>NC_142618.1:9987417-10296435 GCF_059453375.1 Lepisosteus platostomus | reverse complement strand
AAGAATTTACAAAGGTTTTTTAAATGAATGCCAGCATGTTACTGATCAGAAAATCAGTATTTTTAGTCAAATTAATATTTTTGGAGGGTCCTGGGAAATCTGTGTGAACAACATGGCTTATTACCTTGTCCCAGATACATTTTAATTTAGAAATGTTCTCCCTCTTAATTGCCCTTGTGTCCACATGTTCCTCTGTCACTGTTGCTCCTGAAGTAATCTCTTTGGTTGATTTTAGTAGTGCCTTTCAGATTTATTTTGAATGTATGTATTTCATTTCCCTTACAGTGCCTCTATTGAGGGCTAAAGAGTTTCACTTCTTCTCACCAATATGTGTAAATAATTAACAATTAAAAAATTAATCTGGTCAATCTTTGTACTGAGCAGAAGGTCCCTTTTAGCAAAATGGTAACTGTACACAGTATTGTAAATGGGGTATGTTTAATGGATTATACAATCTTAAAATGCTTTCCTTTAATTCTACACTTGGCTGTGTATCCACTCAAGCGCCTACTACAAAAATGTTGCAACTGAAGCTCATCTACAGAGCCAAACCTTTCTTTTTATATTATTTTCTTCCTTGATATTAATTATTCCCTTGTTTGAAATTATGGCTATTTTTATTTCTTTTGCTGCTTCTTCAGTTTTCCACCCCTTCCCTGTGCTTTTATGTCATTTGCAAACTGAACTATTTTGCTAACTATACTAGAATATCAATCATTGATCACGTAAAAAGTCCATGGACACTTTTATGGTATGAGATATTGTGGCAAACACTGGCTTGCTACTACACTATACCACCCAATGCCAATGTGTGAAAAAAGATTAGGTATTTTATTATAAGTGATCAGAAAATTCCAGTGATGTCAGAAAAAAGAACCTCTTTCTGATACAAAATTAACTTCATCTTTCTCTGGGAAGAAAATGAACAGATTTTTTTATGACTTGTTGTCTTTCACTGTGTTTAGATACATATTCCCTACTTTGTGAGTGAGAAGATTAAAGAATTGACAGCCTTAATTTCCTTCACCTGGGTATACAAAAAAAATAAAAATATCAGTTCAACAGTTTATTTAGACATCACATCATAGAATTTCATATTTTAGAAGAGGGTGTATTAAATACGGCTTATCACTCTTCAAAAAAAAGGAACATGAGTCCAGATGTGTATAGCCAAATCATTCCCAAGGCAATAGGATAATAGAGATCAACCTTTTTAGTCATGAACAAATAAGGGATTGGCAAATTTTGATCAAAATGATTGTGGACAGGTCTAGGTCTGTAGAACAGTTAGCTAACATATTTCAAAGTCATATTTGTTTTCATCATTTGTCATTATTCTCTCTAGTCATGATATCAGTAAGTTGTAGGAAAAAGATAGCATTGAAAGGTTCCCATGTTTCTTAAAAAAAATAATCCTGGACTCATTGTCAGGCAACGATATGAGTCATGCCCTTTAGGTTGGTGTCAACAGCAGATAAGAGCACAGTGCACAAGACAAAAAGGTAGCATCTCTATTTTCTATTGGCAGATATTTCCAGAGATGTTATGAAGCACATCTAAAACAAGCACCCATAGTAGAACACCAAGCCACGGGAAAAGATAAGGAATTCAAGGAACCAATGAAGAGACAAGCCTCTTCCTCACTCGCAGGTTGCCAGCAATTTGACTCTTAATCTGATCATTCATCCATGTTGCATTCGTTGGGTTCCTAATTGATTTTGTCTGAATCGCCCTCCGTAAAAAGAATTCCTCTGGAACTACTTTCCGTTCAATACAAATTGCAAAATGGGAAAAAAAAGAAATCTGGAAAATAGCGCAGGGCACTGTGGCAGGATGAATGGTGTCTTTGGTGGTGTTTGTCTTCCTCCCTGGACTCACTGCTGCTGCAGCTCTCATAAGGACCGCAGTGGTATGGAGTCAGCTGCACTAGTGCCAGGTATATGAGGCAGGAGAAAAGGGAAAATGGATGGACTGGTGCTACTCTCTTCCTCTCTTCCACAGTCCAGAATACTTTTCATGGAATCACGGTATTGGTGAGGTCCTAGGCAGGTGGGGGAATGCTCACACTTCAGAAAGAACCTAAAACATGAGAGCTAACTTACAACTCTCAGTTTTACCCATGAAAAAGCTTAAACAAGGTTCATCATGACCCAAGATGCCCAAGACGTTTACAGGATTAAAATCTGGATGAGGGTAGTAGCATTAGTACCCTTTGACCTTATTCCTACTTACAGAATCTGTTAGTTAATCCAAATAGGTTGAGCTTGGATATGTCTGTAACTTTAGGTTTTAAATATGAAGAAAGGTGTGTGTTTTTTTTTACAATTTCGGACTCTGTTTTTCCGATTAAGTGCTATGAAGACAAGTTCTGCCCTGACCTGCTGCCTTTTCTAAACTACACTCATGTTTTGAATATCATTTTCTGTCATTTTTTTTATTTAGTATTTAATTTTGCATTAAGTAAGCAAGGATTTTTCAATGTATGAATTTTTGCACTATAATTAAACCTTTATAAAATATGTTTTATAATCTATATCATCAGCTTGGCTGACCACATCCCTCACTAGACAGGCCTTTGACCTATAAATAGAAATGTGCATTAACATGGTGTTTAAAAATGTAATACATATTTATGTACTGTAGGATAAAATCATATCACTGCATAAAAGACACCATGCATTGTTATGTGTACATAACAACACATTCGGTAATTTTGCTAATCTATAATATCAACAGATATGATATAATATAATGTACAGAATGTTTCATTTTCAGTAATAATTCTTAGGGAGATTTCATTAGGGTTGGGTATCCATGGAGATGGTTAATGAAAAACGTTGTTGTACTGTATATATTTATGTTTGCTGTGTAGTGTTACTGTGCTGAATAAGAATCCTGATTACAGTATGTGATTGGAGGTAAAAAGTGAATTATTGGCACTAATGCTTCATGTAACTCGTATTCTACCTCCTACAAAAGCATTTTTGTATTTCCCCTAATTTCTTTATAATTAAGACTTTACGATGATAAGAGGAGAGAGGAATTAGTTATGAAATGAACATAGCATAAATGCTCATGGTAATATATGAATGAAGTACTTAATTTAGCATGACATATGAGGTCACATTAATATGGGTACCCAATTAAGCACTCTCTATAAAGGCAGACTAATAAAAAGGCTCTCATTAAGCAAGTAATACGGTGAAAGGGCAGGTTAAAGTAATTGTATTTTTTTTTCAACAAAGTGAAGCCAATAAAAGGGCAGTATTTTAGAAACACCACATCAATAAGACATTCTATTTTTTTCATTTGTAAGGTGATTATTGGTAGTATTGGTTATTGTGGTTGTACACTTGTTTTTACGACTGTATTGGTATAATACTCATTGTGTTTTGATAAATGTGTTAGAAAGCTTATGAATACCTATGACAGAAATTTCTCAGAGATCACACATCACCCGGTGGAGTTTAATGTACAGAATGTCTTATTAGACACTCCTCGAGCAGAAGTCTCTGAAGTCTCGTACAGCTTTAGAGTTCGTTATTTCCTATTGGATTACACATCTTTAAGATGTGAAAACAGTTTAAAGCCTAGTGTTAATGTGTTATTACAATGTCATGTTCAGGAGAATCAAATGCTAGCACACCTGCAGACAGCTTCTTCAGTTTCCCCTTCTCTACTACAGCATTCTGTTGAGTGAAGAATGACATCATATGATGCTGGCAAAGTAATTCGTGCATTAACACCACAAATGCGTTCCCTTACAGCAGAATCAAGCTACCTTTGCTTGCGCAAAGTAATTAGTGTCATTACAGAGCTAAACATCTGCATAAAGAATGATTCTATGCTTGTCATCCTGTTCAATGACCACATCTTACTCTCAGACATTTCAAAGCTCAACATATTGGATTAACATATTGTTGGAATCAGATTCAATGGACTAATACTGTTCTTTAGTCACATTCATCAAGATTTAAATCCCATTGATCAATGTTATTGCAATTAGAAAGAGAAAGAGCTAAAAGAGCCATATATTATACTATATATTATTACCTTATATTAAGATCTGGAGTGTTCAAATTACAAAGATCATTAAAAGTATAAACCAAAATGGTTACTTTTTTTTAAGTTAGTAAAGCAAAGAAGGGAAAGTTACCTGAAAGGAGTGTATGATTATGGAAAATAGGAGAATATTGTGTTTACTGGGACTTCATGAATTGTACTTGCTGCCTAAATGCAATCTATATAATGTCTAGGGGGAGCTCTAGTATAAATCAGGTCTTTTCATGGGGAGACAAGACATTCTTCAGGTGAGTGTCAATTTATAGGAGTGTCACGGTTAAACCAGACAATGATCACATAACAAAGGAGTAGAAATAACATTGACAGTTTTAAATAATTAATACCCCTGCAGATGTTTCACGTTCCAGAAGGGGGAATTTATAATACACAATTGCTACCATTTCTTTGTGAATTTGTAAACTCTGGTATGTAATCTCTCTCATTGCCCAAAAGGGTGAGACAATGGAATCATACAACTAAAACAGTTCAAGCAAGAAAGCAAATTCATTTTTAATATGGAACCATGATCTTGAAGAGAATTGCAAAAATGGGTCTCACCTTTTGATTTCAGTCTATCCATCTAAAGTGTTATTAAAGTTCTTTACTGTGATCACATATAAAGAAGAATTAACACAGTCCATCAGCCATTACGTACCAACAGCCCCATTACACAGCAGATCAGATAAAGTGAAAAATGACTTCATCTGTTGCATTAATAGGAATCTTTAGGGAGGCCACAATTTACAGGTCCAAAATGGAAGCTGACCATGACATTGGGATTACCACCCCTCTCCTATGGCACTGCTCGACAGTCTTTCATAGTGAAGAAGTCAGGATGTCAGTTTAACATCCCATCTGAAGATGGCACTAGTTTGGAATTTCTGATCGCAACAGTGCTGTCACTATAATACTGGAGTTCCTGCATTCGAGGCTGATCAATCCCTTTCTCTGGAGGAAAATACAGGACCAGCGGATCTTTGTGGATCTGCTGTTTCAGCCTGGTAAGGGCGAGATTGCACAGGTAATCTTGTATTATCCGCAAAGGTGAGAGGAAAAGTAGATCAGACTAAATTTTCTTATCCTTCCCGGTAAGGGAACGTTTCGGCTATGGACTGAGACGGAGTTCTGAATGGAACGCTGAGATAGCAGTGTGAGTTTCCTTTATAGTTGTCTCTATTAGGAGGCATAGTTGTCACTGATCTCATTGAGGGAAAACTCCCACGTGGCTATGGGCGCACTAAAAGCATTTCTTCATCTTCCAGCGTGCCCTGGTGGATCTAAAAATAATCCCTGTGCTCCATTGTTTTTTTACAGACCACCCATCCCAGAAGTGTCTAGGCCCAACCTATTGGCACCTTGACTACAGCTGCCTCTGCAGGAGAAATCCTAGTTAAATTAACAGAATGGAGAACACTCACACAAGTTTCCGGATCATACTGAGTGTATGATATAATTCAAAACCGTATATTTTAGAATTAAGGTCTTCATCTAAAAGGAGGTCTGTGCTGGCATAGTGTTCAGGAATGTTTGCAAAGCAATATCTGTGCTGTGGAATTTCAGAGCTATTACATGGTTGGAATGGAAGATGTGCATAAGCTAAATTCCATCTGATATTTAATCATCATGTTTCGTGATTTAGTAATAAGGTCACTTTCCAATGTCATGACTCATGAAAAAGCAAGCTGTTGAGCATGCTCTAAAAAACACCACCTTGTTTTTTAATTCATTGGTTTTACTAATGTGAGGTTAATGCAGCTGTGAAGCAAACACATTAGGATGAACCTTTTTGAAGCCTTTGACTAAGTCTCAAATGTGAAGGTCGTCAACTGATCCAGAAGTAAAAGAAAAAAAGAAAAACAGGAGCGTCCCTCCACTGCCACTAGATGTGGAAGATCCCCCTTTCTGATTACATGGCAAGAGGACTATCCCACACAAATTGTAACTGTATAATTCCTCTAATAGCAGTGGCAAGAGCCTCACTCGGTTGATTGCCAGGTAGGCTCATAAAATGCCTTCACACTTCTTGACGTCCAAACCTGGAAAACAACCAAGGCTGCTACCAATATTGCCCAGCTATAATCTTTCTGTGATTAGTTGTAAAAGATCGCTCTTACCACCATCTCTTCCTTTAAATGCTCATTATTCTCCTTAACCATGAGGGTCTGTGCAAAAGACAAGCTCTGAATGCCTCTGGGACTGCTTTTATAGGGAGCTTGAGGTTCCAGGTGCACCCAATTCAGTGACTTCCTCAATGAGATGACCCCGCTCCTTGGCGAATCAGATGTGGACAGAGCTAGGAAAATGACATGTGGTCATGCAAAACATGCAGCGACTGTCATAGACATGCTTGTGCCTGCCTCCACGAAGAAGTGTGTGCATGATTTTAAAACCCAGATGGTTCCAGATAAAAGTGCACCAGTGTTTTTCTGTTCCATTGCTCCCAATGCTTCAAATCATGGCTTTACAACACTTTTTCCTCTGATTTTGTGATAAGGGATGTCTTATCATGGTCTACAAAAGAAGTTGTTGGATTTACTGTATATGATGAATTACTACAAGGCTACAAGAAGATAGTCTTCACTCACTGACGATTTCTGCCTACACAGCTGACAAAGTTTGTGTAAACTATGGTAAACACAGTTCCTTTTTTCCATAATCTTTTTTTGATTTTGTGCAGGAAGATTACTTGGCTCTCCGACAAGCTACATTTGTGGCCAGCTGTCAACAGGCTAAATGATTGCTGGCCAACTCTCAAGAGCTACTGTCTGTCAAGGGGAGAATAGCAGAGCCTAAATTACTGTGGAAATATTTGAAAAATGACAAGGATGGTGAGGGAGTGTGAGCATGTGAGCTTAAGATGTACTTGACATTCCAACAAAATCTACTGAAGCTCTCCTGTGATGTTGTGCTCAATATTGAAGGAAGTCAGGTAATGGCCTGTGATCTTTACAAGTTCATGTTTACACTGAGACATAAACTCCAACAGAGAAAAACTGACTTTTTTTTTGCTTTTGAGACAAGCACTTTGCTCAAACAATTTCTCTAACCACAGGTGGCAGCAACTGAAGAGAATTTTTTAATCTTCCGTCTAGATGCTTCAACTTATTTGCCAAAGTGGATTGATTTCTCTCATGCTGATGATAATTACATAAAGCAGCTGCCATGCTTAGCACTTAAGACAAACTGGACATGAATGCACTTTATGTTGATTTTCTTTGTCATTTTCCCAATTTCTAAGAAATAGTCACGACAAATACACGCTGTCACAACAAACAATTTTACTGCACAAGACACAAGAACAACAACTGCTGTTTTGTTTCAAGCATCCAAGTCAGTAATGTTTTCATTGAAAGTTTGAACTTTAACAACTGGTGCACAGAATGAACAACCGAACCAGAGCAGAGAGGCTCTCGTTAAAAGTGAAATCCAAAGTGAGGTGAACTACTATATAGAAGTTTTCTATACTCACATATGCAAGGAGAGGCACTGCTGGAACCTGACTGACGCAGAAAGAAGTACAAGCAAAATTAAAATTGGGTAAGGATTAAGCTCTCTTGATGATTAGGAGGCTATTTTAACATAATGGTATGTCAGAAACTATGCATTTTATATTTCTGTGGCAATTGTATGCATGCCTGCTTCACATTCTGATGATATTACAGAATGTTGTTGAATATGTAAAGATCTGAACAAGATTCAAACAATAATGTGCTGAATTTAGTACAGGTAATATCTGATAGGTGTTCCAGGCCAACTCAATGCTCCCTTACAATATAAAGCAAAATCAAAAGTATTAAATAAAACTGCAGTACACTAGCTGTCATTAATACTTTTTAATAAAAATACAGACAGTACATGCATTATTGTAAGTGTGATTGAACAAAGAAACATCAGTTGTAATTTTTATTGAATCCTATGCTTTTTCGCTTTTTGCTTGGTGTCCTGCAGTGTCCTTCCTAAGAGGCCAAATGTCTGTGTCCTTCAGTTGGTTTGGTTAGATGTGGTCACACCACCTACTCTGCTTCCTGCACCAAGGTAAACAGTTACTGACAGTAACTTCTTCACTTCTAGGAAAGATGTATCTCTGCTGGACTGTGAACTGGGTAAAAGCTCAGGACAGATCCCTTAACTCAGCAACTCAGGGCTTGTCGTGGTTTCTAGAAGAGCCATCTCCTTATATTGTGGGTCCTTCTACACTTCAACCAGGCTGTCCATCAGTCAGACTGTACAGACTGTATAAGAAAGCAAGCTGAGTTTGTTTTTTCCAAGAATCCACTGGATATCACTGGAGCACTCACGTCTTTCTGGCAGACACACGACGTGGATGTGACTGTTATCCATGGCACTGGAAGCAGTCTTCCAGCCCAGGAACTTTGCATTCCAAACTGTACAGTTTTTCTGCAGGAGTATTTGGTGTGTATTGGTGTTCTGTGTGTGCTCCTCAAGACCAAATCCAGTTTCAACATTTGAGCATTTAGGTCTTCCCCTGTTGCAGCAAACCTGAAGGTCACTGGTTTTTACAAGCTGCAACAGCAAGCATGCTCTTCCATTGAGTTCAAGGGAATCCAATTAGTTCAGCTGCTCCTTAATTGATCAAACATGCGAAGAATCAGTCTTTCTTCTCATCTCAGATGGATCATGACAAGACCAATAAAATAAAGACAAAGAGAAGGATAACAAACACAATATTGGAATGTATGGAATGTCATTCCTCAGAGTCCAATTTTGGATCTGGTTAGCTCAATGATGGTTTTAATTAAGGTGGTCATTCCTGTATGAGATAAGCTTTTTCATCCTGGTTTCTCCAGGTACACAACATTCAATTGAAATGCAAATGCTTGTAAATGGTTGAGGTGTGAGCAGAACTCCAGTAACATGAGTTGCTGTTAAAAAGTATAGGTTCAATTTTCTTTAACAGCAAAGTACAATTGCGGTAATAAAAGTAGTAGCAGACTTCATAAAATATTAATTACTAGAATAATAAATTATCTTCAAAATTAACACAAACTCATTGAGAGAGGGGCAGTTATATAGGCTATATAGGTTATTTTCAGTTTAATTCTTATTTTTCAAAAGTAAATCATAATCATTAAATGATAATGTAGTATAATATCTTCTTTAGAAGTGTCTTCTGATATACTGAACGTGTTGCTGTATATCACCTGCAGCTGATGGCATTGTAAGTTTTCTTTTATTTGCTTTACATCTCAGTTCATATCAGTACATCTGTTTATGCAATTAACAGACTGGACAGTTTTACAGCCATTCAGTAAAGTAATATATTATTGTTTGAATATACTGTACCCTTTAATGAAATGGATGTACTTGCCAAATGACATAAAATGTGGCCTGATGAATGTTATCATTGATAATGTTCTGTTTCCTTATGTATGACTTTATGCCAGACCCAGGTAGATCTTATTCAGATATAAAAACTACACAGAATGGTAGTTCTGTGATCACAAACAAATTGCCCTCTTGTTCTAGTGCTAACTCTGAGCAGTCTAACCTGGGTTGCCTCATTTGTTGACAGCCCAGAGTTACCCTTTGATGGTGGAGGGCACTTTCAAACATCATGAATGGAATGATACACAATGGAACTTGTGAATCATCTAAAGACAAATACAACAGGCAATTTATATTACTAGAAAAAATCAGGCTCATATCAAAATATGCTTTTATAAAATAGCTATTGAACACATATTTACTGCTGTCATATAACCTGAGCTATAAAGTGCTATCCTACGGATTAATTCTGTTGGACCATTCGTGGCACCACAAATAATGTTTTAAATATTCCTCATTTCATAATCTTTGTCTGATATGCTCATTTGTCATAATGATTTCTCTTAGTGAGGAATACCATGTTCATTGTGTGTTTCTGTTCACAGTTAACATAACACTGTTTTTTATTACTGTTCTAGATTAATTTCAGAATAGAGTGAGTATGATGGTGTGCATGTGAATTGAAAACTTTCAAAGAATAACTATTTTAAGAACTGAAAGTTCTAAACAAATCTGTCGGTTTAAGAAATGGATTTAGTCAAGATCCCTTTTCCTTGTTTCATCCACAGAATCATTTTTTTTAATCAAGTAGAGCTTATTGCAGATGCTGAAGAGCAGGCATAAACTGCCCTCTAGTGTTCATAAATGTTTATGATAGGTGTATCTACAGACGACATTAACCAATAAAGTCATTTGACTTTCTCAATTCTACTACTGTACAAGTCATTTCATATACTACCTCGAGTTACATTGAAATGTAGCATGGGAGACTAACTCTTGTGCTCAGGAAGCGAAAACCTGTGAAATCAGAGAGTTCTGTGAAAGGTGTGGTTAATTAAAATGCATGGAAAGAAAATACTTAATCACAGCCTTCATATGATGATAACAGATATTTTAATTTGAAGCTTGTACTGTATCACCTTGTGAATTATGTCTTATGTACAGCTTTACTGCAGCTTTAAGACTTAATTGAGTTCCAGTGTTTGTTTTTTTTAATTAAATTTTGCACTGTATATATTAACCCATAGATTCAGTAAACAAAAAGGTTTGTTTCAATATTCTCATAACACATAAACATATGTTCACTCTATTTACATACATTTCCCAGATACTGCAGCACTGCTGTAAAAGTGTTCCTTATCATAAAAGTATCATCATCATTGAAGAGTGCAATCATTGTGGAATATTAATTCCTCACACAAGTGAAATAAAACCTACGCCTGAGGACAGAAAACATCTGGCTTTCTTTTGAAAACTCTGCTCATCAAAAGAAAAGTTTGATAAGGTAAAGACAAGGCAAAATTTATTTTTATTTAAATTTATTTTCATTAAATATCGTAATTCATCTTTGTGATAAAGTCCTGCTGCATGGATTGGTGCATTAAATAAAAAGCCCTGCATGATTTGCTGCAATGGCCGATTTGCTATATTGTTAAACCACTTAAATTTGATTCATTTCACTGTCTTGATGTTCTCAAATTCAGCCGTGAAAAATCACTCGTCTAGCTTTCTTTGTTACTAATTGTCTTTTAGTTAACAGTTATGTACTGTAAACTTTTTAATTAAACTGCAAGTTAATCCAGTGCCCTTTCAAGAACTGCTTCAGATCTGACCAATTCTATGACTAGTGATATAAAACAAAAATGTGTGAGCGTGTCTGTCTGTTGCCTGCGATGAAATGGCATCCCATCCAGGATGTATCCTCCCTCGCACATAAAGGCTCTGCGTCCCCTGCTAACCCTGTTTAGGAGAAAGTGGCTAGAAAATTGATGGATAGTATTTTGTGTCTGATGTTAACCACCAGAGGGCAAAAAAGTGACAGATTCCTAATTGTCTTTTTATTGAGAATCTGAAATATAGTGTATCTAAAACAATCATTTTTTTCTCTCTGTGTTCCTAAAAATTCACCTTTCCAAAACAGGGATATGAACAGTTCAACAGCAGTACTGATTTCTTTTTTCTTGCTCATGGAAAGAAATTTGAATAGCCTTAAGGAAGCCTGCATTTTCGATCCGATTAGATTTGATTCAATGTGTATACCATCTTTGACCTTAGCAGACACCAGAAATTCAATTGCAACAAAAGACGGCCATGTGGTGCAATAGCCTAGATTCCAGTAAGCATCAAATTACTCTCTACATCAACTTCTGAAGACAGAGGAGTCACAGAGACCTCACAAACAAGACAGAAACACACACAACCAGCCTCACGTGCACCCCACTTCATTGTCACATGATTCATTACCAACAGGCCAGGCATGTGGAAAGAAGAGGAGAATCAGATTAAATCATCACAGGCACACATACAGTACATTTCACATGAACAGGATCCCCTCCCACAAATGCAAATACTAGATTTGCCATGTTTTGTTTTACTCCTGTTCAGGAGTGTTTGTGAATGTTTTGTAGGTGACATTATAGACTCCCATGTACACCTACCATTCAATAAATGACCATGTATAATTCATTTCTCACTGTTTCTCAAGATTCAATATGTTATTTTTCCTTTAACCACCAACATTACAACCCTGCATGATGAAAAATCATTTAGGAAGCTGCCATCTTTTCTTTTCCTCCCTCTCTGTATTTGTCCCGATATCATTACTTATTTAAATGGATTTTAGTGTACACCGCCAACACTGTTGCTCAGTTATTACTCACTGTCACAGGACTGAAGTCAATTACTGACACAGATCACATTTACATAGTTCTGTATATGCGGACACCAAAACGTTCATGTGCTGTGTGAATGTTTATTAACCTCTTAAATGTGCTGATTTTTTCCTTATTGTGGAGAGGATCAACTCGCGAGAATAACTGGTTAACAGTTCCACTCAAAATGCCCTACCCAATCAGGATACGTGCTAAGAAAAGGCACATTTGTTTTTTAACTGCTGTGGTACATTGAAAGGCTTAGAGAGGAGTTTTCCTGTATAAATGTTTCTCCTTAAATGTTCAGAACTGATTTCAGTCCAGTACAAAAAATCTTGAACTTGCTTTGAGTTCATAATCACTGAAACACATAAACATGCATTATGACTTTTAAAATGTATGTTTTACATTAGATGAAAATCTTAAATCTTAAATCTTAAATCGGCAAATGTATACTCATTATCTTCATGGTATACCCAAATGGCTGATTTAATCATGTCAAAGCTGAATGGTAAAAATATTTTTTGCTACCATTTCCTTTATACTGTACATCTGAGTTCACCCAAGTGATGTTAGTGCAGTTACGCTTCTAGAAAAGCTTAAACGTATACTTGTGCTATCATCTGTTCTAGGACATTCATAATAAAAACACCATATGAGTCTGACAGAAATGGATACACATTGAAATAAATGCAAATGAGTAAATGTTTACTTAATAAAATTCCTTTGCCAAGTGATGTTTTAACATTACAGCGTAGAGGGAAAGGCTCTAGGCAAGAGAAAAACATGGGTCTCTTCAGATTTGAATGACAAATACATCATAATTTCCTCACTAATAAAAAACTCACAAGTGATTTCATTATTGTTTTCTTAGTATGAGTAGCAAACAGATACAAAATTAATTAAATTTATGAGTTTCTTAATGTTAATATGAGCTACTGGCGTACTATTCCTTTGTCACAATCTAATAACGTGGCAATGTTTTAATAAAGTGCGAATGTTTTATGGCTGTGTCCTAAATCATGGCATTTTGAAACTAGGTGATCATATCATATCCTAAAGAATTCAGAAACCTGTCGGATGGGGTTGGATTCAATTCATTAATACAGGCAAAATATGGCATATTTACATGTTTTAGAAAGTTTTAGATTAAGTTTCTCATATTAGCACAATTCTTAAATAGCACACAGATGTTATTCAAGGTAATACTTCAATAGTTCAAGGTAAATGCTCAGATTGGTGTGATTTAATTTATGGAGTAACACTGTGATTTATATTGGGACCTCTGCTTTTCCAAATGTGAACTATCTACAGTACATCTACATTTTGCATACTTAGCAAAAAAGTCAAAGATTACGGATTATACCAAACTAAGTGGATAAAGTGAATAAGTAAACAAGGCAGAAGCTGCATAGGAAAACCATAGACAGAATTCAAAATTTGGCAAACAATTGGCAGATCACAAATATAAATATATAAAAAATACAAGAGACAAAACACCATGTTTGAAGAGCCTGTTTACGATATAATCTGACATCATAACATCATCATCATAAAATTGAAAATTAGAAACTGTGAGGAAACAATAAATAGCAAATGGATAGCTAGGCTTTATAACTGAGAGTGTAGACTCAAAATCAAAGAGATGTTCTGTTAAAATTGTACAACATACAATGTGCCATACTAGCATAAAACCTATAAAAGTAGTGAACCAACACACTAGATTTCCAGTGCAGTGTGGTCAATATGTAGTGAATGTTGTAACATCTGGGAAGAAACTATCACCTTTGAAGCATGTAGAACTTTTAGACCATCAAATGGAGATCATTGAAGTGATTGGTAGTTATATGATATTTAGTAAGTTTGACAGCAATCCTCTCCGTGGATGAAATGTGGTACAGTATACAGTATTTGCCACAATACTCCATAAAATGTGATAATATGTTAACAAAGTGTGATGAAACGTAGAGACTAGATTTCATGCTATATGCAAGGCAAAATACTAAGGAACTCTACTGCTTAGACATGTTGTACTTATTTATTTAAAAATGCATTGTGTATGCATAAAAAATGTATTAGTTGTGGTTACATGTTATTGTGATTCTTGCTTATAATCCTGCACATGTTTCTGTAACCCAATCCCCATAGCAGGCTGTAGTGGCTAGAATACTCTGCCTGCCAGGACACAGGGGTTTACACAACCGTGGAGAGGTGGTACAGAAAACTGGCCAGTATAGCTCAGAAACACTGCATCGCCCGTACAAACTACGCTTCCCATCTGGCCAAATTCTTGAAGTTTATCTACATTGGGAGTCATTAAGTCATTAAGCTGCCTGTCAAGTGTGACATCCCACAGATCCCGCTGTTAGGTGGTCTGTGTGACTGGCACACTCTGAGAATCAACCCACACAGGATCAAGCATTTGGCTTTATTCTGGTATCCGAGTTCTAGATGTCACACCTCACCCAAGGTCATCCCACAAATGTAGAACAGAGCTGAAGTCTGTGGAGTAGGGCATCCATAACATTGCTATCTTGCAAAAAAGACATTGTTATATAAGAACCATGAGGGCATGTTGACCCGCTGGAATGTTGTCACCCCAGAATGTGTCCACAGGAAGGGTATGAACAATGTAGCACCCTGCAGTCAGGTTGACATCAATCACTTAAATAGGTGTTCTGCACTACACACTGTTGCCACATCATGTATAAGAACGTTCTACACACTGCATCTACACCAAGCTCACAGACATTCATGAGTTTGGTCAATATAAGAATGATGATTCACTGCTGGCAAGTCTGTTGGAGTTGCTTCTCCAAAATACTAATGGGATCAGACCATAAGGTCGTGGGTTCATACACCAGATAGGATGCTACTGTATCGCTGAGCAAAAGTGCTTTGCCCAAATCACTCCAGCAAAAATCAGAGCTGTAAGAATGGGTCTCCACATAATCATTACCAATGAGAATTTGTTCTATGTTGATTTATCTGGTGAAACAGGAACAGCAATAAAGAAACTAAACAAAGCTTATTTGGTTCTTTTCTGTGTTTATCTTTCTTGACATTTAGCAGGCTTGACATTCAACAGATTACATTACCGCATCACCTGTGCTCAATCCACTCCCAAACTAATGGAGTGATTTAGTGCTTTAAGCATGTCATGGTCAGTGATGACTGATTGGTTAATCAACATGGTGCCAAAAATAATTAATTAATAGCTCGTATCTGAATGCTTTTGTTCTCTAAGGATATGTGTGCATAAATAGAAGGATGTTTCTTTTGATGTAATTATATATATATAGATCATATGTATGTGTGTAATTTGTTTTGAAGAAAGTTAGAAGAGGTTAGACAAGAGTTGTATTCTTCATTTTGGGAAAAGCAGACTCAGATTAAATACAACCATGAGAGATGGCAAAAAAACATCTGTTACATTACTACTGTAATGTTTGGGATGGAAATGATTCCATTTAAAGAAGACAAGATCAAACAGTACTTTCATGTATTAACAATTTGATACAATGCAACCTACGTACATTGCTTTCAGAATTTAGTTTTTACATTGTGGCTGACCTATTCCCTGTTGTGACACAGTTCGTATTGAATAGTAGTCAATCTGAAATACAGTTATTGACAATGACAATGGATCTATTCAATTAGTTTTTAATATAATTGTTATTGTGAGTGTAGAATTCATCTATGTTAGGTGACAAATGTTTTCACTTTCAGTTTGTTACCAAAGATGCGTGCTCTAGTATAACCAATGGTCACAACATTTTTGTGCAATACTAACCCCGGCTGAATGTAATGCTTTTACCTCACTTTTTACCTTTTCATTATTAGTTTAAAGGAAGCCTTTTTCATTCACAGATGGGTTCACATACAGTATCAATTGTTTATCACATGCTTGTCATAAGATGATAGATGCATTGGTAGATGCAGCCTCAACAATGCAAATAAAGCAATGAGTACATTGTATCATAATGTTTAGTAAATTATAAAGTAAAGTAATTCAAACTTGTTCCTGTGTTTAAGCAATGTTTAGCCAGGGGAAGTGCTGGCCTCACCTGTACCATGTTCAATTGTCTTCTTGAAGTTGTATGTTTAAAATAAAATGTTTTTTTCTCAGCCATGATGCTGTTCCAGTAATGCTCATTGTACACAGAATAACACATACTGTGCCTTAAGCCAGCAGTCATATCACCCTTTAACTCACAACTGGCAACCCACTGAAACTCAGCAGATGTGAGCCCAGTCAGTACCTGGATGGAGGACCTCCTGGAAAAACTAAGGTTGCTGCTGGAAGAGGTGTTAGTAGTAGTTCAGGTGGGTAGCTGCGTCAGCATGCGTAGGCTGCAAAGGAACAAGTAATAGGTTTATTCCATGCTGAAAAAAAAGAAGAAAGAAAACATGTTTTGGCCGTGGAGCCTTCTTCAGGTGCGAGCAAGTGAGGTGTTAGTAGGACCAGCAGGGGGCGCTCACCCTGCAGTCAGCACCCAGTATAGTGACCGGGACACCATACTGTAAAAAGGTGCCGTCCTTTGGATGAGACGCTAAACTGAGGTCCTGACTCTCTGTGATCATTAAAAATCCCAGGGCGTTTCTCAAAAAGAGTCAGAATGTAACCCCAGCATCCTGGCCAAATTTCCCATTGGCTTTTACCAATCATGGCCTCCTAATAATCCCCATCTATGCACTGGCTTCATCACCCTGATCTCTTCCCCACTGATAGCTGAAGTCTGGTGAGTGTACTGGTGCACTATGGCTGCCGTCACATCATCAAGGTAGGGCTGCACATTGGTGGTGGTGTAGGGAAGTCCCCATTACCTATAAAATGCTTTGAGTGGAGTGTCCAGAAAAGTGCTATGTAAGTGTAAGGAATTATTATTATTAATACCTAAAAGAAGTTGGGCAGTTGGCTTTATTTTGGGTTTATAGATGTCTTATTATGGATTCGTAATAGAAGGGTTTTCCTGCTTAAAAGTGTTATAAACAGGTTCATTTAATTATGATTTTTTTTTATCAAAAGACATTTGAGAGTTTTTTATGACATTAATAATAATTTATTCGATTCTTTAGGGTATATACTGTATTCATCCAGTCGAAGCCCAACTCTTCTGTCTCCTGCAAGGATAGCTTAAGTATACAGTTGTGTAATAAAGAGCCCTCATCCCTTTCATGCAAACTGAGGTGATTACAGGCAATAGGATGCACGTCTTACAGAGACATGCCAGTCTTTGTTTCTTCAAATGTAGTTCCCGGAAAGCAACTCTTACACTGTTTTTCTAGTCAGCCTCCTGTTTCTCAAGACAAGGCAGGGTATGGTATAGTCAGCTGAAATGACAACAAGACTACCCACTGAGAGCAAAGAAAACATGTTTAACACAGGAAATATTAATAAACACAGGAAGCACAAAGGAAGGGCAAGTATATATCTTTTAAAATAAATACACTGCATACAGTATTTAATCTTGTAATTCTATAGCTCATACATTTTACTCAAGACTATAGCTTACAATAAGCTTTCTCAAATTAATATTTTCTAAATCCTTTCAAAAATTCCATAGTTATAACAGAATAATCCACCCTAAGAACATTGATTTTCTTATTACACATTTTCTATAAGCATAGAATCAAGGTTTACATTTACTTAAAAGATAATAATAACAACAGATGTCCATTTCTTTTCATGTAATGTAGAGCAAAGTACCTTTATGACTTCATATGGACATTAGCATTGTTTGTAGAAAGATTATCACGTGAAACTGTTTTCAAAAGAAAAGGCAGCATTTTTGAAACGATGGAAAAATTGAGGCTACATTTTGGATGAATTTGTACAGGTTGCACATTAAATTCCTCTTGTAAAAAAACACCAGTACATTTTAGCTAAATTAGCAGCTGTCTCTGGAGTGTATTTGTATATGAAAATCCTTTTATTTAAATATACAAATTGAGATCCTTCCAATGCTAAATGTTTACATAAAAGCAGACTTTCCTGATGAAACCACACTAATGTCATCGCAACCTCTAAAATTTTTTTTTAAATCCACAATATGAAGTACACTGTGTACTAAACAATACAAATAGAAACACCAGTAAATTGTAAAATATCTTACGCATAATTCAAGCACCTTATAACCTGCAATAATAACTCTTCTAAATACATGATTAGTATCTAACAAAATATAGTGTAATGGAAGGTGTGGTGCCAGTTCTAGGTGTCTGGCAGTGGGTGACCAGGCCACAGATCTCATTTCACTGGGTCGTGGATCAAGGCCTCTGCCACAGCTGTCTTTCAAGACTGTATTAATTAGCTTAAACAATACAATGCGGTCTTTGTACAAGGAGCCGAGCAGCAATTCAGAGAGATCCAGTTCACATCCAGTAGGGCACTGTAGGACCATTGTCTCCAACCTCTGAGAAAAGAGAAAGGCATGCTGATATTGGAGACCTTCAGGAATGCAGTACTCTCTCGATTTATGGCCAGCAATGTCGACAGCTACAGAAACACTACCAGAGGATTTACAGTCAGTGTTGTTTTGTGATTCATCCTAGCACATTAGCTTGAGCAAGAGGACTGTCTTTGCAGATTCCTGAGACACCCTAAGATATCAGCAAGATACACCCATTCACTGTACCTGTACTGTTTCAATCATGACCAGAGTTTTAGAAAACACTCAAATTTAGTGTTTGTACAGAACGCATATGCATTTCAATCCTGGGCCTGTAGTCTTACATTTGTATCGATACTTTCTTATGCAGTCTTAACAGATAAATTCAAAGAGGACATTGTTCATTGTTGGACGTTATCCATGCATACTTCACTTCTGCTCTCTACACATTTTTCATTTGAAGAAAAAACAAACTGGTCTCACAGTTCAGGATGCACCTGGCAGTTCCTTCATTGTTATAGGTTTCCTATGATCTGACACTAGGGCAGCAAGCTGGGTTTTAAATAAACTCCTTAAAACCTTTTCTGATGTTCTGACGTTATCAGTGTTTGGAAATTTACCATAAACATCCTTTGGCAGCCCATGCAAAAACATTCACTACTAAAAAATATGAGACAAAATGACTTTTCATATTGAAGCATTTTCCCCATCATGAACTTAACAGATATCACAAGGAACCATTGCAATTTGGACAGGAGTTATGTGCTGATGCAGAGTACTTTGTAGCTAGTACACAGGCAGCTGAATTCTGGACAGAAGTATATCGAATAGCTTAGAAGATATGATAAGTAAGATGTTACTGCAGTCTCATCACAAACAAACAAAACTATGTATTATTGTTTCACTGTCAGAGTAAGAGTCTGAGAAATGTAAAGTACATATCCATCATGAGGTTTCATGCATGTGCTTCAAAAATTTCATGGAGACAACAGTAGCACCAAGCTTTTGAACTTTTGTTCAAGGATTTGATTTGAGCAACATTAACAATTTAGCAGTCAGCAACTTAGCAAATTGATGTTGGGAGCCTAAGAATATAACCCCAGTTACATGTATATTAAACTTTTTGTCTCCTGGTAGCCAAATAGAAACCAAACCATCTTATTGATGGTGAAACTGCTCCATTTCTTTTCAAACTGAAGTCTCAGTCAGACACTAGTTCCTTATTGGAAAAATTAGTTAGTAAATAATCTTTACAAATACTCAAGAAGATCTATTGCATATTATTGGGATATTGTAAACACATTTTTCAAAACAGATCCAAAAGGACAGAAATACAGTGGTGGAAATAGGAATGCACAACAAGTATGTAAGTTTGAACTGGTTACATTGCTTAATTATGTCTTGATTGACACAGGGGACTTATTTTATTGTGCCCAAAGTTTCTCAGGCATGGGTACTAGAAAACACTCAAAGCCAGCTACAAAGAAATAGTCTAAAACCTGCGGTCTTCATTGGTGTGAACATTATGCTAACAGAAACCTGGCAGGCCCAAAGAAGTAATGCATGTATACCTCACCCTTATTTTTCACTTTCTAATGAAAGATGACCACAGTTATCAATGGGATATTGTTACTATTTTGAATGTAAGTGAAATGGTTTCAGCGATAGTCTTACAAGTGGTTTAAATGTGAACACCTTTTATTTTTATTTTTTTTATTTCTTTTACTGTATGGAAAGTAATATAAATTAAATTGCATTTCATATGCTGCATTTCAAACATGCATTTTAAACAAATATACATAGTATATTTATATACTATATATGAAATCTAAATAATGTATATAACTATATATTGTAAATTGAATATTGAATGCAGAAAGACCTCTGTTTGCAAATAAGAAGGCAATGTAGCTTAATACAGAGGCTAATAACTACTAGCCTACCATTTCTGTAAATGTATAAACTGCTAGATCATGTTACAACCCTTCAGAATTTTAAACACAATTAAATGCAGTATATCATAAAAAGTCTGATATATTATCCGATATAAGTCTGATACATGGCACAAAATCATTGTGAAAATTTCACTTTACAGTGTTAGAAGCTGTGATATCTAATAAAACCTTTTCTCGGGTGAGTATATGCAATACTGTGCAATAAAATAGCATACATAATTTGAATTATTTTAACAGCATATGAACTGAAAATAAGGGAAATATTGAATTCTATCATTTTAATTGAATTACTATAAAGTTGATTATAAATTTCACAATTGATTTAAATTGAAGTAATTTTGTAACAGATCTATAGGCATTCAGTTAAAAGAGTGTATACTCCAAAGTCTATCTTATACACCTGCCAAAGACAACAGATGACTTATTCGTGCCGTCAACAGGTTTAAAGACATCTGGCATTAGTTGGGAGAGCACGGCCTCATACGCCTCCTCATATCCAAGATATTTTCATTCAGAAGACAAAACAAATAATACCTGGTCTTTTTATTGTGGTTTTTTAACCAGACAATCGGCAGTACCACTGCAGGAAAATTGATGCCCAGTCTCATTCTTCCAACACGGGTACAGAAATCTTTAACAGTGGCACTCAATCTACCTCCTTGAGGGAAATGTGCATTTCCAGCCAGACGCCCAAAAAGGAGTCAGCAGACCGAATCTCAGCCACTATAGTACCCTGATTTGCCTTTTCCTTGTTATTCATTCCTTTTTAGAGTCAGTTGTTTAGAGAACAATTAAATACTCCTTTTGCTCTTGATTTATTAACTGCTAATTATCTACTACTGCATAAAAAATAACACCTTCCCCATTTTGTGAAGTTAAGTGTTTTTAATTTATGTCATGTTGCTTTATGCCCTGTTTTACTGTAATTTAACAGTTGTAATCTTATACACAGATTTTACATATTCCCACATGATCACTTAAATAGCTCTTAATATAGCACACAGGCAATTCAAACAATGTCCTATATTAAAAAAATGGGTTATTCTTTAATTCACTAGCTGACCGTGATACATTGTGTTGAAGTCTTAAAGACCACAGGGCTCTCATGCCCTATTTCTCTCTTTTTTTAGAACCTGGTCTGTAGGAAAAAGTAAATTATGTCAATAGTAAATCATACTGTATTTGTCCCAGAAATCTGGTACCTCAGAAATACTTTAAATGACCTTTCCAAGAAACCCAGAAGCATTTGTTGTATTTTTAACACTGTGTGTTTCAAACGTATACTGTAGATATGTTTTTACAAAGAGCACCTCATGCCTTGAGAAGCCAATACAGGTGTTCCAGTTTGTTTGGCTGCTAAGAGCCAACGGTTCCAAGAATCTGTTCCAGCCGTTTATTAAAAGCCACCTGGGTACCATCTTCAGCACCATGGCTGTGTAGCACGTTCCAGATTCCAGCTAGCCTTTGTACGCAAAGTGCTCCCTGTTCCCAGTTTTGAAGGCATTTCCCTTACTTTCCCCTGGTCTGTGTTTCACTCTAGATTCCGAAGTCCAATGGGTTGCCTGTGTTGATGCTTTTGAGGATTTCGAGGCCATGAATTACCAAAGCGAGAGCAATAATTAAGAGCACAACTAAAAACTATAATCAAGAGCATCAATCAATGAGTTGATTGAACCTTCTGCATTGTGGCTTCGCATTTGAGGAACCCCCTTCCACAGTCATTTAATAAGTTCTAATTCAGTAACTGAGCTCAATATTTAACTTTAGCTTTTCAGTAGCACATATCTACTAAGTGGATGTGACGTGGTGCTTTATTTCTCTTGTTTGTACAGCAACTGATTTGATAACAAATGGTGTGTTTTAAATTCAGTTCCTTGTTATTAAAAGCTAATGCTGGAAGCTTCGACTGTCTAGGTTCTGGAAACTGACATACCTGTAGACAGTAAGACTCCACACTGGCAGTGACACTACTGGAAAGCAGCTCTGACCACTCTGTCGCTGAGGGGCTGTGTGGGCCTGAAGTTATCCCCCAACATCCCATCGCTGCCCTCCGGCAGCTCAGCGCCTTTGATGTGGGATCTCAGCCTTCGAAACTCCTCTATCTGAAACAACACAAATAAGAAAAAACACTTCAGTCTGGCCATGTCACTGTGCATTTCAGGATCGGTGTTCTAGCTTTGCAGCACAGCAGTGCTTCCATTTAATGATTATTTAATTTATTTTTATTTTACTGTGCTTGGTTGTTATCACCTATACCTACTGTACAGGTACACTTAATGCAAATAATGTATGCATTATAAATCACCCTGGATAAGGGTAGTTACTAGTAACCTATACTTATAATAAAAACTAGTGTACTTTCTTTATCATAGAAAGCATGGTTCAGAAAAACAAAGTGTCTGAGCGTAATAAAAATAGTTACAAAGCCCTGTGCATTAAATCTTTGAATAATATTTACAATCTGTTTTCTCAAGACTTTTACAAATTGTACAAAACAGCATGAATGATAAAATCATTATTTTAAATGTTATTGCCATTATGATGGATTTTTGCAAAGTTAGAGGAACATGATACTTGAACAAGTTGCTGTTCAAATCTTTAATGGCTGAATCATTCAGTCATCCTAAAACCCTGTCAATCATTAAATTGGTCAATTTAAATTGGTAAATGGATATAGGATTGTCTATAATATTATATACACTTCATTAATCTAATCTCAATTAATCTATAACTGTTATTTAGTAGCACACCATGGTAAGACTATAAACATACGAGTCACTTTATAAGGTTGTTTCTGTTACAGACCATAGATTTTGAACCATAGAATGGGATATACAGTATTCCACAAACAGCGAAAAAAATCATTCTCTGCAATATCCTGCAATTCAACAATAAAATATTTTCAAACAGTAGGTGTGACATTCTCTTGACACAAGATAGTTTGAAGGCTAATATTTAACAAAGAGAAGAGTCAACCTGATCAGATGGAAAGGTAAAGAGAGAATCTTTATGAATGCTAATGTTCATAGTAACCAACCAATAAAAACATCATCTCCAAGGTAAACTCTTAAACAAATTTAGACAAATTTTACTGGCTGCACCTGTGTGTCTATTGGTATCTTACACTTGCAGTGTCAGTCACTATAAAACACTGAAGTCCCTTTATTTTCAGCAAGTTAAAAATGTTGTGTATTTCACCTGGATTTCCATTTGTCTTGTTTCCTAGCTTGTTACTCGGATTCTAATGATTATCAGCTCCTTTCATTCCTTGTTATTTAGAAAAACAACTGTAAGTATTATGTCAAAGATATCTTCTTAAAGGATCTCTCAGAGGTGAATTGAAGGAACTCTGGAGCCAAAAAGCCTTAGCGTCATTGTAATTTAACTATGCTGCAGATTTCCTGGCAACTAACATTGAAAAGCATGTTTAGAATATAACTGATGTGGAATACATAATGATTCTAGCAAATAATTCTTATGGTACTAAATGTAAAGAACCATACAGGACATTATAATGACAGCTGCAGGAAGAGAAAAATAAACAAAAAAATTAGATAATGTAAACAATTACTTTAATAATCCATTATCTCACATGTCTTGGATTGGGAAAGCAAATGGCTTTTATACTGACTCTTTAAGACAGCATTATTGTCCTAGCAGTATATGTTTTCATTATACATGTGATATCCTCCTGATTTCCTGTGATGATGAATCTGCACTTCAACTGAAATTCAGTTTAATTCCATAATTATTTAACCAGATGAGACTGAGCTGTCTGTTGTCATAAATGCCACCAACAGAGTGGGATTCTGGCCTGGAATATGTCAGTCTGTGACCCTAATACTACCGAAGTTTCTTATATTACAACCCAACATAAAACAGATATCAAGAACTGTATTTTTCATTTCAAATCGGCTGTTTAATTTAGTCCAGGCCACAGCCTAGAAAACTCATATCAAGTTTTTATTAATTCCTACATTAACCGTATGTGATTCTGTGGCTTCTGCTTTGAGCTTTTTTCAAGGGGAATCAGAGATGTTGTTCTGCCATCCTCACAATAACAGATCTACAGTATTTTTCCTGATCTGCTATTTTGGTGTTTTGGTGTCTAGAGCTGTTCATTGACCCCTTTTCTGGGCTTCTCCAATGAACTGTTTAAAATATACATGAAAAAAGTACCTGGCGTTTATTTTATGTGTGACCTTTGTGCTGTTTTCTCCTACAGCTGGGCAGCTCAAAGGGCTGCCTGTAACCTTTACTTGAAAGAGGAGGAAGGCTGTGAAGTGTTTTAAAGAGGCTTCTCATTAGCAAGACATGCATGTGCCCAGTATCGCGTCACCTTTGAGTTACAGCGACAGATCTTGGGGATCTGGCTGTGAACTTACCTGCATCTGTGACACTGTCAATGGATATCGGTATAATATCCAAGTGACATTTTCACTGCAAGGAGGCATGGTGAGAGAGCCCTCGTAAACCCAGTAATCTCGAAGGAGAGGGTCTGGGGAACAACACACAGGCAGTTCAAAAGGAAATCCCTGGGGTATCCTTTTCTTTCATTTTTTGATCTTTATTACTGTAACGAACATGCAAATGTTGAGACTATTCTGTGATCGTTATTGTACTTCTGCACATGATCAAAAGAATAAGAAGATAAAAGTGCAACCGTATTGGGTGCATTTTAGCTTTAGAAATGACGATATCGACATTATAGTTAGAAAATACAGACATTTATGCTCCATAAATCACTAACCAGGCAGCAATGTGTTGGGATTAAAACATGGTATGATTTTTGTCTTCCCCTGCAAAATAAAAGAAAGAAAAACCAAAATATAAACACTTGAAGATCAATGAAGATCAATGAAACAATGAAGATCAGCTGAGTTAAAGGCAAAACTATCTTGTGTTGAAAGTAGATCTTGAAATTACCTTTTCAGGTGTACCTTCAGAACAGTCAGAAACCGTAGATTTAACATTGTATTTTTTCCATGGGTGGTTACAGAACTACAGGTACACAAGCTAGTTCAGATTGTTCCTTGATACAAATTTAACTGAGAAAGGAACTCCTGCATTTTCATCTTAACAAGCCATTAATAATCAAGGCTGGAAGGATGCCCAGTGAAAAAATATCAGTGATATCTGTGGATTTTTTTGCATGAATTATCACACATTTTCACATTATCAAGTGGAGATAAGAGCATAACCCATCTATAAAAACATCCATACACAGATCCAGTTGCCACATTATAAAACTATTGTTATTTTCCAGTTTGACTCCACCTTCAAATAAATCACACATAAAGAATTCAAATTTCTACATTCAGAATTGTTTATAAAGTTATTTTCTTTTGTATTTGTGAGTGTGACAAGGTGTCAGCTATTATTCACTTGGCAATTCACAGCTGCTCCAGTTATGGCCTTCACAGACAACAGATGGGATTTTCTACAAGACCACAGGTTCTGGTTTGGAAGCTGAGACCAGGAAAGCCAGTGAAAAGCAGCTCAAGAATGTGGCTGAGATGCTGATGGCTGTGTAGTAGAAAAAGACTACTGAACCACACTAGAAAAGACAGAATTCTTCTAATTTTGTTTTTCCTAAGAATACAGTATAAAGGGAACTACAGTGCTATAGAACTAGTTATTTTTAAAAGGGACTTTCGGTCTCATCCTTTCCCCAGTTTGTCACTGTACGTGCTTCATGCAGATGGTCTCTCTTCATTTAACAACCCTTCCCTGTGCAATAAAATACAGGACCATGAATATACCATGATTTACTGCAGTAAATTTTATAAAGGGTTACATCTTTTAGACCTCAATACTACATTGCAAAGTAACTGTCTGATTTAATTTAGTTTCTATGATTAATATACTCATCTTGGGTTTTAACTATACAGTACTCTATACTATTTTTAGAACTGCAATAAAATGATTAATGGCTATATTTGGAACAGTATGCGTTTCCTTATTTTCCTTTAGTATTTGAATAACATGCAGGTAGTATTTCTAATCATTGCATAACAATTAAAATAAGGTATCTTTCTCTTGAAATGTTTCTGTTGTATCATATTTATGATATCATACATTCAGATGGCACCCCAGGAACTGACCCCAGACCTACTTTTTTACCATACTACTTTTTAAATACTTTTTTCTTTTTTTTTCTTTTCAAGGAATTGCCATCTTCAATATTAGCCACATGGCTGTTGTCTTTTTACTGTAATCTAACAGCATACACATTTAAAGATCACAGACTCCTTGCTTTGGGCTGCTACGGTTGCTTTTCTTAAAATCTAGACAACTGTGTTCCCAGAGATCATCTGCTGTAACAATCAAGGGAAGCAGTAGGTCACCTTGTATTGTATGTCCTGGAGGACCTCTGTAATTGCTTTCAGTCCTAGATGTTCTTTACCAATCTGCAATAAAGTCAATCAAGGAAAAACATAAATATGAGCACACAATAGCATAGTAGCCTTATACAACACTCAACCAATTAGATACATCCACTAATTCTGAATAGTGGTCATAAGTATTGCATTTCAGTTCATAGTGACCAACATTAACTGTACCACTCAAAGGCTGTGTTCAGTTTATTGTAATATTATTTTATTATATCAATACCCAAATTAAGTTTCTCGATAGAAGAGTCGTACATTACAACAAAAAAGAATCTCCAACAGATTGAAGAATCATCTGACAGGTCAATACTTCTGTTCTTTGTATTGATGTCCGACCGTGATGTCTGGTCTCATTTTTTACATGACTTTGTTTGGAGGAGGGTTATCAGGTTGTGCCAAGGCTCACGTTGCAAGAATAAACAAGGGTTTATATTAACTAACATAAAGATTTTACAGTTTACAAACAGACTGACAGTATTGGGTACCACACTTCATCTTGACTTTGAACTGAGAGTTGAGGTAGAGGGAGTAATTATGTGGGACAATTTGGGACAACATCTTCAGCCATTTCCAGCCTTCAGGGGATGAACAACCATCTCACTGTTGTGATGACTAGGATGGCCTTTTCTGGACACTATCAAGATCCGCAATGTCAGCATCTTTGATGGCTCTTTTTGATCTAGTGCGAAAATTCCCCCCAAGCCATTGTTACAAAACAAATGTGTAATCAGCGGAGAAACTCCATGGTCTCTACTATTAAACTAAGATGAAATAAGAGCTGATTTTTTAAAACCATCCAACGTATGTTTGAGATCTGATCATCAGCAATTAAGTTTCTGCCTAATAACTGCATGTACTTAAGAGAACTGATGCAAGAGGCATATGAAAAAAGTTATTTAATATTTTTTCATTTGGTTTGAATTTGTAATTTGTAATTTATACATAACAAAATTGGAAATACTTTCTACACAGAAAAACAAACAATACCTGTACAAATAAAGCAATGATTAGTATCCCACTTCTTTTACCCAGAGCCTCTTCAATGCTGCTGAACAGAGTAGAATTCCAATGAATTAGATGAAGCTGAAAAACAAGTTCAAAATACATTTTAAAATTATTGTTTTACTTAGGAATATGCAATGTTTTTAATGTTTCACTACTATAAATAAAATTGTAAATGTGTGCAAGTTTTTCTATATTCTACTAAAAATCATACTGCAAATGTTTTCAACCCCAAAAGCACCTGTAGTTTTTTTAAAGAATTCCCTGACAAGAGTATTTTTCTTTTACTTTCTGCCAAAAACAAGCAATAACCAAGAGCATCAATCAATGAGTTGATTGAACCTTCTGCATTGTGGCTTCACACTTGAAGAACCCCCTTCCACAGTCTTTTAATAGGTTCTAATTCAGTAACTGAGCTAAAGTAAATTTAAAATTATTATTATATTTTCTTTTAAATTCCAACCAGAATGCACCTTATAGATTCAGAATCTATTGTATATTGCGGTTGCGAACAAAAAAATGAAACAATCTGGGTTTTAGAAATACATGGAAAATTACTATTAGCTTCACCAGAAGACCCAAAAGGAGTTATTGATACTGTCATTAGATACATGTATAGGCTTGTTTAAATTCATTTCTACAGCTGACAATTGTTTTGCACAATTTCACTTTTAGATCTCTGTACATCCATGTCCATAATTGCCTCGTGACAATACCTACACTTTACAATACCGAAAAACCTTTATTGAATTGATACTAATGTTGTACAGCGTAGCGCCACAAGGAGCGCTTTAGCCGTGCGCACGCAAGGCGGGCTGAGAACAGCGCCCGAGGGGCGGGACTATCGGACTATGCAGAGTGGACGGAGGCTGGGAGACAGCCTCTTCCTTTCCGTGCCTGTATTAGTGTACACGGTTCTGGTTAATAAATGTGTTGTTCTACCCCTTTTCCTGAATCCTACGCCTGCTCCATTCCGTACCGAACCCCGCGGTCGTTATAATATCTTGAATTGTGGCTACCGATACTGAGACTTACAAGACGAGCCACATAAGTAATTGAAGGTTCATAATCCTTGAAATCTTTGAAGAACTTGGAAGATTTTAGTTATTTAACCAGGGTAGCCTTCCAAACAAAAGCGAAATGTGTCTATTGAGGCTTTATAAGTACATTGTTCGGTGAGCGACTGATTAACTCCATAAGACTAGCAACAGAATTTGTTCATCAAATCAAAAGCTAACGATGTGCCATGTTAAACCGGGAGAGGGGACTTCAAAGGAAACCAGGTTGCAGTAGACAGCAGACCAGCAGCTGGTCACCTTTGCTCTGGACCACAATTTCCTTACAAATGCCTCAGTATAGTCAGAGGCATTAGTGCTACAGAAAGTGCTGTTGTAAGAACACAAAGTTTGCAAATGAGACAAGGCTGTTCAGCCCATAATAATCAATTGTTTGTTCTACTCCATGCTTAATGACTTCTTAAAACTACCAGCATGTGTACGTTCATTTAAGATGAATGTGAGGCTTCAAGCAAGTATTTTGTCTTATTTTAATGATATTATATAATTTTAATAATCATACAAACTCCAAACACACAAGGCACCCCAGTATGGACCTAAAGAACTTTGAGGTAGTAACCACAATGACTAAATAATTCCAATTAATTATAACAATGTATGGTACACATTACAAGTATTCCCATATGTACATACAGTACTGTATGTAGAAGAACAAGCAGAGATTAATTCCTACTTGCTGCATTGAAGCTTCCACACGAATGCATAAATATAGAAAGCTGTGAGCAGGGACGTGCTTGGTGTGAACTGGCCTAGTTTCACTATAAAAAACTCTCTTTGGATCTCAGAGGTCTAGGGGTTGTCTTTTATTGGAGCTGTATCTATTATATGGTCCTAAGACTGCACTGTCTAGGTGTGCTTCTGAGCGTCTATTTAATCTGTGCTCTTTGTTATGGTGAGTTTGCTTGTGCTTATGTGTGACAGGCTGTTGCAGTCATGAAGAGAACTTTCTGAGTCACAACAGCACCTACAATGTCACCCCCAAACATCTAAATTTTACTATGAATAAAGTGTCTGTTAAACGTGTACCGTATGTATGCCTTCATTTGTATATTAGATTGATTTTTTTTCCTCCACATATTTTCAGACAATATCTGGCAAAAGCATAAACTCTAAATTCGAAGGCAGACCTCAGCTAAACTTTAAACTTAAAAAAAAATCTAAAGAATGCATTCATCTGAGGACTCCTGATAACAAATGAACCAGGAAGAACACAATGCTCTTTCGATTGCAATATGTTCTGTTTCTTATGATTTATGGAGCCTTGATATAAACTTCATGGCCAAGGTCACCACTTCAGGCTAACACACATCTGTTTTATTATACTGCGAAACGAGCAGAACAATATTTTTTTGTGCTCTGTAAATATAAGCTTTTTTCCTGTGCGCCAGTTGATTTATTATAATACTGTTGTTCTAAATTAAATATCCAAGCACAAAGTATTTTGAGAAGCTACAATTCATCTCAAATTAAAAGAAGAACTCCAATTATTTAGAGGAAGAATTCTACATACACTTTAATTTACTTGAAATCATTATTACTGTTTGCAAATAAACTTTGGAATTCAAACTAGATATAGTCTAATAATATGTAGTGCTTATCACTAGAAATAACATTGTTTTATAAGTATAATATACTGTATATTACATGCTTAATATACTGTATATTAAACCTGGCATATATTGTCATCAGCATTTCAAACTTGAAGCTAGATCTTATAAGTTAAGAATGGTTGGATCTAGTCAGTTTTGGGATGGACAACCTCTTAGGAAAACCTATTTGTTTCTAAAAATGGTATTGGTAAACCAGTGAGGAGTCTCTTTCCCCTCCAGATAACAGTGAGATTTTAATTAAAAGTTACTACTTGGTCACTAAACTTCCCATGGGGCTGTTCGTTAAGCTAGTGGGTGTTAACCCCGATGTCAAGGTTAAATTCCATCCTGGCCTCGTACAATGTGGTCTCTCTAAACATCCTCCCTACTTCAATTGCTAGAGTAATTTCTCACTTTCCCACTTGATCTGCTGTGTAATGGAACCAATGGTGCAGAATGTCCTCCACATGTCACCCAGGTGTTGCACTTAAGTGATGAACAAAGTGGGTTCCCTCATATGTTTTCTTTGAGATCATTGAGATCATTAGGGTAAAAGTGGTATACAAACGTATGTACTGTACTTGGTAGCTTTGTGCCTACGGACAAATGTGATTCTGCCATATTGCACATAAACCAGCTTTAAATTTTAAATGATACTCGTACACAACAAATAAAAGGGTATATACTGCGTGTTCTGTATAGCTAGTAGTTGGCAATTTTTGGACTAAGTAATGAAACTAACTCTGTCTGCTGATCTCTACTGTTATCTGTTATCAATCTGTCTTCCTAGTAGTTTTCCAAACTTGTGTTGGGAAACCATCTGATGGGAAAGCACAAATAAGAGTTCTAATTTTGTCTTCATGAGGGTAAACATGCTGCCTTTAACTGCTGTTAAAACCTGGGTTATGTCTTTTGTGCAGATTTTCTGCACATTAAATTTGTTTTTAAAGGTTATGATTTTGTTTTAATTTCAAGAGAATTTACAAGGATGAAAGGAGATTTATTCGTAGAACAATAGAGCAGAAGTTACATAAAAACACAGTAGATCCCGGTAGAGTACCTGTAATAGGATCTTAAAATATTTGCTTTAATATGGACTCCTCACTGTCAAAATCACAGTTCATTTTGTAATATCAGGTATTTACATGTGTTTTAAATATTAGTGATGAACTAAAAGCTGTTATCAAAGACCTAGGGTAAGCAGTCTGCTTTAGACAGCTTTAGGTAGTGTTTTCATACTTAAAAGCATCTGCTGAAGGCAGATTTGTCTTTGCCTTGGTACAGACCTATCTTGAAAATGCAAAATAAAAAGACCAATGATACACTTGATTTGGTCCTACAGCTCAAAGGCAGCTGTAAAATCATTTTTTAAACGGCTCACCCCTGCTGATACGCAGAAATACAGTACATTATATTGTACTGTACATTTTGTGAAGAGTATGAGGCCTCCAAAAAATACCAGCAAGTGAATTTACTGTAATTTACAATTGCCTGCTTCTAATTCAGAAGACCTAAGCTGCACCCCTGCTGAAGCACCTTATGACTTTTCATTTCTATTTGAGAAATGCCTCTTAAGTGTGGTATGGCTAACTTTGCTCTTGCAATGTAGCTGCTATACAAACCATCTACAGAACCCTGTTACCCAAAATGTTATAAAAGCAGCCCAGGTAAAACATGTCTGAACGTACTTGTTCATCTTTTTTGACAATTTAAAAATACTTTTTAAAAAAATGCAAGTGACAGAGTTAATACATCATCGCGTAACCTGTGCACTATTGCAATGTACACATTCTATTAAATTCCAGTAAGGAATCAGTATCTTCAGTATTAGATTTGAGATAACAATTGCTGCTGCCAGCTTGCTAGGCTTCACATGAAATGTAACTTTCGTGACTAAGATTTTTGTGACACATGAGCCCACTCATGCAGTAACTCGGTTTTTCTTCATTCAATTTTACTGCTTGTTTCAATTTCTGTAACTGACATCATACTGTCCCATTTTCTGCAGTTTTTCCATAAGAGTCATAGATGACATTTCCAAACTAGCTAATACATTAATTTTTTAACTGCTTCTTTCCAAGAAACACAGTATAAAGACTAAATAAAGAAAGATACCTATTTTACCACTACAATTAATAGTATATTTATTGTGACAGAAAGATAATACAAAGTTCCTGATGAATTAGTTAAGCGGAGCAAACTAACATTCAGTTCTGATATTTCCATAATTCTTAATGATAGAGTTTATTCTGGGGTTCAATGGCCAAACTTATCTGGGAGAGTGGAAGTATCAGCAGGCAGACTGGCTTAGGGAAAACAATTAACTGTGAAAGAAAAGTAAAGGAAACTAACATTTTCCACTCAATAGTTTCATATTCGTCTATATTTTTCATATTAAAAAAAAGAGATGAAAAGATGTCTAGAGATGACATGCAGAGATATCACTGGAAACAGAATATGTAAATACTCTTAGACTGCGAAACTGTGCAGCACATATCCACAGTTAAGCTCCTGCCAACTGTAGTGAGTATTCTGGTCTTTGTTTCAGTGTTGTATGTCCAGTTTAAGAGTCTGTAAAAAATGCAGGTTAATCCAGTAAGTGCTTAAGTTTACAAGACATAACACATCTAGCAACTGTAGCATTGTGGTATGACCGAAGACACAACCGCAATTTAACTCCCTTTAACTCTTGGAGTATAAGAGTTTAACTCCTAAATGACCTAGCTGCATAAAAACCATGGTTTGAGTCAAAACTTTGATATACCAGGTACTGTAACTTACAATGCCTCTGGACAAGAAAAAAGTGAGGGCTCATGTTCTAGGCTTATAATTTACCAAAAATAAAAATCATTATAACTTTGTAACGCTGCGGGTGATTGTATCTACTCAAAAGCAAAGCCGTGTAGCCCTGGAAAAAGATGGGTCAAGTCAAGAACCATTTCAAACTCTTTTCATCATGAATGTGTTGTCACTCTCAAAGGGCTTCCAGAGCTCCCTGTAGCAACAGACAGCTCTTACTGAACACTGGTTTAGTAGGTTTAGGGACTCACTGAGCTAAAATCTCTCTTACACCACCTTGCTGCCACGACCCAAAACACCCAAAAAACAAAGTCTCAGTAATGCACTTCTCACCAAAGATTTGAAGAAACAAATCAGAATTTGGATTGAATCAAGTGCAGTCAATAGTAATTCTCTTAAAGCATCACAAGCTATCTGTCCTTATCAAAATGTTTTATGTTTCAGTGACCGTGTATGGGTTTTGTCATATTAATTTCACCATGGCCATGAACCCAGTTTATGTATCTACAGAAAGCACAACAGGGTTGTAACTCCCCCTACCACAATGATACTGTCTATGGCATATCTCCCTCTTACACACAAAAACATTAACTACAGTAAAATCACTTGGCTTCACTAGTATAATAAACTCACTTCACAAACATCCTTTCTAGTGGTGTAAGCTGATGACAATACTTTTCCCACCAAAGAAAAGAATTCCACTGTGGTTACCTTAATAGGTGCTTTAAAAAGCATGCTCTCTTGTGGTTTGTATTCCAACACGCAAAAGGCCTTAAATGACTTTACATATATATATTTCTACATCAGGTAATATCAAAAAACATCCCAGGGCAGCACAGTCATTTCTTGCAATTTCTTTGACAGTTCCAGATGAAACTATACGCTATATAAGGGGGGGGACTTCTGGTATGCTCTAAAGAGCCATACCAGTACAACAGCACAATCTGGAAAAAAACGTGCTGAAAGTAAAATTTTCAGTAGAAATATACATTATTGGCAAAATTCACTTGGTGTAAAGCATGTTTACAATTTAATACGGACGCTTTCGTGTCACCACAAGTTTTGTTGCCTCGTTCTGAATCGCAGACAATGACGGCAATATAGTGCTATGCATACATTGAAACTTCCTGTCTTTTGTGATGTAAATTGGAGGTTGTACACTTTACCATGTACTTGGTAGCTTCATTGTGGTTTGAAATGCACTCATCATTGATTCACTATAACCCCGAAATGTAAAAATAGCATTGCAGTTCCCCTTTAAGGGCCTGGGCACTGTTGTCAACAGGTACAGAAAAGTTTAGACTTGTGTCTTGGTTTGAGTTGTTGAATCTCATCTCAGGCTGACGGGAAAAAAAGAATGTTCTGTCCCAAGTCAAGAAGGGGTATTCCTGCTTGCAATATTTCAAAAAGCTAGGCTTTGTTTGTACAGTTGTTTGCATTGTGATTGAAATCTGCGTCAGGTTTAATGAAAGAGCTAAAGGGCACTTACACAAAAGAGTAAATTGGACCAAACAGAGATTTGAATGCAGTTCTTTGTGCTTCAATTAAGGACTTTTTCATCAGAGTGGAGTCCACCAAAATATAAAAATCAGGCAATTAAAAATGTCTTAACATTTTCACATTCAATAAAAATGCAAAAAAAACTTTAAAATATATTTGAATTCTCACCCTTCTTACATGAAACATTTGGTTGAATACATTAAGACACATTAGGTTTTACAGACATACTTTCTTGGGCCTCACTTGTAGACCACAGCAGCTTTTCACCTGCTCTTCTCTTAAATTACTGTACCTATCAACAGTATTGCCTGCAATAAGATAGCAGAAAGTACTATTGGCAACCTTTATTCAAATGGTAAACATTGTCCTCAGAATATCCAGGGTTTAATCAACTCACCCAAAAATACAAGAATTTGGTAGGGTTTTTTGGGGGGGAATTCATGCAGGTGTTGAGTAAAAATCCAAAGAGTTTCATAAAAAAGATCATGCTCAGATACCAAGATGTGGTGAACTAGGAAGTATATTTCCGAAAACACCGAAAGATTTAAAAGAATAATAAATCACTTCAGAATCATAATATTCTGAGTCTGTCCTGTTTCAGAGATTTTTCATCATGCTTTGAAGTTAATGATATATTTGACATTTGACATATTCAAACTGACTCTTCCTAATGCTGGGGTATAATGTGCTCAATTAATGAGGGGAGAAAGAAAGATTTTGAGAGAAAGAAAGCACCACACACTGTACCTCCATTGGAAAGGCTTTGAAATTCACTGTGTGCTCAGAGCCACGCTGGTTCTCTCTGCCCCAGTGAAAGCGAACCTCATGCAGCTCATACTCATGGTCGCTGGGTAAAGGCCCTCCTGTCACAACTGAAACAGTGACACAGGGATACAAACTGAAGGGATACACACAGACAGAGCGCACATCATGGCTTTCCAGTGAGAAACGCATACAGTACGTACTAAAGAAAAAAATCGGAATTATAAGAAGCAAATTAAAATTGGTAATCTGATAACAAATTTAAACCAAATTAAAAACATATGTCACAATGCCAGTTCCATAACCATCTCAGAAGAGGTTGAAGACATTTCAGGAGCCTCTGTAATACAGCGATAGACCTCACAGTAATATTTTACTAAACTGTTTATGTCTACTGTAAATCCTGGCCATAAATGGAGCTCTAAAAAAATCAGGCCGGGCTTATCAACCTCGTTAAAGACCTCGCACACTTTTTAAGCCCTGAGGAACCATTCTTCAGGGCTCTGACATGGAGTTGACTAACAACAGTGTGTATATGTTCTTTGTTTCAGGTTTTCGTGTTCACAGCCTTCTGATTCCTGTTTGCAACACTACCACTCACTCACTCACTCACTCACTCACTCACTCACTCACTCACTCACTCACTCACTCACTCACTCACTCACTATCTATCATCCCCTCTTGTCTCCAGCCTAGAACCGACTGCTTCCCCCGCACACCTCAGCTGCCAGCTGTTCTCCTTTCTGCTTCCCCTGCGCATCTCAGCTGCCAGCTGTTCTTTTCTGCTTCCCCTGCGCATCTCAGCTGCCAGCTGTTCTTTTCTGCTTCCCCTGCGCATCTCAGCTGCCTGCCGTTCTTTTCTGCTTCCCATTACTACATTATTATCACCCTATCACATAATAAACTCTGTAATCTTCACTGCTAATCAGACTCTGTGAACAATTACTTCGCTGTGCCCTTTTTTCTTTCACCTGCGGGCTGGAGTAACACAGAGCTGGACATTTGCTGTGTCATGGCTAGCTGGACTCAATCTTGTGACCTTTCAGCTACAGCAACGAGAGCAGCATCAGTCCTCAGCTCAAGTGAGTGCTGTAAGTGCTTAGTTGTTATAAATATGGCAGACAGCCATGAAATGTCTTGGACAGACGTGCACGCTTTCCATTCAACCAAAGGTGACGGCTGTGGGACAAGGGGACAGGCAATTGGTGCTTCATAAATGAAGCTGAAGTACAGAGGGGAAAATGTTTGGTCATTTCACATTTATGAAATACATAATGTCATTGAAAACTCAATACAGGTAGGTGCACATTTTAATTATGCTATTTTGTGAGACCTAAAGGGAAATAAAGTGCTCTTTCCAGTTTCTGCAAACTACCTGAACTTCTGATTCTGTCCTCTCAGACTGATCTCATTTGATAACCACCTGTACCGATGGGAGCTCAGACAAAATAAAAATATTTTTTGGCGGATATAGTAAATCACAAAACACAAAACTTAGGACCTCACTTATTCAAGTGAAAATATAATCTTGTGTTGCTAAGAAATATACTAGAAACAATTAGGCTTTGGTAAGATTATTTTTTTAAATAATGTTGAACATACATTTTGAAAGAATTGTTAATACTACATTGGAGCATATGTAACAATTCTGTATGGTTAATATAATTTTAGATGGATCGGTATTGCCAGGTTTAAATTTTCACACACAGTAATTAGGCATAACAATTTTCTTAAATATTTCATTATTGATTCGAATGTGCAGGTAAACGCTACAAGCTGTTGGCTATTCATCATCTCTTCAGGGATCTACAGAACTTTAATCCTTTATTCTCAAATTTTTTCTAGCAAAAACGTGATTACGTTCAGAAAAGCTCAGCCTACCTGATTTTGATCGGAGAAGTATCCGAACGGTGTGGCCGTCATTGATGACCTCACAGTCGCGGCACACCACGTAGTTTGGGTTCAGTCGCCTCTCTAGGAGCTTGGCGTCATATCTGGCCTCCCTTGAGTTGAGGTTTATGGGAGACTGATATTCCCCATTAGCTTCGGGGAAGAGCAAACCCCATTCCACACCTGAAAAAGATAGCATGTTTAACTTAATAAAGCTGCCAAAAATGATTCTTGCATTTTTGATCTTTCCAAAATCAATTTCAATTTCATTATCCTCCAGAGAGGGGGGCATGGTGCATTGTTTGCATCGTTGCCTCGTGGTGCTAGGGTCCCTGGTTCAATTTCTGGAGTGCCATCTGTGTGGAGTTTGTATGTTCTCCCTGTATTCACCTGAGTTTCCTTCAGGTGCTTCCGTTTACTCCCACAGTTCAAAGACATACTGGTGGGTTAACTGGCTCCTAGGAACACTGGCCCTTCCGTGTGTGTTAGTGTGTGCGTTGTGTCAGTGTGTGCCCTGTGATGGACTTGTGTCCTGCCTTGCGCCCGCTGCTTGTGAGGATAGACTCTGGCACATCCACAGAAAACGAATGCATGGATGGAACCCCCCCGATTGCTCTCCTAGAATGTGTGTGTGTGTGTGTGTGTGTGTGTGTGTGTGTGTGTGTGTGTGTGTGTGTGTGTGTTTGACATTGGCTGGCAATTAAGAAAAAAAGACAAGGCATTGAGCTATCTGATTAAGAAAAACATATTACATCAGTCACATAATCCCTGGCCCCAGGGTCTATCTGCTGTTATTTTATTCAATCAACAGAAAAATGTTTCCTTCACACAACAGATTTATAAGATGCATTCAGATGTTAATCAACTACTTACAACAGCATCTAAACATGATCAATATCTTAACCTTTTTGCAAAGTATTGCAAGATTAATATGTCATGGATGAATTTTTTTACAAATTTCTAATGCAAGATCTGACATAATAAAAAAGGAATTCGTTTGACCTGTTTTCTGTGCTGGTAAACAACTATGTATAAAAAAAGTGTTAGATGTTTTGAGGGATCAGCTTATCTCTTGTTAACCGGATTGAGTTTATGAGTTACACTACTTCTACGTCTTTGATCCCAGACGTCAGTCTGTCTGCAGGAACTATAAATGTATGTAATGCTGTAGAGATTAAATAAATATGCATTTAGGCAAATAAAGACAGGCAACTGTTCTCCTCATAGGTTGTGACAGGGCCTGAAATGGCTTTCTATTTTTATTTTTCTACACATACTTCAGAGTATCCTGAAGCAGAAATGGGTTTTCCTGCATTTCTGCAGAAAGGGCAGTATTACCTTTTGGGCATATCTTCCCATATTGAGTCAATGCAATATGCTTTTGCGGTTGTTTTTTGTTGTCACAATTTTACCATTAAAAAGTCAGAATTAACAAGAAACAATTAACAATGCTCCCAGAGGCCAGCAATGGCCTATAACATAATGATGCAGCACTGAGTAAAGGTCTTACACAATACAGAACAACTGCTGCCCATGGTTAATTATCCCTTTGTTGTACAAAAGTGATTTGCAGTACAAATCCATCACATTGCCTGTGCAAGCGTTTTTCCACAGCTTGAAGCAACTATCTACAGCTAACTGTTGCTATGTTGATATTATGATAAAGGGCCGAATTACTTTTCAGTAGAGTGATAAAACACCAAGGCTGACTCTCATGGGTGGCTGACCTATTTTATTTATTTTTAAGAGCCAATGAACACACTGAACCTGCCTGGTTCAAGGGTAAAGAAGAAGGTCTCAGTCATGATATAGAAAAAGCCTTAGAAAAAAAGTGTTCATGGCTCTCAATAAGTTCATATAAAGATAATTAAAACAATTGTAGACAAGGTAGTTCCTCATGGAATTTTATAAAATCATCCCTCCTGGCCCGAATTGGATGTCATATTACTTTTTAGGTGTTATATTTCTTTCCCTCTCTCGCTTTGTTTGCAGAAGGGACATGCCTGGTTTCACTTTGGAAGACATTGAGTAATTTAAAATATAGGAGAAAAAAAATGGCGAAGAAACACTTCAAGCCAAGGAGATTTTTATCTTCCATGTAGTTCTATTCTTACAAAGTCAAGTAACAAAACTGGTGTAATACAGACTTCACCTGATATCTTTATTAAAATAGCCAATTCCCATAAAAAAAACATCTGCCCCCACTACAGAGAAAGGCCCGGCAATTGTTTAACACACAGTACTATTTCTCACAGTGTAATTGTATCTAAGCTAAGATTGGACTCAAACAAGGAAAACAACTGAGATTAAAAACCATATAAATAAATCTGCACATCACAAAACAACTAAAGCACATCAGTCAAATTGTTGCAGATTTTGAGGTACTACTATAACGAAAAATTTGATAAAGAGATAAGCACAATTCTATCCTTTATTTCTGTTAAAATGCTGGGATTTCATTTTGAAGACATACTTTTCCTGTTTAAAAATTGTTATAAAGTAAATATGATTTTTAAAAGGTTTTGTTTGTATAAAACCACCTGAATATAACCCTGTTATAACTGAATTACAGCACAACAAGTAATTAATTGTTTTATAATCTTCCAGTTGCTATGTTTGTTGGCATCTCTTTCTAGTTTCTACCTCCACAACACAATCTCTTTGACTAGAAGGCCAGGAGTTGAACACAACGCTTGAGACATTCATTCAGAAATGTCTTCGGTTACAGACCCTATCAGTTACAGTCCTTTACCCATTAATACTCACTATCCTCCAAAAATAAAAACATTGTTAACGTTGTTCAGTGTAGATAAAACAAAGATATTCATCTTATAGTACAAAATAGTATTAGTATTTAGAAAGAAATACACAAACTATTTTAAAATTATGTTTTCATTTATTCTTTCTAAAGGAATTCTTCCCAGCTTGCAATGTTAGAATGCATAGAGAAACAATTGATCAGAGATTAATGTAGCTTCCTACTCAAACCTCTTTAATCAGAGATTGTCTACATCAGTACAGACTTAAATGAGAACACCCCTATTACTTTGGATAGTAAAAGCACAACATTCATTTTTATCATTTTTTTATAATCCTGCACAATGAACTAACAAAAATATTAGAGTTCCTGATCTCTTTGTGTGTTTTCATCTGTCTTTAACTTCTAAGCCTGCTGATTCCTGTGCTGAGGATGGCCAAGATTAAAGTCCACATTGTCTTTAGGTAGGGTCTACTAGTTTGGAAGTTCTAGGGGTCCCATAAGGATTGAAATTTAAAAATGTCACTCCTGATAAATAAGACAGAACCCTCATGAGTGAGCTACACATTAAAACCAATGAAAAAACATAATGGCATGCATATCATTTTTCCAGTAAAACAATGCCCCCGACAGAATTGTTTAATTTGATTAATTTCAAACAATGGGAAATGTAATGATTTTCTTTTTCTTCACATACAGTAGATACTATGGTAATTGAAAAGGATTAGAAATCAAGCATGTTCTTTGGTTTGTTTGGCACAAATCAACTGTTGTTGTAATGCAAGGCTTTTATTGTTTTTCTTACAGTTATTTCTTGGTCAGTGCTTCTGACTTGTGTCCTGATTTATGATACCCATTTAGTTTGCTACTAGCTATATGCATGAAATAGCAATGACATGAAATGAAACAGTGGTAAGGATTGCTGCCTTGCAGCACTGGGGCACTGTGTTCAATTCCAGATTTGAAGTGCTATCTGTGTGGAGTTTGTATGTTCTCCTCGTGTTCATGTGGGTTCCCTCACAAAACTGACATACTGGTAGGTTAACTGGCTTATGTGAGAATTGGCCCTGGTCTGAGGGAACTGAAAAGTGTCTGTGTTTGTGTCTCGTCTCTGTGGCTAGCAGCCCTGGGTTCAATTCCTGGGGTGCCATTTGCATGGCGTTTGTATGTTTTCCCTGTGTTTGCGTGTGTTTCCTCTAAAAATATACTGGTAGGTTCATTTGCTTCTGGGAAAACTGGTCCACTTGTGTGTGTTTGCGTGATGGACTGGCGTCCCTTCCGGTGGTGTAGCCTGCCTTACTTGCTGGGGTAGATCCTAGCTCCCCTGAAGGCCTGTATTAGATAAAAGGATAAAAAATGGATGGATGGATGTAACAGAGAATGACATAAGATTTCTCCTGCAACCCAGAGTTGTAGATTAGTAGAATAACTGGAGAGTGTTTGCATATGACATATCATTCTGTGTATTGTGACACACCCAGGAGTGGCGTGCCGTAGCGATCTTTTTATAGGTGGGTCCAGGTAAACAGACAAACACAGCTGAAAGGAAGAAAACCAGTGCTTTGTATTTACAGCGTATTGAACAGTGTGAGGAAAATAATCAAAACCTCAAACACAAAACAAAAACCTTTGAGCTACAAACTAGACTTCTTCTGTTCGCTCACTAAGCAGCTAAGCTGCTTTCCCGCTTCCAAACGCTGCTTCTCAAAACCTCCACTCTTCCAAAAGAACTCAGTCTCCCTCCAAGACTCTTTAGAAAAACTCATGTGCATGAAAGTCAAAAGGTTCCAGTATCCAAAATTCTGGCACTCCCTTGATCACTTCCTTCTCCCTTTGCAGAAATCACAAAAATAGCAGTTCATGCCAACAACTGGAAGCCTCAGATTTCGGGTTTTTAAATAACAACCTAACCAATTCACGTGTAATGAGGGCAGCAAGTCATTTCCCACAGCATTCTGGGGAATATAGTTCAGACAAGGATCTCCATCTTCTGTGAACCAACTCCCCTATTGCAGTGTAACTGTATACAAAGACAAGGGAGTCATATTGTACACATTTTACAAAATGCATTGTTGTTGTTATCCATCCATACATTATCAAGTTCAAGTTCAAGTTCAAGTTCAAGTTCAAGTTTATTGTCATTACACTCATATACATGGTATATGGTGTAACGAAATGCTATTTACTAGCTCTCGGACATAAGTTGTACAAAGAGAAAAAATCAACAACAACAATACAATTGTGTAGCAAAAGAAAGACAGACACAACAGGCAGTGTGCAAAAAACAACAACAGACGATGTGAAAAAAAAACAACAACAACAGGCAATGTGCAAAAAAACAACAACAGGCAATGTGCAAGACAACAACAGGCAATGTGCAAGACAACAAACTGCCTATCCAAATACAGGGTCATGGGGGAGCCAGAGCCTATCCCAGCAAGCTGCGGGAGTGAGGCAGGACAAACCCTGTGCAGGATGCCAGTCCATCACATTGCGTCTTACACAAACACACCCACACTCACAGCAGGGCCAATTTTCCCAGAAGCCAATTGACCTACCAGCAGGTTTTTGGACTGTGGGAGAAAACCAATCGGAGAAAACCCATGTGAACACAGGAAAAATCTAAAACTCCAAGCAAATAGCACCCTAAGGCCCCAGTGCAGCAATGTTAAGATCTGCACCTCCATGCCACCACCATTATTAGTATTATTACTATTATTAAAGAATAATAAACTTTTACATTCACACTGATATTTCATATCATATATGGGAATACATTATGAGCCTTTTCTTTTTTTCATTTTTAACTTTGTTAAGTCCGTGGTGTTTCCACTCCCATGAAGTTTAATAGTATGCTGTTAAAGTTTAATAATATTCTGTTTACCTATCACCTTGAGTAGACACCCTCTATTTGCTACTGAAAATCTTTTGTTGATTCAGAGCTCTGTATGTCTTTATATGTGCAAACAACACTGAAACCAATGTTAAAGCCCATTAGTGTAAGAAGATATCACTTTTGTTTAGATATGTTAATGGAAGAGAGAGAGAGAGGGTGTAAATAAATCAATAGCTTAATTTCCGCCACAAGAAACAGCCATGGATCACAGTTTCTCTGCATGGTCTCTCACTTACCTGTTAAAATGGAGCCAGAGACTCTTATCTATGGAGCTAGATAAGAAATAAAAGCATGTCATTTAGCATTGAGCTGTGCTGTGAGGCTGTAATTCTTTGAAAACAGGGTTCTCAAATTTTAACATATAATAATATGTAGTGCTTATTATATACCGTAACTTGTCAATCTGATTTTATTATTTAGCTTTTGTATGCCTCTCTGCCCAAAGAAATCTGTGTATGGTAACGGACTATGAAAATAGACTTATTACTCTCTTTTCTCTACAAATTTCTCTGGGGCTGGAAGGTTTGTATCAATCCTGTCAACACTTGGAGTGCATCTCGGTAAAAGGGAATAAAGCAGAATTTTGGATTTCAGCACTCTCCCAAAAAATTATGTTGTGCCTTGAAATAAGCCACAAATTCCTAAGGCAATAGATTTTGCTTAAGGAACCTCTTGATACTTATTTTTATACTGTACATATTTTAAAAATTAGCATGATCACCCCACATCTCAAAGGCAAGTCCTTAATTGTATCTAATCAACTAAGGTAAACAACTAATTACAAAATACTAGATCATACAAGTCTATAATTTCACTTACACAGGCATTTAGACTTTGACACTTAGAGGTATATTAAATATTTCACTCTCCACACTTACCTTCAGTTTACTCCAACCTTGCTTTTACCTTGCTTTCATTATGCTTTCCTGTTATTCTACCCCACTTTCACTGTTTATAACTATATAATATTGCCATAAATTGCCCCTAATAATATTACTCATAACACTATACTGTAACTTCAGATAGAAAGAAGAAATTTGATATTTGATGTTGAATCTCCACACATCAAAATCTCTGTAACAAACAGTCAGATAACAGTGTCACGATTCAAGGAATTGTCTGGCAGCCTGAGGCCACATCAGAGTAGAAGCAATAACAAGACAAAGATAGACATTTGCTTAAGATGTGTTGTGACAGACTGTCACTACATAGCAGTTCCTGATTAAGTGTGAAGATACTGTGTAAAATATCAACAAAGATGATACACAAAAACAGACTGACAGCTATAATATAGTTTATTTTTCTGTATTTGTTCAAAGGAAATTACTAAAGTGATATGTTGTATCTGTCACCAAAATTTGAAGTGACTCAATTTTCAGTAAGATGATCATTGTTAGACAATGCTATTTTTAGCACAGACAGCTTTCTTCAAAATCTTAACTTTATTACATTTAATAGGATGACATGTTTCCAAAATGACACCTCCTATATATCTATGTTAAGACTGAGTGTAGTATACAAGAAACAAAGCAGTTTAAAAAAGCATGCACTTTACGATTATTAACTTACACTTCTCAATGAGCAGATAACTTTCCTTTTAATTTCTGTTCACAATAAGGCAGAATATAACAGAAATAATGCTTATAAATTCACTTTTTTGAAGTACAGTTAACTTTTGTTCACACTTCCTTAAATAACCTATTGAAAAACCTTTAATGCACTAAAGAAGAGTAAAGCTAATTTACAAATTAGATTTTAATAAGTAGTAAATAAAAAATAAACAAGACTATTTTCTTGAACTCATTAGTCAAGGGGATTAAGATAAGTATTTTATCACAGATAAAGCACAGAACATTTAGCTATTAATAGAACTATCTGTTTTATTGAAGCCAGAGATTTTACTGCAATCATGTGGTAGCACTTTGAACTTTAACAAACAAAGCAGGATAGAAAACCAAGCTATATAACTCTATGGTAAACAAATTGGTGGGTGTCACTGTTGTACAGTTATTTTACTCTTCAAGGAGCAGAGCATGGAACATCATTTCCAGAGAGCAGTTGAAAAAATTAAATGGAAAACACAAACTCACCTTCTTCATATCCCCACTCCAGATCGTCTTTCTCGGGATAGTAATCAGAGTCTTCAATCATATTATCAGCCATTGGGGAAAAAGACGTTTCGGATTATTTTATGTGCAAACCTGAACCTGAAAACTTAAATTCAGTTTCTCTTATTTAACTAAGGGTAACAGGACCTTAAAATCTCTCTAGAAGTCTATAGAACAGCTACACGCTTTATAATTCATGCAAAGACAATCTTAGGATTCTGTCTTCCTGACTGCAGATGTCCTAACAAAGAATGAGCTAGTGTGTGCTGGCTTCGGCTCAGGTGCCCGTCATATACACCTGTGCAAGAATTATTCGGTCCAGAGAGTGACGAGAGAATGCAGAGATGCTGACAATGTAACAACGATCCGCTGTAAGTGTCTCGCCACCTCTATCTCAGTGTCTAAAGTTGAGTCAAGGCTGCTGCGCAAGCTCCTCTCTGGTTAGTGAAGACACGGCACACAACCTGTGCCGAGGGTTTAAGGCTGCAGCTGAGGCGATCGCCTGCACTCTGCCACTAGAGGCTGTGACCGGGGCTACGCTCTGATTGGCTCGTTCGCAGATCTGCTTCTGAAGAAAAAAAAAATCTGTCGTTTAAAATAACTCGTGGATATCCTTAACTACGTACATTCACATGTAAAATGCTGCCAACACGTAGATTACCACAGTTTTGTTTGGGTTTTATCCTGCTAGCAAGAAAACGTAAAGTACTCATGTAAAGGGGAAATGTGTCATATTCATGAAAGCAGCATTTAGAGTTAATCTTCAAAACAATTGCTAGTCTTGATACCCTAGCATGTCTCGCATTAGAATTCTTTAGATTAGCAAATTAATTTGTGGTATTATTTTTAATAAATGATTTAATCCCCTTTTATGAACTAGAACTTTATGCTTGAATATTATAGGAATTTGACCAAGTTAAGGTGAAATTATGTATTGACATCAATACCTACAATCACTCAAGTTCTGATTAAATGCACTTCAATAAGATATTAAAATTATGTTTCAAGATGAGACTATAAGAAGATCATTGTAATTTTTAAAACCAGACATTTTCAACACTGACTTCTAGTGTTTTTTTAATTATTATCTCATTTGTGAGACAAAGAAAAAGATGACAGTCTGTATTTAGGAAATGTACTGTGGAAACATATTAAACTGGTGTAATTTGTTACTTTAACTAACTATAACCTGACACTACTATCACAGCTCACAACAGCAAACCACCAAGGACATGCGGTACCTTAAATTGCCTAGAAATAGGAATATGTGTTAATGCCTCAAAAAAGTGGGTATGTTAAACACAGCATTAAACTACAGCACATGCTTTTCTTTTAACACACTGACTGTTGTATTTACTGTAATGCAAAAATTACATGGAATACAACACTACAAATTGTTTCTCAGTAGACTCCTAATTATTTATGTAATTGTATTAATTAGTCCTGAATTATTAGTTCAGTGATGAGTGCAGAGTGGCGCACAATTCATCAGTCTCTGCATCACACCACAGGTGGAACAGAACACACATGGTGCATGCATCTGGAAGAGAAATAAACGGCTGTAAAAACCTACAGCAATGTAAGCCATCTGGGGAGGAGATGAAAAACCCCAGCACATGCTGTCAGGAGAAATAAAAACCTGTGTGCTTGACAGGGCAGTGGTTTTTAACGTCAGAATTAACAGTACATGTGCAGCATAAGTGCACATGTACAAATACTTCTTCGGCTGCTATCGCAAGAAACAGCAATGGGGTCAGTATATTGCAGCATTAAAGCTGACTGGAGTCTGGCGCTCACTCCATTTTAAGATGGACCAGATGTGTTGTGAGGTATTAGAGCAGACAAACCAAAACAGTCATAGCTCCGGACAACATAGCAGAGAAACAAACAGACTTAAAGCAGACCCAGGTAGAAAGAAGAAAACCAGCCCGGCACCTCCCTGTTGTTTGAGGGCCAGGGGAACAGTCACTTACACTGGGGACTCCCTGGCTCACCCTTCTATCCCACCATCTTGGGCAAGGAGGAACAAGGGAAGGTCCAAGGGGAAGCCAGCCTAAGCACAGGGATTCGTCCTCCCAGCTCCTGTCCCTGGGAAAGTCAACTGCTGCAGTTCTGCAAAAGACAAAAACAGAAATGACTAATATCGTCATGTCTGCTGAGGGATACGAAGATATTAGTCAATCTAGGGACAAAATCAGCAATATTGCCTCAGCCTCTCTGTATATGTTGCTTCCTAGCTTTTGAATAACACTGTTTATCTGAAGCACTGAAAGAAGCATGAAATGACATAAGAATAACAGATTAACAGGCGGCAGACAATGAATGGGCTGAAGGCTGAGATGGGCACTTGCACAACAATGGGCATCAAATGCAGCAAGAAGAATGGTTTATTGTTGGACCAAAATATGCTAAACTGTCTGAACTGGATCACAAGGCACAGAAAGTCATCAAGACAAAGTCCTCCAGGAAGACAGCAACTTGAAATCATCATGTTTGCAGGTCCATGATAGAACAGGTCAGAAAAAGATAATAGCATGCAGAAGAAGCTGAGAGACCTTCAAAACTGATGTGGGACAACAGAGAATAATGAACCAGTCCATTACAAATGCATTAATTAACTATGTACTGTTATGCAGAACTAATAACCCAAAAATAAATCAGCTTCTAAGAAAAGAAACCCAGTTTACCATACAATCATAGCCTTTTTACCTCCGTACTTCCTCTGTCTCCAAAGTCACATTCATCAGAGAATAGACGGTCATCACAAATACGTCTCTTCAGTTGCTCCTGCCCGCAAATGAACAGGTGAAGATTTATTCCATGCTGAAAGGCAAAGAAGAGACACAACGTTTCAGCTGTGGAGCCTTCTTCAGGTGTGCCATGTTACAGAAGGCTCTACAGCCGAAATGTTGTCTCTTTTCTTTGCATTTCAGTATGGAATAAACTTTTACCTGTTAAGTTGCAGCCTACGCATGCTGATGCAGCTACCTACTTGAACTTCTTCAACCTATCTGCAAAATGCTTCTTTATTTAGATGCAATTAGCAAAAAACAAACTGCTTTGTACAAGTCTATTTTGAGCCTGTTTAAAGACCAACCTATTTACATGTTGCAGCCTTTTTCTATTTTTGCCTATTGTAGAAACTGGAAGAGTGACAGCTCTCGCTCACTGTATTCCAGGACCCCATCTAGGAGTTAAGCACATCCCACACGTCTCCATGGAGCAGCATTAAAACCCTGGCTGCTTTCAGTACACCCAACCTCAGTGGTGCTCCTACTAGAACCAACTTAGTCACAGTCAGATAAAGGTATAGCCCATACTCAGTTATGACTGAAATATAGAGTCCATTTGAACAAAAGCGTTTACCAGTCAACTCACTAGTTAATCTTCGTCTTTGAAGTAGCCTAGGTAAGCAGGGGTACTGTGTAACAGGGCTCATTCAGTTTTAACCCATTACAGAGTTACAGGTGGTGCAACTCGCCAGGCCACATGTCACTGCCAGTCTTTCAGCTCACTGGGTTTCTTAGCCTGCCACGCCAGGGAAGGTGCCCAAGAGATGGCAGAACGAATCCCAGCCAGATACAAACTGCACGTTTCCATTACATGCCATTCCTCACTGAAAAGTGAATTAAACCATAATGTGCATTGAGCAAAGGTGCCTGTCACAATCGTCATCCCTCCTCTAGAGGGCGTTCCGGCCCTTTTGTATTTTAGTTTCACTATCACATTTACCTGCCCCTTGTTCCATCTGTTATTTGTTCCTCCAAAGCTCAGGGCTCTGCATTGGCAGGGCCTGGAGGACCGCCTAGCATCAAGTCACCCCATGACCGTGGCTTGAGGTCATAGGCTTCAGAATGGCGTCCTGACCAGCTGAATCCGGGGCTTGGAGCGCCTGGCCTCGTTACTCTTCTTATAGCTTCCATGTTCCTGCTTCCATGTCCCCATTCCTTGTTTTTATTCTTGTTGTTGTCTTGGATGGAGCTCCCGGTTTTGGATATTGGACTGTGCCCTGGTTTCCCTATTTGGACTGTTTTGGACTTGTTCGCCTGCGCCACGCCCCTTGAGCACTGGATCACTGTCGTCACGCCCCCCTGTCTGTCATCCTGTCCTGATGGCCCAGACATAGTGAGTTGGAGCCAGGGTATGTTAGAAGTCTGAGCAGGGGCCGTGTTACTCATTGACTGTGACAGGCATCCCCCACTCACCGGCACACAACGAGCAGAGTGCTTCCATGGCAAGAGAGGGGCTCATTGTCTCTCTCGACTTTTCAGCACACAGAGACCACTGTGACTAACAGTGACATCACTAGCCGAGGTGCCACTTTTACACTTGGCACTGTCTCTCCAGTCAGGCATAATAGAGTTTGCAGCGAGTCTCATTCACTCCTGAGCATCATGGGAGTCATTGATGGGTCTTAGAAGAACTGTTGATTCAAAATTGAGTAAATAAACAATGCAGGATTAATGGAAAAGCAAGGAACTAGGAACAAGGGTGACACAGTGGCACAGCAGTTAGCATTGCTATAGCAATTCAATTCCAGACCTGCAGTGCTATCTACTTGGAGTTTGTATGTTTTCCCCCATGATCATGTGGGTGTCCTTTGAGTGCTGCGGTTTTCTCCTCCTCCTTGTGATTTTTTGCTTCCAGGTCCTCCCTGTGCTGGTTTCATTTTTCTCCACAAATCCAATTCCACTTTGCAATATCCCTATCCCTAGAACTGGCCTGTTGAGGAGGGCGTGAGTCAATGAGTGCCCTTGGATTTTTTCTGAGACACTATTTGCTCCCATCAGAATAACTCAGTGACTGCTGCCAAACCAAGTCTCAGTTGGTGCATGCTCTGCCTTTGTAGCTTAAGCCAAATGGGTGCATAGCAGTTCCTCCCAAATTCCCTCCTTTCCCAGAGGAAATGAAAACAACTCACGCCGGTTTTTACCAGTAACAACCATGCCAAGGCACGTGAAGGAACAAGACTCTGGATTATGTAAAGAAAACGATACTTGATCTGAATTAAGTTTAATATTATAATAATATTTTATTAAAATGATACAGGATGCTGCAGATTCCTCTCATAGTCCAATGACATACTGGTAGGATAATTGACTTTGGGAAAACTGGCTGTGTTGTGAGTATGTGTGTCTACATATGCCCTGAGATGGACTGGTGTCCCATCCAGGGTGTATCCTGCCATGTTACTGTTGGTTAAGTGGTTAGAACATATATGGATGAAAAATAGAAAACATGGATGATATTGTATAATTTACCTAACTCAAATTACTTTTAAAAATGTTGTAACCTGGTTATAGAGACCAATGTTGTGTCAGGTGACAAGGAGTATGCAAAATTTTCATATAGATAATAGTTAATGTAGTATGAAAAAGTATGAAACTGTACCATTAACAATGGAGTCATAAAACTATAATAAAAGACAGAGAACAGATAAACAAAATAACTATCATTAATTGACTGCATGTGTAAAATACTGGATTTTGTTTTCAAATGCAATTCCTGGAATACAAACTGCTTTACTGAAAAATTGTAAAAGTCAACTTTTCAATGTTTAAAAGTCAAGGAAGTGACTAATAATACCCCAGAAAGAAATTCAAATGTGCCATTCTTAGTCTGTTATCTTGTTAATTTAAACAGGAAAGCATATTAAAAAGCTTAATCTCTGCTGAAATAGTTTTAATTAGGTCACATTGTTCTCGACTGTCTGTTCACTAAAAATAGGAGCAATACTAAGGACATTCGGTTTCAAAATGACCTGACCTTTGCTCTTTGTGACATATATTAATGTGTTTTTGGGAGTATGCTATTTTCTCTGGTATACAATTATATTATGCTTTACTTAAAATATTGTTATTTTTCATCTTCTAAAAGCTTATTTCTATGTCTGATTCCAAAATATTCATATTTTACTTGTTTCTTCTTGGCAAATACCAAGACCAGAAAAAAACATCAGACAAAATTTTTCCCTGTTCTGTATGATTTAGTGCTGAGGTTATGTGTCAATTCCTTTAAGACACAGATTCAATATTTCTCTACTGCACACTACAATATTACTAATAGACCTGTAATGATTCGTACTTATTATTAGAAAATCAGTAATGCTTCCATATATCATAGACTTCTATATTTAATAGACCAAACCACAATAAAACCAGAACAACCAACAAGAGACTATTTTGATAAACTGTGAGAACTGCACTTCTTAGAATAAAAGCTAGGGCACAGATTTTACATGTATATACTCAGTGAGTTGTTTTCTGGATATGATGAAGAGATCTAGATTGTGTTATTTAAGGTATCGGACTCAAACTATAATGTAATAGTAAATTGTGCTTGTTGGTTTTATGGCCCTGATAAGTACCATGAAGTGAAATGTCTACTCACTGGTACAAGTGCATAAATATCACTGTTCTATCATAATTTACAAATCAAACAAGAAGTCACATCTCATCAATGTAAGTCTTCCAGGAATATCAGATTTCAGGCCAAGGCAGTTTCACATTGTTAATTCAACCACTCTAACCCTAATTAGGAACATGTATTTGGTGTATGGCTATGGACAGAGTTGGCAACTTTAAATAATGGCAATATGAATCTTCCATACAATACAGTGTTATATGTATAATAGTCCCGAATGCACATATTTATTCCAAAAGTAAATGCACATCTAAGTGGGTATAAAATATTCGATTGGATTATTTTCATCAGTAAGGATTGCATTCATTTCTTTCTGTCTTCTGTAAGATAATATGACTATACTAAGCTTTATTACTACGAATTACTGTATAAGCAAATAAGAGAGCAGCATTTCAGATTCTCAGCATTTCAACAGCGGTATTGAAAGTGCAAGGCTGTTTGAAAGGCACTGGCACATTAAAACAGCCCCTGGAAATGGCTTTTCTCTTTGCTTCTACTAATTAAGCCCTTTGCTTTTTAAAAATTCTACTAGCATTCGCATCTATCTGTATATGTATGTTTTGAGCGTTATTGTTTATCATTCTCCAGAGGCTGCATCACTGCAGCTTGGCTGTGTTCTGGTGGGTTTTATGCATATAGTGTCAATTTTCACCCACATCTTTTCAAATGTTGTTTAATTAAAGTCTTTAAACACAATTTACTTGTAATTGATTTTGCAGCAGAGAACCCCAAGTGGCAATGGTAATAATACAGAGCTTAAAGCCTGTTTCCATTGCTTTTTACTCAAGGCATTTATTCAGTAGTGCTTCATATGGTTTATCTTGATTATACAGTGCAAGTCAGTTACTCTATATCTTATGGCTTTAAAAATGAAATGATAGGATGAAAAAGCATGACATTTCAGCTAGAGCAGAGCACATGGGAGCCCAAATCTAGTCTTAGGCCACAACTGGCCAGGTTTTAACTGTCTTTTTATAGTATTCTCAATACCTAGGGAATAGTGAAAAAGTGTTAAATTGGTCCAGCTCATTACAATCAATTAACCAATTAAAAGCTTGGCCTTTCCAAAACTGGAGTTGAACTAAGCAAATAGGCTTGGAAGGTTAGTTTAGTCCTCAGTTAAATAAAATGGGTTTTATCATAGATGAAACTGATGAAACACAGACTGATAAGTTTCAATCTTGCAAGATGATGTCTCGCTTTGTCATCACACACTCAGAACATCATCAAGCCGGGGCTTAACCCAGAAGGCCTGTCTATGAACAGCCGTCTAGTCTGCTGTAACAGGGCCAGCAGGTGTTCGCAGAAGCAGGACACTGGAGCATCTATCATAAAACCATGCGAACTTGGGAGGAACATGCAGCCTCCACACAACCCAGACCGACAGAATCACACCCAGGAGTCTGGAGCAGTGAGACAGCAGTGCTAACTGCCATACCATTGGCAACCGAATGTCATCAAAAAACAGGGGTCTCCAGCCCGCATCCTTGTCTACACCTTTTTCTGTTCCTGCAATGAAATCTGGCCAGCTCCATTAATTATTCAATTAACTGGACTAATTTGACAAGTTCCCCCAGCTCATCAGATCCTGATGCTTTAAACATGGACATGGAAAGGCATTATATTAAATACACAAAAATCATACAATCAATGGATAGTGTTTTTTAGGTCGACTCTGAGTTTTATAATTACACAGACAAGTTCTAAAAGGTAACTTTACGGAAGCATCTTTATTGTTAGGGACTAATAAACCTGGGAGTTTTTCGAGAGCAAATCTGGTAGAACAAAAAATAAGCTGAACATGGAGAGAATAATTCTAGAAGAAGACATCACATGTAATCATTCTCAGATTTATTTTATTCCCACAGTCATCATAGCCAGCAGCACATTTGCTCCTTTGAGCAAGCAATGAGCAATCGTCAGTACTTAAAATCATTCCTTTCCTGTTTTTTGAAGGATTGTAATACCGTTGGACAGTTTTATCAATTTAAAATAACTTTAGTAAAGTTCTGGATGATTTAATATAGTAACGGAGGAGTTGGCAGGGTGGCACAATGGTTAACATTGCTGCCTCACAATACTGGGGCCTTGGGTTCCATTTGTGGGGTGCTATCTGTGTGGAGTTTGTATGTTCTCCCCGTGTTCAGGTGGGTTTCTTCCGGGTACTTAGGTATCCTCCAAAGACCACCAAAGTCCAAAGACATGCTGGTAGGTTAACTGGCTTCTAGGAAATTTGCCCTGGTGTGACTGTGTGTGCGTTTGTGTCTGTGGGTGTCCTGTGACAGACTGGCGTCCCATCCAGGGTGTGTCCTGCTTTGCACCCAGTGCTTGTTGGGATAGGCTCCATGCCACAATGACCCCGAATTGGATAAGAAATTATCCAATTCATTTTTAAAAGGCAGCACTTCCTACAGCTTCCCCTGACATCATAGTGGGATATTGATAGGAAATTCTCATCCAAGGATAACAGCACCACCTGAATACCAAGTATGTGAGTGTACACAACTGTGATGCTGTTCTTCAAAACTAATTTAGGATTTGCCATTGTTGGCAAGCTGGAATGAGACAAGTCTCTTGTTTCAAAGCAGTCTGTGCAGCATGGTCAAACCAGCGCAGTAGTAACTGGGGCTTCCTGGTGGCTTAATAGTAAAGATGCTTGCCTGTGGCCTGTTAGGAAAGATAATTGGCTCAAAGGTGACAAAGAGTCTAAACCTCTGAGCCAAGACTTGAAAAAACAAAACTGGCATTTCCAAACTGGGTAGGTAATTGTTGGCAAAAGAATTGGTGGAGAAAAGGCTGAAATCGGAACAATAAAATGTATATAATTACAGGAGCATTTGAACAATGAGAGATCTGCTCTGTTCTTGGGTATGAAAAAGAATAAACTATTTTTTTGACGTTCATTGGCAAGTATTTGTATTGGAGTAAATACACACACACAATTGTGTATGTTGAAATGATGTTCCATATATAGCAAGCTAATTTGACTTCAAAAAAGCTGTTTGTCTTTCTTTTCAGCAGAAGGCCCGCCACTCAGCACCTTCTGTTACACCGAGAGCTGTGGGAAATTAGGCACCTGGCGAAATACTGAATAATGCTGGAGGAACTTTCTGTCTTCTCGGTAGATTGCTCCCCCTAGTGACGCTTCCGTGCATTTCAGCAAGCTAGCTTCACTATTGCAGCAGGGACAAAGACAAAACCCCATTCTCAAGGTAACAAAAACGTTACTGAAAATTTAGACATAAAGTTTTTGTTGCTGATAAAAAATGTCCTTTTCTTAAAAGCAATCGATTTACAGAAGAGGTAGAGTGTTTATATTCCGTTGTTTGCATTAATTATATTGTGATCGATACTATGTATAATTCTTATTTAGCGAAAACACATGCTGTAATTTCCACCTCTCTGCTTGTCGATCTTTTAAAGCTGTCTTTATAAACAAACTGCTGGGCTGCAGCTCTCCAGAACCAGGGTTAGAACTATCACTTTCGAAACTATAGCTATTTTACACAGGATGCTTCTTCATTGTGACAATTAGTCTTTCTGATAGCTTTTAGTTTTCTTTTCTCGCTGAACCTTGTGAGTAGCGAGTTTTTTTCAGTCTGTTTAAATATCAATTTCAGCTTGACTTTTGTTGTGTGTCTCCTGGTGCAATGATTAGGGAAATCATAGCCATACGTCATTCAAAAGTTCAGATGCGTAGCTGCGTCAGCATGCGTAGTCTGCAACGGAACAGGTAATAAGTTGATTCCATGCTGAAAAGAGAAGAGAGAAAACACAACGTTTCGGCTGTGAAGCCTTCTTCAGGTGTCAAAAATTCAAAAAGTTATTCTGCGATACTTTTAAGCCTCTGAAAAAAAGAAAAACAGAAGCCCTTAAACAGGCAGCATTGACAGTACACTGAAGGAGAAAAAATAATGTAGGGCTATGCATAAAGAAAATTAAACAGAATGTAATACATAGTAAAAGGCAACCAGCTGATCATCTGCTCTATAAAGACTATCAATAATGATAGTCCTTAGATTAACCATTTTTTAAGATGCCAATTACCCACGGTGAATAATGGAACAATTTATTGCGGAGTGCTGTCAGGGGCATGGATTATAAAGTAACTTTATTAACAAAGCATGTATATCATAATGGGTGATCATTTATTTTCATCGTTTCACTCCCATGTGATACTCATTTCTATAGCAAGTAATTGATTTCCATGTGTATTCCATTACTGTAAAAGTGCTCAATCAAATCATCGACTTGGATCTGCACATGAGTCCCATCACTCAAAGACAATTAAAAGATAATTCTCTTAATTCAACCAGGTGTGTAAAAATGTGTTCTGGAATGCAACGTACTTAGTTAAAATTACATTTACAGTATATCTGAAAACATTGCACAAGTCTTTTTGTGAAAAGCAGACAGCATAGTCATTTAATGATGCATAAAAGAAGAATTCCAAGCTCGCCTGCATAATGCGATACACTCTCTACAGTGACAAAATTAAAACAACAAAGGTCATCTTTGGGCACAGGCCCTAAAGACTAGACTCGACACAGTTCAGTGTAGTGTAGGCATTCCACTGAGCCCCAGCATTTAACTGGTTGCTCTTCTCTAAACTAATCCAATCAAATCCCTTTGTTTACCCTGCATGCAAATTCCCACACTTTTTTCTGTCTAAATTGCCCACCAGTGTTGTAAATTGACAAAGATAACTCAGACAGTTTCTCCATTACAAGAGCTTACTAGTGCATTCTACCATTTGAACATAACAAACAGTTCATTGATTCAAACATTACACTTTTTACTATATATGTCAACATTGCCTCTTGTATTGCTTCTCCACATTGTCAAGAAAATGTAAACGATGCATCAATATAAACATCTCTTTTAGCTCCTCGTTTCCTAAGAGTCTGTACTGTAAAAAGGCTCTGTCCTTCGGATGAGACCTGACTGTTTGAGGTCATTAAAAATCCCAGGGCATTTCTCGAAAAGAGTCAGGGTGTCACCCTGGTGTCCTGGCCAAATTTCCCAATTTTTATCAAAAAAATTACTAAGTTTAGTTTTGTCAATCAATTTATGGACGAGCTCCGCTTTACCAAAGGAGACATTGCAAAAATGGTCTGCAGTATGTACTGTATAACATGTCTTATTACTTTAAGTCCAATAAGTAGGATACCGATGTACTCTGGATATTTATTAATCTTGAGTACTTCTAGTACCTAAAACACTGCTGTCTCTTCCATGTTGATACTATTTAATGAAGAATGTTGATCTTCCACTGCCTGAAGCATGTTATAGACTTTTTTCTTAGTGAATCCTGAGTGAAATACTCATTTAGTACTTCAATCTTTTCCTTTTCATTGTTTTTAGACTATTTCCATTATTGTCCAGGACACACTGTAATTCGTCCTTTACAGTTTTTATGCTGTTCAGGTACTGAAAAAACTTTTCATTGTTTTTTTTTAATTCATTTCCACCGTCCATTCTTGGACAATAGTTGCATAATCCCCACAAAACATTCAGAGACAGTATTTAGTGCTTGTGCTGAGTTTTAAGTTGAGTGTTTTTTTTACTTCGTTGTTGCTACTGCTGTTGTTCTGTGTTTAAGATAGATGGTGTTTCCTTAATGTCTTTGTATTGGAAAGCAATCCAAGTACAATGATGCAAGTAAGTATTGCATTGCACTTGTACAAATGACAGACAAACTGAGCCGAACTGAAACATGTTACAAGTGCTATTTTTAATCATTTCATTTCAAGTTCTTTTATCTGGTATTGGCGGTTAATGTCTTGTTCAACCATTCAGGGTCCTGTTTTGCTTTACTGACTCACAGGACAAATCTGTTCTGTGCTTCAAGGGAGACAAAGGAGGGTGTAGGGCAGCGATCTGGGAGCTGTTCAATCCATTATGCATGCAATGGCCAGAGCTTTTGTCAGGTATGGTGATTTTTGTGTGTGTGTGTGTCTGTTTCCCTCTCCTTCCTGCCTTTCTAGTGCAAACAGTACAACAGAGATTAAGAGACACGCTATTTGCCCAGACACCTGCCAATCAGACGTGACACCTTAGATGTGTGGGTGAGCCGAGCACCCTGGAACCGAGCCTGGATCAAAGGGACAGACAGGAAAGACAAAGGAGAAAGGGAAGTGGGGACAGTGATTAACTTGCATATAGTCCGTTACTCAAGTGAAGCCCCGTTTGTTTGTGAAGGAGCAAGTAAAGGTTTATTCCAGGCTGAAAAGAGAAGAAACGAAACACAATGTTTCAGCTGTGGAGCCTTCTTCAGGTGTCTGACCTGTGATTTCTGGGTGTGGAAAGGGTCTTGGGAGCTTGATTATTCCATTGATCAATGAAATAATCTACTGACAGAAAACAGCCTGAGGGGGGAGTCCAACAGCTCTTTTTAGGATTGATTTTAATGGCATCATGAACCAGGTTGTTATCAGCTGCCGGTGAAGAGGAGTCATCAGTAAAATGTGCTCCGAGCCAGAGTCTGCGGTAAAAGCGGTTAAGGTCAACCTGGGTTGTCCAGCGTCTTGGGGACTGAGACAAGGTTCCTGAAGAAGGCTCCACAGCCGAAACGTTGTGTTTCTTTTCTTCTCTTTTCAGCATGGAATAAACCTTTACTTGTTCCTTTGCAGTCTGCGCATGCTGACGCAGCTCCCTACTTGAACCCCTTTTGTTTATGTCTGATTCGGAAGAGTGGTCTCTTGGAAGTTTTGGAACGTTACAGAGAGAGTATGAGGCCCGGATGGAGTTTCCCATGGAATCTTTCATTTTGGTTACTTGGAACTGTAGAGTTAATTTATGTGTGTTTGTGCCCCTTGTGAATATGTTTCTTTTTCAAGTTCTTTTCTTGATGTAGAGAGTGATACCTTAAAGTTACTTATAGTACCAGAATAACAACTGTAGCTATGTAATCTTACTGTCTTGTGCTGGTCTGTGAGTGCACTGGTGACTCTGGTGGATCCAACAGCCAAGGCCTGTGACCCTGTACTGGATAGGGTGATTAGAAAATGAGTGGAGGGATCACTCCATCTTTTAATCTGGGAAGATGGGAAGTATCTCTTTATATACTACTCTGGATTAACACCTCAGAGACTGCATTGTCATGTTGCTGTATGCTACAAGAAGTTGTCAAACTGCATCATGAAAATCATTTTATTGATAATTTTATTTATTGCTTAGAATCTGCTGCTGATGATGATAGATCAAAGATATAAATATACTGTATATACAGCACCAAAAATACTAATGTAGCAAGACAACGCAACAAGAGAGGTTGCCAGTAAATCTACGGCTTTATCCACAAAATGCAACATTGATATTTTTCAAAAAAATCTGTAGCTTCAGGTGATTTTGATTTACTAAGGTTACTGTCGTGCAGCAGTCTTTTTAACTTGCAGAACCATTTGAACATTTTAAACTGGTAAACATGCAGAAATTCCCTAAAAACAATTCTGATAACAATATTAAGCACACTTAATACTGAAAAGCACATCTGTGCATGTGAACATGTGATGGCCATTTCAGTAGCTCAGAAGATGGAAACATCTGTGGCCGCCAGAATTTAATAAAGCTGTTCTGAGTTATTTTTCTCCCTTGTGCACTTGCATATTGTATGATGAGTTTGTAAATGTCACAATCAAATACAACAGCAAGGATGCTTTTAAAAGCAAAAGCAAATTTTGTGTTTTATGCAATGTTATCCGTGTAAGCCCCTTAAATAACACAATCTATACAATAAAAAAAGGCTACAATACTCGCAAAATCCTTTAGGGAGAAAGAAGCACCACCACCTTAAACTGAAATTGTATTTGATTGCAAAGTAGAAAAAAAAACTATTATCCCTGCATTCAATTCAAAATGTCAGCCCAGTCAACAATCTCAAATTACAAACCCCAGTTTTCATGACAGCTGTTAGTTTGCTAGAGGTGTCTTCCTTGGAACGGAAGCACTGGATGTTTCAGTTGTAATCTATATTTCCTGATTGATAGATGCCTCGAAGTTTGTTAAGACCTGGGTTTCAGCCCAAAAAACATAACACATATCCAGCATTACTGTGTATGTTGTATACAAAGTCTACTTGTCAGCAGCCATATCACCCTGCAACTCACAACTGGCAACCCACTGAAGCTAAGCAGGTGTGAGCCTGGTCAGTACCTGGATGGGAGACCTCCTGGGAAAAACTAAGGTTGCTGCTGGAAGAGGTGTTAGTGGGGCCAGCAGGGGGCGCTCACCCTGCGGTCCATGTGGGTCCTAATGCCCCAGTATAGTGACGGGAACACTATGCTGTAAAACAGGCGCCGTCCTTCGGATGAGACGTAAAACCGAGGTCCTGACTCTCTGTGGTCATTAAAAATCCCAGGGCGCTTCTCGAAAAGAGTAGGGGTGTAACCCCAGTGTCCTGGCCAAATTTCCCCCCTGGCCTTTACCCCATCATGGCCTCCTAATAATCCCCCTCTATGAATTGGCTACATTACTCTGCTCTCCTCCCCACTGATAGCTGATGTGTGGTGAGCGTTCTGGCGCACTATGGCTGCCGTCGCATCATCCAGGTGGATGCTGCACATTGGTGGTGGTGGAGGGGAGTCCCCGTTACCTGTAAAGCGCTTTGAGTGGAGTGTCCAGAAAAGCGCTATATAAGTGTAAGCAATTATTATAATTATTATTATTACTTCATTCTGAAAATTCCCCAATTTCTATTTCTGGATGTGTTAGTTGAAGATTAGTGTCCTTCTTCTGTTAACAGCCAGTGGCAGACATTATGAAAACTGCCCCAACACTTTCATCTCAATTAACACAAAACATTCTTTATCTCTTAGTTCAACCCAACATGGAACAACACATTTGAGTTACATTTACGTCCATATTTAACGACTTACAGTAAATGATTTTAACACATCAAAAGTCTCTTCTTCTGAATATACAGTATCCAAAATATGAGAAATAGATAACTGTTATATGGTTTGGTTATCATACCTCTTCTTTTCCTTTTCTGTTTCCTCTTATACCTACTTCTTTACTTTCCTTTTAACTTTACAAGTTCTTTCATCTTTTCAAATCTTCCTTTTATGTTTCGCTTACCTTCCTGTATTTTCTCATCCTCTACTAACCCACAGCTTAAGGGTGCCTCTGAAGGCTTTCTCTGATACCATTTGCATTTTATAGCTTTGGAATTTTCTCTTAGTCCTGGAACGTGGAATACATTTGTGTTTTTTTCTCACACATGCAGACTGGTTCTGTATTTCCTGCTATTTTGGTCCCTGCAAAATGTGACCCAGAATTCTATTTTTGGTCTCTGATTATCTGTGATTACAGACATTACAAAATATACTATAGAAACAGAAATACATACAAATATACATGTACATTCTCATCCGAAGGACGGTGTCTTTTTACAGTATAGTTTCCCCGTCACTATACTGGGGCATTAAGACCCACGTATACCACAGAGTAAGTGCCCTCTGCTGGCCCCACTAACACCTCTTCCAAAGCAACCTTAGGTTTTCCCAGGAGGTCTCTACTCCAGGTAAGATAAGATAAGATAAGATAAGATCACTTTATTAGCCATATACAATTTCTTGCGTTAGGAATTCGTCTTTTCACATACCCCAGCTTGCTCTCCATAAGATACAGACAGGGAGAGAGAAGCTTGGGGTCAAATTGTATAGCACCCCTATAGCACCTGGGGTTAAGGGCCTTGTTTAGGGGCCCAATGGAGTTAGATTCCTCTGCTGGTTGCAGGCTTTGAACCGGCAACCTTCCAGCCACAGGTGCAGATCCTTAGCCACAGTGCCAGCACTCCGCCTTGCTGGCAGGTACTGACCAGGCTCACACCTGCTGAGCTTCAGTGGGCTGCCAGATGTGAGTTGCAGGGTGATATGGCTGCTGGCATGTACAGAGTAATACAGAGCAATACAGTAAATAGAGTAATACACAGTAACACAGAGAATACGGGGAATTCGGTGTCGTTGTGCAGGTGACTTACTTCATTACCCGATGGAGTCTCTGGGACAGGTGTCATCAATGACAGGGCAATGGCTTCCTCCTCTGGGTTTGTGAAGAGAAGGGTTGTGGCGTCAATGGCCTTTCCCGCTACTTTAAGCGCTGCTGGGACAGGTGCCAAGCCAATCCCCTTTCCGTCCCCTTCACTCCTCATGACTGCCTCAGCCCAGACTGTGTTTGCTGACTCCATCACATTAGGCTTACGCTTCTGGTTGGCCTTATTGGCTGTCACTCTATCTCTTGCTGTAACTGGGATTCTGCAATGCAAGATGCACAAGGAGCTGTGTGACCATGACAGTAGGGTGAGATTAGCTGGCCAGGGCTTTTTCGGCTTTCTACTGTTGATGAGGAATGGAACTGTAACTAAAGCATTCTTCCAGGACCCTATGCAGACGACACAATCCGGGAAATCCAGGTCTCTCTGGTGACCAATGGCAGGGTTAAGAGCTTCAAGCCAAGACGAGAAAAATGGAGAAAAAAAAACAGACAAATTAGAAAGTCTAGTAGAGATCCTCATGAAAGAGAACTGAGATTCAGGGAAAGAGGAATAGTACAGACAGCCATGATCAATACCACAGAAGGATACAGCTAAAGGTGTATCCTGTGAGAACTCCAAGGTAGCCCACAGGTGAGGAGAAGTCATGGCGAAACAGCTGCTGCTACACTGATCGCAATGGCATGCAATATAAAAAAGCAGCCCGCATGATAGGCGAGTTGTGCAGAGACTCAGTGCAAACTCCAACAGCCAGAACTACAATGACAGGGATTAGCTACAGCCCTGGCAGGCAGGACATGGGCTGCATTGGGCAAGAGGGTGGGAAAAAGAGCGTGCTGGGATGCTTTTTCCGATAGACATGGTCCCCAGCCACAATCAATGAGTGGTGCCCAAGTCGGGATCACACTCCAGTTGCCTTAATTGAAGACTCCAAAGATCCCAAGTAGTGGCGGTTTTAGGTTGCGGCCAAAATGGGATAATCGGCTATTGAGGGTGTCTGGGAAGTTCAGCACCCAGAAAAATGCTGGATGGGGATGGGGGTCCGAGGAAACTTAGATTTAGGGAGAAATGATTGGCATGGATTATCTCCTACACCATAAAAGGCTAAACCCAGATTTTGCAACCTGATGTGGTGTATTACTTCATCTAAAATCAGGCTGAAAACAAGAACTACCCACTGCTCCTTTTATAGTGAGACAGGCTTAGGGAATAATGTGTGCCATGACATGATATTGTGCCTGGCAAGCTTGATTAGAGGTTTTACGTCCGTGTGTGCCATGCTCTCAGTATTTTTGAACTGAGATAAACAAATGTGAGGCACTTGATCAGTTTGTGCCAAGTTCCCGAGAACATGGCAGGGCAGGATAAGCTGGTATAGTCTGAGAACTAGTGGAGAATCAGAGGCATAGTCAAATTGTGTCTGAATTTGGGGTGATAAAAGGCTTTTCAGCAATGCAGTTGGGTAGACTGCTTAACAAAGTTTCTCCCCAGTTTGAACATTTGAATACCAAATCTGACCACTGCTGTTTATTACCTCTATTAAATTTTGTTTAGATTATTTAGTTACATTTATGTGTGAGACCATTTATCTCCTGGTCAAACGCTTTGTGTCTGGTTCAAAACCCAAATAAATCCTAACTTACATCTTTAGATAAGATAAGATACATGTTCTGGATGTGTTTACCATTTTCTCTAGAAGCACAGCTCAAAGTGCCAGGACTCTGATTTCTCATATATCCAGAATGAAACACACATTCTGATGTCATCTCACTATCACAGGCATAGGTCCTTAAATTTCATAAATTGCACTCATATACACCTTCCCTGCAAGTAAAGTGAAATTAAAGTGAATATTTAAAAAATCATTAATATTCAGGGCACTGGAACAGGTAATCGTTGTTTCACCCCAGGAGCTGAATAGATTTCAACACTAGCTTTTTCTACAGAATCTCACACTTTGGAGCTATAAATCTCACCCTTAAGGACAGTCAGCCTGTAAAAATTATTTAAAAGTTTGAAGCATTTGATCAAATATCACAGAATTATTTTTACTCAGTAGAAATGAAGAATTTTATAGAACTTATAGCACAACAGTAGATGTATATGATACAGCATGACAAAATCCTGTGACTTCTTTAATTCACTAATACTGTCAAAGCTGTGCAATCATTAATGTTACCAGTATAGTTTCTAATATCATACTTTATTTTAAGTTTTTGTGGAAGCAGGCAGTTTTTTTTTCCCATTGGGCACTTCCAAATGAACTTTTGGAAGTTTTCCTAGACTACAAACTTTAAAACTTCTTGTTTGTGAAGTACATGCAGACTTCATCCCTAACATCACGATTTCTTTTCTTACACATTTCAGCATTTGTTGCTGAACACCTTTCCAACCTTGAATAGGGCAAAAAGTAAAGTTTTAAAACCTGCGTGCCTTTTTTGGTATGTCTAAACTCTCTGTAATAGGTGAATTATTTCAATACTCAAGCATTGCCAAATTAATTTCAACAACAAGCCACATGATAAATACATCTTGTATTTCGAATAGGATTTTTGTGTGTTGTACCTTTGGCATACGCGATGTCAGTAACAAAGCGGGTGAGTATGTAGAATTAAACAAAAAAGCAGTGAAACAGATCCTCAGCGTACTAGCGACGGCACGGCTACAGAGACAGCAGACAGTCGGCGCTCGTCTTAACATACGGGTTCGGGCGCAGCAATGTCAGCACTTCCGGGCGCAGCAATGTGAGCGTGTTCTGCGTGCGTGGCGAAGGCGGAACGTGTGACGTGGGCAGCCCGGAGCTCGGAGGTGTTTATTGTTCCTTCTGGTCGCCGAAGAGAAAGAGGCTGGTGAAGCGGAGTGAGACTGAGAGAAAGCACAGGCTTTTCCCCCCCCACTTCCTCTCTCCACAGCTTGAACGAGTAACACAGCGAGGGAGCAAAGCACAAGACCCGGGCAGAAACAGCATCCCAGCGGCCATGGCATACGCGTATCTCTTCAAATACATCATTATCGGAGACACGGGTGAGCAGCCGCTGTGTGACGGCGTAGGAAAAGAGAGAGAGAGAGACATTTACGTCTCTCTCTTATTTCCGCAGTGTTGGAGTCAATGACGTGGTAAAAGCACAGGAACGCTAGGGTGGGAGGGCTGCTTAGTTTCTTCCCCCCCGTTAAAATAACTGATCTAAGGTGACATAATTGCCATTTGGCAGGTGAATTGACAGCAGCCGCCTCGGCACCGGCCTGCTTGTGTCTTTCCATTGCGATTGCGGCGAGGGTGGAGGGGAGGTGGGGGCTAATTGCATTGCAAACGCCAAATAACCCTTTCCCCGAAAATGGCTCCGGAGAAGACGGACCCGTGTAACAAGATGCGCCGGCCCTCTCTGGGGGGGCTAGACGGGCAACTGTTGGACAAGTCCGCCCGCAGATCGCCGGCTGCCCGTCGTCGTGTTAACGTCTGCAGGGGAAGGAAATGTTTTCGCTTTGGGGGGGAAAATGGCGTTTTCAGCAGTTTTGCAGACTGTCAGCCTTCGGGTTGACTCTGCTTTTCGGTTATGTAAATCATCGGCGACAGGTTTTTTTTGTAGGCCTAGGTGGTGATGGGGGGTTATATTTGTGCATGCCATCTCACCTGCAACACACTGTTCCACCTGCGGGGAATAAATAGTATAATCGGAGGTTGGAGGAAAATAATTAAAAAAAAAAACTGGCCTTGCAGTTCTTCTAGCTGTCAGGGGAGCTCCGTGGGTTGTTTCGCATATGCTGGCTTTACAAAAGTCCGGGCCTTCGCTAGACCCTGGTCATTTCGTGATAAAGATGCCCTTTCATCTTTTGGGTTGCTTAGGCGGTGTGCGACACCTTGACCGGGTTTCAGCCTTCTTCAGCTATATTTCTATTAGCTGAAACGGGGAGGAAAGCCCGTGTTAGTTTGCTCTCTTGTTCGTTCTGAAACCCTCTCTTAACGCACTTTCCATCTCAGCATCACAGGTTATAACATACTTTCCCAGATGGCATCCGAGTAATTTAAACCTACAGATCCGCTTCCAAAAATAATCTTCGCATATGTCATCCCCTGCAAATCAACGTTTTGTGAATTTGCTTAAAATATAGATCCAAAACTTTTCTTTATAGACATGGACGTTATTATCTGGAAATAAGGAAAGAACGTTTTTTAAGAATGTATTTATTTTATAGACCGGCACATAGGAATATTGAAGTAGAACTTGCACACAGCCTGTTATCCTCACCATGTCCTAAATGAATTAATTCAGTACTAATTTTGCCACTTGGTAGAATAAGTTTTAAGTGACTTAGAATAGTATTATATTTAATTATTTAATCATTTACTTTATACATCAGTGAGCTGCATTCCTGGTGGCAGTACGTGTGGTTATGATGTTGGTTTATTAATCGGTTATAAACTCTTTATCATACCAGTCAAAATAGTAATGTCAGAAGTAAGACTAATGTCCAGGTCAGTATTTGCAGAATTTTGATTTAACTGCTACCCTTTGCACAACAATATAAATGCAGGTTTCATACATTACCAATATAAATGTTGTCTTTAATTTTGCTGTAGATTTTAAAATTATTTTTCCCAGAGTCCTGAGAAGTTATCGGATTGTGTTTCTCACAAGATGTACATGTGAAGTAATTAGCTGCTGTGGTCTCAAACTTTGGTTTATGAAGTAAACTCACACACAAGTGTCCCCTGCTCAATCCAACAACGCCACTTATTTTTCACACATGGCTAAACCCAGGTCTTCAACGAAATGTAATTGGCTGTCATAGCACCCTCTTTACTAGTCTTATTTTTCTGTGTTTGCTGAGAAGTACCAAAGTTGTGCCTCACAGTTAAATGTTATTGAGTCATTTAAATGGCCTAACCTCAAAATGGTAACTGCAGACATTGACACAAGGCCTGTGTCAGCAAGGCTGAATTGGTACAGCTCCCTAATACTTATTTTATAATGCAATGGTTCAGATCTTGCATGTGATATTGCACAGAGGGTAGAAATGTGGTGGGTGTACTGTGTACTGCAGTTCAAAGCTCATGCAATGTGGAATAACCATCTGGGACTGCACTCCAGCAAGGGTGTGGAGAGCTGGTGTGCTCCTGTTGCTCAGTGTCTTCCATAGTAACCGGCAGAAAGGATTTGACTTAGCGCATATCCTCCAGGTTTCCCTGCAGGGCATTCCATGCCCTTAACGAGGGCGGTGTGCTGAAGAAAGGGCTGGTAACGCATGCTGCTGTGCATCTGTATTTAAAGGCAAATGATCCTGGCAGAATTCTGGAGCCAGTAGTAGTCTTTGATCAGTGCAATGACCAACTTTAAGTCTCTCTTGGGTTGGATCGTGTCTGCCAGACTGGCAGACAAGCCTTTGCAGTGAGTCTCGTTTACTTCTTGGCTGTAATGGGAGAAGTAGTGCAAGCTCTGTGGGACAGCGTGCGTTTTAAAGGATGTGGCGTGTAATATTTTAGAGGAGGAAGAGACGACCGTGAAACCGAAGCTCGGTGGTGACTGTCTTGGATCCAGAGGAGGAGAGGGAGGAGGAATGAGAGGCAGAGCGACAGAGAATCGGACAAGATGGGGACGCAGGCAGAGAAAGGAAAATGTAGTTTTGATTTGTTTTAGAAAAGTTAAATCTAGATTGAAGACTGAAGTCCTGAGGTCACGCTCTTTGCCAATTCGATATTCATTAGAAAAAGTTTCAGTAGTCTCTCTTTTCTTTAAAAAACTCTTTCAATAGGCTTTAAAATACTGTTTCAAGAAATGAGCTTGAATACCTTAAAAAAAGAGGCTGAACATTTTCACAAGTTCAGCTCATGTTTCATCACGCGCTGCTTCCAGACTTCCTCCATACAACTTCCATAATAAAACCGCCCCTTATCACAGTCTTATTTAGCATCTGAAAATCAGACAAAATAGATTTTCAGGTGTTTATTGGAATTTTATTTAAATAATAAATTATAAGGAAGGTGTGATCTGTACAAAATTCTACCATGTAAAATATCCTCTTCGACATGAAGTGTAGCCTATAGACTAGAATAATTTTATGTAGTAATTATAACAATTTGAAGAGATGAATATGCATTGAGTTATTAAAAGTTCTTCATTCAAATTGAAGTTGTATATTTTCTCCGATTATTAGAAGCCACATTGAGAGCAAAACACATTCCTGTCTCACTTGGTATCTTGCTCATGGGTTTGGTAAAATTAAAGTTTTCAAGTTTTTAACCACTCTATATTGAAAGCTGTCAGGAATCTTGTAGATGTGACTTTTTATTAAAACAAAAGATCCATAGTAACTAATTAAAAGGCTTTGTAGTTACATGAAACAATAACACCGCCCAGTCTTATTTTACTACATTACTTACCTAGAAACTTCTACTTACCAAATCTTGTTTAGTTGGAAAAACAAAGTGGCAAGAATAATTATTCTTAACAGAAGGTCTCCACACCTTTGGAACTCTGTGACTCTGCTGCTATTTGAATCATTTGTACACAGCAGGACCACAGGAAGATTAATTAAGAGCAGCAGTCTGGCATTTTCACAGAAGCCCACTACGATAGCTAGAAAAAAACGACACAGGTACAAGGCGTGGCAGTCATAGTGTCATAATCGCGGCTGCTACCAGTACATTTGCTCTCAGCCAGATGGGAGTGATTTTTACCACAGGGACGCCCGGCCCCTTTGCTCATCAGTTAGCAGCATGGGAGCTGCTGGAAGCCAGTCTTGCTTACTCTGGGCTTCCTGGATGACCACAAGGAAGAACTAATGTCTTGCCTCTACATCTTAACATGGAGACCAAATTTCTCTGTTCTTTTTCTCTCTGGCTTTACGTGACTCTTTTTTGGATACATCTTGTTTTCATTTGAAACCTTCAAAGGTCTCCTGTTGTGATCAGTTTGTACAGTATATATACTTATGTGTGGGTGTGTTAAGAGTAGTGGAGTAGGTACTGTAGAGCTCCTCAATATCGTCTAGGACATACAGACTGCTGTGTGCCTTGAGTCTGCCTTTAGGGATTTATTACATGGGAGCATGTGATGATATTGGGGTACTTTGTGGAAGATATGTAGGGTATCTCTGTTGTATATTGAGTAAATCTGCATAAACCAATTAAGATAAAACCAGCAAATCCAAAACTAATGTTGCTTTTAAACTGAACTTTTATTTAGAGTGATATTAGGAATAGTCAGAGGGCTTAATTTGGAGTTAGCATGTGTTAGCATGGTGTGGTTGATTTTCCCAGGCTACTTTTTTAAAAATTTATGGCATTTTAGTGTTTAATAATCCACTTTGCACTGCTATGAAAAAAAAAACTGCATTTCAGGTTTTGTTCAAAACCTAAATTAGAGACCCGATGCATACTAGTGACTGCTACAGTATTCATAATGGAGTGCACAGACCCTTGTTACAATTGATTTGTCATACCTTCTTAAAATTTGTGCTGCACCATGCATCCTACCCTGTTTCCTCAATAAAGCACATTCATAGAAAGACAACATGAGCAGGGATTCAAGCATGTGAGTAAATATGCTTAACCCGGGTTTCTCTTCACTCATGTGAAGAGAATTTATTCGTGTGACTAACTCCAAAACAGTCATGTCATGTAGTATGTTTATGTAACTACTAATTTTATTGGTATTGTAAAAACTCACTATTCAGGATGTGCATGTTCTAATTATGGAGGGACATTTTCATAACAGACTGGTTCTGAGCCAGGTAGCTGAGCTGTATATATACTGTGTGTATGGTTTTGACTAAACAGCAACGTCCAGGCGTACTATCAACGTGTGGAAGATTGCAGATCAGGTTGGACCTGGTGCTTTTATTGGGTCTGTTCAAAAGAAGCTCTCTGTAAGTTTGTGATTACAGTATATAATCTTTTAAAATGTGACGCTTTGTTTTCTAAACAATACATTTGTAGGGAACAAAACAGCTTGAGTCAAACTGTCACTTTCACTGGCAATTAACACACTCCCTGGTAGAAACTTTAGTAGGGGAAAGTGCTCTAATGAAACTACCTTTTTTTTTTTTCTAGAGCCTTATTGTATTGTAGGTTTCCATTGGGCAGAAGAAACTGAAGGATGGATTGAAAGTTTTGACTATTCTGCAGTCATAGTTTCGAGAGTGATAGCCTGATTACTGGAATGTCCCTGATATTGAATATCATGGATTTTACTTGCGTTCCCTCACTGATCTGTTGTCTAAAACTTGAAATACACTTATCCGTCTCCTCTGTTCTCTCTCTCCTTAAGTATGGTTGAGAGAGAATACACATATTAGAAACTGCACTAAGAAGATTTAATATCTGTACAAACATGGAAGTATCCAATGCTTAAAGTTTTTGATTATACAGTATATGTATGTAATGGTTACAGTAACCTAGTGATCACAGGGCGAACATGCCTATTCCACACAAAGACGGGCATGAACCCAGAATCGAATCCTGGACCTTTAAGTTGGGAGGAAGCAGTGGTTCTGTAGTTCATTAAATCTTGTCATTGTGCTTGTCTTACTGCGTGGAGACAGGCACATTTTAGGTTCAGATTTACACTGCATACTGTACAGTATAAATAAATGATATATTTGTAGACATTATCTGGCTGAGGAATCTTCGGTATAACTTGTTCAAGATTCAGAATGAACTGTTGGGATGATTTAATTTTATAATGCTACTCATCACTGGCTTTCTTAGATTACATTACAGTTGTAGTTCTAATAAAGGGAGAAAAACGCTCTCATATTAGTGTAAGAATATTTCGTATTTTTTGCCCATTGAAATGGATTCCTGTCAAGTATATGGACATTTTGTCAGCCTCCATTCTTGCCATCTTGCCAACATTCTTGCCGAGATTAAACAGCTCTATGAGGACCGCTGCCGTGGTAGAATTATGGCCATCACAGAAGACGGTCACCACCCCGGGCATGAGCTCTTCACCCCACTGGCCTCAGGCAAGAGATATAAGAGCATACGGACACTGACCACTAGATTCTTCAATAGCTTCTACCCACAAGCAGTGAGACTGGCGAACATATTTAGCCATCCCCCTCGGACCACACCTACACCATCACCATCTACCTCTTTATGATTTCTCATCTATTGCACATCTCCAGTCATTGTTTACATATCTGTATTGTTTACATTCAAACTGTCTCCATGTTTACTTGCACATTGTCTATTGGTTTTGTACATTGTCTTGATGCACTGTTTGCACTTTGTCTTGTTTTTTACACTTGTTTTACAATCGAGAGACTTTCTGTAAGTAAGAATTCCATTGTACCAGTACCGGTTACATATGGCAATAAAGTTCAAGTTCAACTGTAGAAGCAGCCATCGGTTTGCTGTCCAAGCTTTTAATCTGCAGGATTCCGGTTTAATGCAGCACAAGAATACAGGTTGAACATGTAAAGCTGAGTAAGTTCTCGCTTTAACACTCTTGAGCATAGCCAGCAGGAGGCAGCTTGACAAAGTGTCTGAGACAGTACATGTTACACTTCAGGGTGAAAAATGTCACTTGGGTGACACACAGGCAGCTGGGTAATCTGTCTCAATGTTCTTCCAATCACTCCTCATTTCTCATCATCTCGTTCTTACTAAGTACGTCCGTGAAATTTCTTCATCTAAGTGTCTGTACCATATGTTTATGTTGTATAAAATTACTAGGTCAGAAAAACCCTGAAAAAAAGTAAGCTACTGTGTAAATAGCAAATAATTTTGTCAGTAAAACATTCATTTAAGGTCAGGTTTAAAAAAATGAAGACCGCTTTAATACATTTTAAACTAAAATAATAACATTCAATAAATGACAGTCAAGAACTAATCAGCTAAATACCTAAAATGGGAAAAGTGTTAATTTTAAAAAATGGCATTTAAAAAGCTCACAGTCAATTGAAGGACCAAACATAGTCCATGTCACACATCTATAAGCCTCGTGACAATAAACAGTCTTCACATTTTACATGAAACTGGCAAATATGTAATTAAAAATGCTTTTCTGTACAACTTCAGTACGTAAACAACTTAAGTTAGTATATCTTTGGGGTTTCAAGTCCTCTGGGTGGGAGTATATACGGAACACCCCCTATTCTTATGGGGAAACAGATTTTAATGATCCATTTTTGAGTTGCATAGAAATTTCCAGGAATCCCTTTGCTATGCAAAGAACCACAGGTATGTACATAATGAGTGTTTTATATGTCATTTGTGTACTGCCCATGTGGTATGTAGCAGCTAAGACAACAGGGATGCAGGCTTATTGACATTTTCTTCTAGAATATGACCTAACTTCAACGTCCCCCTTGGATTGGTCTATTCCTGTGCCATTAGTAAATTGTACTGCTGAGAAGATATTTAGATAGAATGTTGACTAGAGCAGTCTTTAGCTTGAATTTTTTGCAATATTTGTATAAATAGCCCCACGATTTGACGCATTTTTCATTTTTTGTAATATTCATAATAATGCATAACATCATGTAATGTTTTTCTTTTATTTTTTAGGATTGTGTAAAAGTTAAGCAGTGCAAACTTCAACTTAGAAGGGAAAGTGTTTTATATGGCTTGTTGCCATGGTATTTTACTTCTGATAAACTAGGTAAAGTAGAAAATATGCAGTGTAATAAAGCCCGAGGCCTTTTTAACCTTACATTTAGATATGAATACATCTGTACCCATAAAACAGAATCAGCTATATCATGTGGTATCTACAGTACATTTCAAGAAAACTACATTGGGAAGACATATGTGAGGACAAAATGATTAAACTGTGTGCACTTTTTTTTTTTACAGTGCATGTTTTTGGAAATTTTGTATCAGCTGTGTTCAGGTCAGTTGGATGTGCTGGCTACTCTTTCATTTGATGTCTTTGCTTCTGTAAAACTCCTAAAATGTCTCCATACAAGTAGAAGACAAATGAGTAAGCACCAGAGTTAAATGCTGGACGTGAAGTATATTTAAAGCACGGCTTTCACACAGGTGTGGCTCGTACGTTGATTAAACAAATGGCATCCCAGCATTCTTAGGGTCCTGTATAGAAATGCTAGGCAGGCCTTTTTGCTCATGATTATGGCTAGCATGGCTGCAAGAGGATACCTCAATGACTTTCAGGGACAGGGAGACTTGAGGTTTCCTGGGGTACGTTTGGCAGGAACTTCAGTGACCAACATAGCTCAGCTTGATGGTTTTGTGAGCATCAGTGTCTAGGGTGACGTCAACTTGGAACTTCGAGGAAAAGGCATCATTAGCTATTGGCAACAGTGGGCAGAAGTGCGTATTCCAGGATTGCTATATCTATACATTAATTAAAAGTGCAAGGCAAAGCAGAAGAGGAACTGGCAATCCATAAACTGCAAATTTCAGCCTGTGATGTGAGCAGCAGGATGAATCAAAACCAATCTGTCAGAACCCCCCACAGAGCAGGATACCATAGGCATGTTACAGTACGTAAACCACTCATCACTCATCAGTGCACATTTTGCGAATCCAGTGGTAGAGAAATGTGATATAGACAGATGAATCATCCTTCACCATGTTCTCAACGAACGGATAAGTGCAGATGTAGCACCGATCTAAAGAAATCTCCAGCCCTGAGTGTTTGGTTCTACCGGTGAAGTTTTCTGGTGTTTCTGGGGCACATTTTCCAGGTATGATTTGGATATACTCATTTCCTTAGGAGGCCAATATTGATCGCTAATTAATGATACAGAGTGATCACCGTCACCCATGATGCAGCATTTCTTTGTACCCATAAATATGTGAAAATGTTTATTTCATATGCTTTACTGTTTCTGTGTTAAAAATCTGGTACCGTACGTGGCATGTTTTAATTTTTCCTAAGGATTTAAGGAACGAAGGAAGTGCCTGCTTCACAGTAATATATAATACTATAAGTCGGGAGTGACTAACTCATTTGCTGTGGTGATCCAGATACATTGTATAACTTACAGAAAAGCCTTTTGCAGTGTTTTCAGTTTTTATTTTCCCTTGTGCTCAAATTTACTTATGAACTCTGCTTGAGGAACAGATAAAACCAGAGGTCAGGAAATTGGCATGTAAAGGGATTTTTAATGACATGCAGTAAATGTCTAATTAGGTACGAAATTAAGTGATAAAAATTATAAACTATGCTTGACTCTTCTGTAATTCTCTACAACATGCTTCCCGATGAAAGCTGTTTGGCACAGAAAAAAAACATTTAATTTCATTTTGTTTATTTACTGTATTATTTTCAATGGGGCTAGCCTATTGTTTTCACAAAAACTCGCGATCTGTGCCGCTAATAGCATTTTTCACACTTATGAACGTGTAAAGTGAAATACTGTAAAGACGTGGGAAGGTTTTGGCATGTTTCGTGGACTGTCTTGATGGAATCAAGATCTTTTTGTCAGGAAAAGGTCAAACTGCGCAATGAAAATTGGGTTTTGCATTTTGATTTCAGGTTTTCCGATGTTATGGCGCGATTGTTTTCTTTCCTGATTAAACCATACAGCCTTCATACCATCGACATTGATTTTTCAGTGTTTCAGCGGATGGGCGTTGAGGACCGCAGTAAAGTTAGGTTGAAGTTTGATATTCTTAGATGGTCTTAACAAAACCATCTGGAGATGTCAAACTTCATTCATTTTGTTGAGAGTGATTTGTCAATTCTTTCACAAATTACTTTTCTATCTTTTATCTATTAACTTTTAAGATGCAATGTTTCAATACCTGTGTGCGGAAATGACAGTTTTAAAACCACTGATATTTAAAAGATCGCTATTGGATTTTTTTCCAGCATTTGGATCAACAGATTTCTGTGAACATGTCTTTTTTTATGCATGAAGTCAGTTTTTTGTCCCTCCTGTAGCTGGTTAACAACTGAACACTCAAACGCTTGGGTGCTGCTTAAGTGTCAGCAAAGGAAACCAAGGCCAAAGATGACCCTAAATTCTAAGATGTACATATTAAATTATAATACATCTTTAATTCTCCATTTTTTTATATCAATTTTTTTATTAATAAAAATGTAAGTAAGGGCTAGTACTGACATTAAAAAAATAAAGAGTGTAAATGGCGTGCAAATCATAAAACCAAGAGTGTGAGCTACCTCTAGGCTCGCCCGTTCTGACTGGTTGCTCACCCTGGAGAGCACTAACTTTCGGCAGCTCTGTGAAGGGCTAGTGAAATAAGCTGTAGCTTCAGTGACTGTTTTTCTCTGATCAGGCAAAAGCAGCTCACCACATTTTGTAATATTTTGCTAGATCTCCGTGATAAACAGCAGTGGATTTCACTTGTCTTTTGCTGTTGCTTTTTCGCCTAAGCCACCTACCGTTTCTTTGCAACATTTCTACCAAAAAATTAAATTTCTCCCCTTCTCATGACCTTGTTTATTTTTGTCTTTAATAACATTATTAAAAGGCCCTTATTTCTAGGTTTACAAGCATCCCTTTCAGATCATTAAAACTCATTACATACAGTTTTGGTGAAACCAGTGGAGGTTCAGAAGCTGATGTCGCTCTGACGTTTGGAGGAAGGGTGTGTGCAGCTATCAGTGTTTGTTCCAGCATTTTTGTGCAAAGACATGCCCCTGTCAAATTAGTATCTGTAGCATCAAATAAGGGCATAGCATTTGAATAGAGGTGGGGAAGCACACGGGGCACTGTGCGTGCAAGATGATACAATAACCTCACCAAGGATGCCTGCCTGGTGTGTGGGCTATGCAGACTCCGAAAAGGTGTGAATAACCAGACCTGGTCTGCTGGCTGCATGTTTGACACCTCTGCATTAGTCATTCAATCAAGGTTAAACATCCTATGTACTCATTTAGCTCTATGACAATAATAAAAAATTGGTTGAGAAGGAACGTAGCATACCTACAGAGTACCACAGAAGAGTGGTAATGGAAGTGCTCTTTTATTAGATCACCTTTAGGCCGAAATTGTATTAGGATTTTCTTTTCACATACCCATGTTGCTCTCCATGACGGGGAGTACACAGACAGGGAAAGAAGCTTGGGGACAGAGCACACTGTCAGCCATTTATATGGCACTCAGAGTTAAGGGCCTTGCTCTGGGGCCCAACGGAGTAGAATTCCTCTGCTTGCTGTGGGATATGAACCACAGCCATAGGCACAGATACTTAGCTACAGAGCCACCACGTGGAAAACAGTTTTGCTGTTCTTTAAAGGACTGTTCTTGCCTGCAAGCAAAGATATAAGTTAAGTAGTGAAGGTGAGATACCTGACTAACAGAAGCCAGGCAGGTCAGGGTGGGAACGGGAGACCACAGACCAGGATGGGAAACATGGGACAGTCACGCATGTACACTCAGATGACATATACACAAACCCCTCTCCTTCCCTCCAAGTCCCAGGAGTTAACAATGTCCCTGCTTCTTCCCAACTATTCCAGATAGGTTCCCATATATCCCAGCATGCTCTCTTGGGGCAGTCATCACCAGCGGACAGGCAACGGGCCTGATGAGGGCGCTACAGTATGAAGGCCTACATACAACTTTTACACTTCCACAGCTGAAACTCTTTTCTTTTCAGCATAAAATAAACCTTTACTTGTACCTTTGCATACTTAAGAGAGTATGCTTATCATCTCAGCATGTAATGTCTGATCTTCTCTTCAATTCAATTGTAGATTCTTGATAAGACTATTTTCTATTACGTTGTCTTTAAAATATGTATAAGTCTGACTGTTTTACTCTATATTTCCTATGTAATAGTGATTTGCATGGTCACATACACTGTAACCGATCATTTTTAAAATGACACATGAAAAAAGTTAAAATGGGAATAAAAAAGCATTGAATCATAAATGTCGTCTGTAAGGTCACCTGTATTTCAAATCCCTGGGGGTGCTGCTGTTGTATGCTTGCGTTACTTAGATTGCTCCAAATACCCTGCTGCATAAATGGGTGCTCTCTGGGTCATCAGTCTGAAAGAGTTTTTCTCAACTGAATCATCTTGTTCAATAACAAATTAAAAGCTTGGCGTTGGATATCTCTGATCATCACATCCACCGTGATTAGTGTTTTAGTCCATCCTTCTCTGGGAAAGAAAGCTGATTTGGTAGAATTTCAGGACTCCAGACTCACCCAAGAATCAGCAAACTGTATTTAGCATTTTGTTAACTTTGTATTAATTTTACGTAAATTCAGGCTACACTAGCATGAATTTAAAAGCAGTAGGTGATTATTTGTAAAAAAAAAAACAAGCAGTGAATTATTTGATTCCTTTCCATTCATAATTCATACCGTTCGATTTAGTTTTCTTTATGTTGCTGCTGTGATGTTGCCATTCGGCTTCAAGCTACACATACTTTGATTTTCTTTTGGTATTCTTTGTCTTGAATTAAGTAATCATTAGAAGAGTAGTTCAGGTGTGTAGCTGCGTCAGCATGCATAAGCTATAAAGGAACCAGTAACAGGTTTATTCCATGCTGAAAAGAGAAGAAAGGAAGCATGTTTCAGCTATGGAGCCTTCTGAAGAAGGCTCCACAGCCGAAACGTTGTCTCTTTTCGTTACCTTTCACCACCATTAAAAAAGTCATCTTAAACAATCATGTGGCTCGTTGGCCAAATACAATAGTGACGTATGTGTTTATTCTTTTTTTTTTTCCTCAAGCGCAGTGATTTGAGCCCCTGCTTAGCAACAGCTGTTGCTGTTGGAGACCACTAGAACAGCCTGGAGGTGTTTTACTGTCTTTACTGTTTGTCTGCATAGTAAACATCAGTGGATAAATCTGAAACCATTTTTTTTGCCAATGAATGCATCTTAATACTTCGTTTAATGCACCTAAAATGCCATAAAATCGCATACAAAAGAAATGGTCAAAGTTCCTATTTTTTTATATTGAATAATAGCATCTGTGCATATAAATGATTAAAGCATCTACATTTTACGTGCTGCAGTGGTGAGGATTCTAGATTCCAGACCTAAGGGTCACGGGTTTAAATCCCTGGTGTGATGCTGCTGTGTACCTTTCAGCAAGGATCTTTATGCAGACCCTGCTCTATGAATGTTCTCCAGGTCTTCATTACAAATATGTTATAAATAAATATAAGTGGCCATTTCTGGTACAATAAAGAAATATGTTGTAGGATAATAATTTGTATGCAATCTCATGCTGTCAAGCTGGGGAACATTGTCAAGAACAGTGACTTTAAAGGAACATGATGGAATATATGTATACAAAGCACGTGTCCTGAAATAGTGAGACAAGACTACTATGCTTGATATAAAGTACATGAAGTTTATAGTTGTGTATAGATGAAAGCTGTTAGTTTATAAATGTTTACATTTACTTGTATTAAATGTATTTATAGTTAACAAAGCATTTTAGGTTTTTGCATTTTATAGTAGGATTGATTACATGCCTAATCTACTGTGTTGCTGTGTTTGAGGGCAATATAAGACGTGAACATTACTATTACTTTTAATTTCTGGCATTACCATTCAAAATAACCCAGGAGCTCCACTTTTTAACATGTTTATAGCTGGTCATTCAGCCACTTATTTTGAACTATGTAAGGTTAAGTGTTTGATACAGAAAGAAATCGTCATATAAGCAAGACTCCTCTAAGTATTGAACAGATTGACAAGCAAGCAAGTGGACAAAACATGAGCTATATCAATGCCAGTTTATTGAAGTAAATGTTCTTTTTATGATTTTGTTGAATTGGTTTAACTTATTTTCCTTCTTGTTCATCAGCCAAATACTGTTTCTAGTAACAGCTTCCAGGCATGGTAAGGCGTGATACACAGCTGTGCGCAACTGGTTACTGCAGATGGTGAGAAAGTGCTGCATTGCAAACAGCTACAAATGAGAGGAGGCCATTTGGCCCATATAGTCCATATGGTAGTTAATAGCTATTTGATCCACAGATCTCATCCACGAGGCAGCCCATAAGAGCCTGGCGGTACTGGGGTGGTAGACTGCCAGACCTTCTGTAAGTGGTGTTGTGGATCAGTATACGGGATTCTCTTCCTTTTGGATTTTCTGATTCAATTCCCCAGTGAGGTGCCCTGGAACATTGTGCTGTAGAGGTGTTAAACTCGGCTCCTGACTACTTTATCATAAGGATTCTGTGAGTTTTTTAAACTCGCCGTCCTGGATCCATTCCATATTGGGCCTGCACAGTATGGCCGCCCTCATGTTCCTGCTTAATTCAGTTGGTGAAGCAGTATCTCATGTCTCCATCTGATCTGATCTGCAATTTGGTTTCTGGCTTGTGATGACTGCCGCCATTGAAGTGTGTCCTCACCTGTTTCTAAAGCACTCTTTAGGGATCTTTAGGGATTAAATATGTAGCTTAATTTGTTAACAATTAAGCTCTTTTCAGTGATTTTTTTGGGGGTGAAACTGAAGAGTAAAGATATTACTTTTTTTAAATGGAACAGTTAGGCGGATATTTTTCATTTAGTTCATGTATTGTTAATGCCACTATGGGCACATTTTAATAGAGCTTGATTTCTGTCAAATTGAGCCAACTAGATTTCCAGGATCACCATTAAATACAAACAAAATGATTGTTTATCCACCTTTACTGAAGCTTGCAGTACTTGTATTGAACTTTCATTCTGATGCACTTATTACATATTGCACACGTATAAGTTGTCCTCCCGGACAAAATCATGATCCATTTTTCATTTAACTAAAAACCTGGGCACCTTGCACAGTTAAACGCAAAGCTGAAAAGAACTCTTGGAAGTGCGTTTATTCCATTGCCCTCTTCCTGGAACATGAGTAAAATGCAACTGAGAAAAGTTCAGTTCCTTCCCCTTCAGGTGTGCAGGATTGTGTATCCCTAATCACATTATTTATAATTAAAGACCTTTGATAAGTAAAGTTTACTTGAAGGCACAGAAATAGAAAAGAGGGGGAGGGAAGGGAGTGCTAAAGAAGGAAAGGAATTTAGGAGTGACTATCATCTTTTCTAATGCCATTTTGAACGTTAGAAACGTAATAGGAACGTTTATCTGCATTATCAGTTTATTTCTATAAACATTTGATGTGCTAGATTGAACAGATCAGGACTAACACACATGGGTCGATTGTTTACTGCCTGCAGTGCTAGGGTAGGTTTGAGGTCCATTTACCATTAATAAGATGTGACCATTCACTAAAATCAGGAATATGAGACTTCTCCGTTTTCTATATACATATTGGAATTTATAGTTCAAAACAAAAGTTTCTTAACACCGAAAAAGTTGTTTTTGCCGTTTCTTGTTGAATGGAATGTATTCAATTTTAAGCAAAGTGTGTTGAATATAGTGGAAAATTATGACTTGAATGAATTGAATTACGAATTTCTGCTAATAATGTATGACCTGGGAGACATGTATGTGGGCCATATTCAAAGTGTGTTTGAAACTATTTTTGTTGCATTGGGAGGGTGTGGTTTTGAAACATTGGTCATTGCTTACCTAAGGGAGTGGTTGAAGCATAATCCTTCTTTGAGTGATAAGCCCGCAATGTAACATGCCCTCTGATTCTGCATGTTTTCCTCCTTGTTGATCTGAAACAATTTAAATATCGGATCACCATCGACGAGCTAAGTTCAGCTCACTACTGAATGGCCTGTACTGATATTCTTGATAATAAAAAAAAAATATTGTGATTGCTAACTTTTTCTGTTTATTGTGGGTTCAAAACACTGTTAAGCCACAAGTAATTTTTCAGCATGGTATCAACTGCCTTGTGGAATCGAAGCACCTAACCCCACTGAACAATTATAGAAATCAATTAATCATATGCTGTGCTGCAATGGATAAGAACATAAGAAACATTGCAAATGATGGGAGGCCAGTCAGCCTATCTTGTTTGCTTGCTAATAGTTCATTGATCCATTTCTTGATGGATGCCAGGATATCAGCTTCAGAAGTGAGACTGGATCAGAACGGCTGTACATGAGATGAGTTCATTCAGCCTGTTGTGCTCTTAGATGGGCTGGTAGATTGTTCCAAATTTCTAGAATCTTTTGCATGAGCAGGTGCCTCACATTCCATTTTAATGGTTCTTGTTTCACTGATTCTGAAGAAAAATTGATTATTCAATGCCTTTGAGGATTTTGAGTGCTAGGATCAGGTCTTCTCTTAGTCTTCTCTTTTCGAGGTGAAAAGATCCAGTGTTTTAGGTCTGTCAGGAGAGGACTTTCCTTTAAGCCACAGAATGCATCTAGACATCTACTCAGGAAAATTATACACTCTTAAATGATCTTGCCACTTTGTATACTATGATACAGTATGATTTGTATCATCCCTTAATTCAAATTCTACACTTATAATTGTATGATGGTATTTACTAGCAATGTTTGCCATTTTATTGCTTACACATATTGTCTAGAAGATGATAAAGGTATCAGAATAAACATGTGATGTGTAAGTTCATGAAGCTCTGTGTTTACTGTCTTATTTGTACTTTACCACCTACTTACTATATAATAATGTGCACTTGCCTATACTAAATCATCAGCCAGATATTTCCTTGACCTCTTGCATAGTGTTTACTGATCCTACTAGTTTAAAATATTCTGTAAACCTGGCTAGTCTGCTAACTATACCAGAATCTAGATAATTGATATGAATTAAAAAGAGCAGTGATTCAATTACAAATCCTCGTGATGCTCTACTAATTACATCACCCAAATGGGCACATCCATACCATATATGGATTCTCTATTTTTCATCCATTAGCCAGTTTTCAGTCAAAATACATGTATTACCTTGAATGCCCAGTGCCTGCAATTTAAAAATTCCTTATAAAAGATTAAAACCTAAATCGATTCTGTTTTCCATATCCATTCAATTCCATTTTACTTCTAAACTCTTTAATATCTTCTCGGTCTGCTTTCCCACATTTTAAAACCTTTATTTTAGACTTTATTTAGTGTTTCAAAATGTACTTTAAGGAATATCTTGTTCATCTTTGGCCAGATGGAATCTGCATTTGAAAAGGTTGGAATCATTTGCTGTGATTGAGTTTCACCTGCACCTGGGTAAATTTTTCCCAGTCCATGTGAGCAAATTAAAGTCTCCCATGATAACAGTGTCCTTAACACATTGATCCCAATACTCATTTGTTTTACTGCCTCTCAGTATGCATCCCTGATTTAATTAAATAGGAATAATGAAAATAATGAAATTTTCGTTCGTATCTGAATTTGATATTCTGTGATGTACTCCTGAGACTGAACCTTTTCAGTGTTTTTCTAAGTCAAATTCTGAATAGATAGAGACTCTTAATTCACCAGGGTTATCTTCCTGTGCCTGAATGCTCTGTTTGGTATATCATGTTAGACCTGAATTTCCAGCTTCCTCTACTCTTCAGAATGCCATCTACTACTAGCGGCATATTTTGTCACAGTGCCTTTTATCCACATGTAATTATATGCTAATTCTGGGCCTTTAAATTCTTTTCTGTTCCTAATACTCCCGGCATTTAGACATAAGCATTTACTTCTAAATGCCTTTACTTATTTAGTTTTTCTTGAGTTCTTGTTTTGACCATCTCTGTGAATTTCATTTGAAGGTTTTCAGCGAATTCCCCATTCTACAATTCTCATTTAAAAATGATTTTCTTTGTCGATGCTCGCCCCTAGCTGGGATCAGCCCACTGCATTCAGAATCTTCCACAAGATATTTCTTCTGAGGTTCAGCCCTAATTAATTATTGGAGCAGTGAGCAGCATCTGTTCGTCCTGAGTGGAGGATGAATTCCATTTCTTTCCTAACCACTTACTCTGTGAAAGCTAGAAGCATGTGTTACCATACTGCTCCTAATAAACCCTGGCTGGAAGTGCTGCTGTGGCACCATGTGCCTTCTAGTTCTCTTCAATTAGAAAGATGCTGCAGTTTTGTTTGGCTTTCCAATAGGCTGGCCAGTGTTATTTCTGTTCATTCACATTTGAGTGTATTTATTTCTCTTCCTCTGGAGGGTCTTAAGTCCTTGTCTCCCGAAATAGTTTGATAAGAAATGGAAGAAGCTTGACAATGTAAACATTTCAAGAGGAACACATATTTGTCTTGGAAAATTGAGAAGTGCTTGTATTTTTAGTCTCATTTTCTTATCTGCTCGTTCTTTACAGGGGTCTCGGATTTTGTTGTGCGATGTTTCTGATGCATGCTATGATCTTATTTTTCAGGAGTGGGGAAATCATGTTTATTACTACAGTTCACAGATAAGAGGTTTCAACCTGTGCATGACCTCACTATTGGTAAGATTTTTAGATTTTTTTTTTGGTTTAAATGGTGATTGAGTACTGGTGTGTCTTACATTTTTAATGCTTTTTGAAATGTTATTCTTATTAAATACGTATTGTTTTTTATGTGACAATATAAAATATACCTAATAGTTTTTATAAATCTAATAGCAAATTATTACGGTTTGATTACATGATAACTGAACCTGAGTGACAACTGAAGAGTTTATTTTTAAATTTTATTTTTAGTTTTAAATAGACTTGGTAATATAGAGAATACTTTATTCACATTCTCTGACGTGCAGAATCTTTAATTTGACTAGTATTGTAATTTCAAGTTTTTAATTAATTTCTTTCAAATACTTTATCAAATAGGTGTAGAATTTGGAGCGAGAATGATCACTATTGATGGAAAACAGATAAAACTTCAAATCTGGGATACTGTAAGTATTTACTTTTTTTCTTCTGACTTTGTATTATGTTAATGCAGGACAAATGGTTAATCTGTACTATGCATAAAAGTTGGAAACAAGTTAGACCATATCTTTCCCAAAATCCATTCTACTGGGGTAAACAGCCTCAAAAAGATACACAGTGTTTGTTGTTTAACCACAGATTAGGAATGAACAGTAATGGATTTTCACTTTCTATCCAGTCAGTTTCAATCATAAGTAAATCATTCAGCATTTATAACAGCTCCTTGGTTTTTAGTACTATGTAAAGTACTTTAAAGGGAATTAGTGTCCTTCTCCTTGAAATAAGATCTTCCTCTGCACTAAAAGCTTGTTGGCAAGTTAAAATGTAGAAATAGAACATCTTAAAATTGATGTACTCAATATAGAGTTTGTTTTGTTCTTACTAAGCATAAGTGAAGTAATTAAAGTTCAACTCTGAAAATAGGTGTGTATTTAAAGACTGTGCGTAGGTTTTTAGGAGGCAGAAAAAGTTACATGCAAAAGACTGTTGGTTGCATTTAGGCTTCAAGTAAGAGAACACAAGCCAGAAAAGAGTGCTGCCTCAGAATTATTCTAGGGAAACCCTGTTCTACGGTTTAGTTCAGTCTTAGCTGATTTAATTTTAAAAGAAAGTTTACAAGGTTATAAGGTGGGGTATAGTTGACATATCCTGCCTGTTTGGTTTCTATTGGCTCATCCATTTCTGGATCTTGAACAGACATTTCTTTCAAGAAACTTGCTTCGACAGCATGGCTGGGTGGCTTGTTCCCTGCTTCCACAACCCTTTGTGTAACAGTGCCTCTGCTATTACTGGTTAAATGTACTTCTTCAGCACAATACATTGAAGCCATAATTTTTGATAAATCTATTTCCATATCTTATTACTCCAAATACAAAGGTGAAACTAGATAAAAATTATTGGTGTTTTTTTACATGTACTCTAAATTGTATTGGCAAAACCGGTCAATAGTAATAATTTGAAGGTGGTTTACAGCGTCACTGTCCCAGAGAATAGAGAAGAAGCATAGGTGTGAAATATATCTCTTAATAAAACACGCTTATATGAATAAAGGGGTAGCATTATAAGTCACCATTTTGTTCTGCATTAATTTCCCAAAGACCATCAAATCTTAAACAAAATCAAAATCAAGGTTTGTTGATAAATTCCACTGCTAAAACTTGCTACTTTGTGGACTTTGGACAACATGTTGTCACCAGTTAACCCAGTAACTTATGTTGTGACTTTCAGTTTTGGACAGTTAAATCCTGCACAGCAGATACAAGTCACTAAGTTAAGAATTATATGTTAGCGGGTTTGAGGCTAAGTGTTGTATCACTGTTTGTGATGGCCCGTAAAGACTCAAATTGGCCTGCAGGTGGAGACAAAGTATGTAGTGCAGTCAAAAATTTCCTGAAATAAAAGTTAGGCATTATTTATGCAGCTAGCTTAGCTAGCCAAGAATGAATCCCCAATCACACAAAATTACAGCGATTGTTTAAAGGGAAATTTAAGATCATATTATTGATATGCAGTGTTGAATCCCAAAGGCTGAGGAGGTTTATGAATTGGATGAATTCTTTATTCAAGCTCTATTACTCAAGCAGACTTAGGATGTGATAGAGATAGGGAGGTTGTCACTTACACATTTAATTAATGTCTGTACAACAATACTTGATTGACTAAATATGTTCTCCGTATTTTTTCTTCTCTGTATAAAACTAAGTGAACCATTCATAAAAGTACTGAACATTCTCAGGAGTGGACTTTTATCCTTCAGGGATAAATTTTCAGTAACCATATGCCTCCATGTTTTGCTTTCCTTGCAAAGAAAGTTAAACCGAATCTCAAAATAAATATACATGTTGATGTCCTTTATCACAAAATGGGAGAGTCTGTGCTAGTCGGAGCAATAGGAAAAGGACTTTGGAATCAGATATTTCTCCTTGGTCAATCAGTTATTTGTCTTTAAATCCCATGTATGTTTTGTGAGGTAAATTAGGATTTTCTTTCTCGGCCTTCTTATGTTCTTGCTGTCTTTTGTTTACAGATAAATCCTAGACAATCTTCAAATTTTAAACTCGGCTAGAATGAAAACTAAAACTAAAAAAGATTGAGAATCCACCACCCTCTCTTGCAGTTTGCTAATCTTCTTCACATGCTCCACAGCTGACAAATGTCATTTGTTGGTGTTCCAAAATTATGACAGATTTGACTAGACAGTAGCAATTAAAGGTGTCCCACGTTAACAAAATAAAAAGCATCTCAGCCTAAACAAGTACACAAGGGAAGCTATGAAGAAGCTAAGAGCTGTGGAGTGTGACACACTCGTACCTTGGGGTCTTTAGATATAGACATTGTGTTCAAAATATGAATATATTGAATATGAACAGGCTTTTTTATCAGGAGATGCAATGTGGGATGAATGTTCTTGTATGTGCTGGCCTGTAAATAATTCATTTTTTAGGAAACAGAGGTGTCAAAGAAGCATGTTAAGGCAGGTGAGGCTCCCAGCTGTTTTCATCTTTGAGACCCCACAGAGCTTGAACCACAGAATCTGTTAGTCTTGGAGACAGGCCTACAGGCCCACATGTAGGAAATACAAGCATTAAAAGAAGGGATAATAATTTTATTTAGTAGCTCATTAAGGAATTAAATGCAAGGCTCAGCTCAGTCTTTCCTTAGTTTTTTAAATTAATACTAGACTGTACTCCTGGGTATTAAATATGTTTGTGAAGTTAAGGTCTACTACGTTCACCCCACATCACTGAATATAATGTGATTAAACATTTTCCCATACTCCGCTTCTAATTTACATGTTATTAAGCTTTCCAAGAATACCCATGAATTAGAAGCCTTCACTAGCATACACTTCTGAACCAGCAGTTTGACTTGTCCTTTGAATAATATTAATTATAATATTGTAATTTGCTGAGAAATTACAGGTAATTTCATATCTGAACCATTAATTCAACTCTGTAACATATGTAATAAAAAGCAGTTTTGAGTTTAAATATACCAAGCAGGGTGGGCAATATTAAAAGAGTGTAATAAGATGTATTGTAATTCTTGATTTAAAACCCCTTGCAGATATTTATTGCCTCTAGAAGTATACTGAGTTTTGAAAGAAACCACATTATACGTGTATGTTTTAGAATAATACATTTGGAAGTTGTTTTTGCCAGTATTTTGATTCATGATTGATCATGATGCACTAAAGCAACTACCGACTGTTCTGTCAGCACTAAATTACCTCATTAGTGAGAAAATCGCTAGGGCATGTGATGAGGTTATTTAACTTGTTTAATGTCAAGCCTGGCGAAAAGAAGGAAATAAAGCGGAAAGGGACCAATATTCAGTGTGGTCAATCCAGCAGTAGAACCAAGTCCTTTTCATTGATGAATCAAGGTTTTTGTGAACGTTCATAGGGCCCTAGCAAGTGTGCCCCTTGCAAAATGTTGCACTAATTGTTGTGTACAGCAGACCAATGAAGGTCTTGGCTAGGAGTGACTCCACTTTTAGTGATTGATGGCAACCTGACTGTCTGGAGCTACAGAGATAGGCAAGGGGCCCCCACTTGCTCATCCAGACATGGAAGCTTTCCAGCAGAACAGAGCACATCCTCAAACTGTTTGTGTAACAGCTCTAGAATCTGACAGTTATTCACCAGACTTCCATCTTAGATTTCCATCTTCGATTTGTGGGATGAACTGGGACAATGGTGTAGCAGCTAGGGCTCGGAAACCTGTGAGCAGGCAAATGCTTGTCCAGTTTCTACAAGAGGAATGGGACAGAATCCCACAAGAGATCATCTTAAACCTGGGAAAAAGCATACAATGTATTACGGAACAAGTAATAGGTTTATTCCATGCTGAAAAAAAGAAGAAAGAGAACACAACGTTTTGGCCGTGGAGCCTTCTTCAGGTGTCAAGAAGTAATACATTGGAAGTAATGCATTACTTCAAACTGTGGCCACACGCTACTAGAATGTGACTTTCTCAGTAGATTACTGCTAATCAGCCCTTGTTAATCAGCATATTGAATTTACATGTCATATTTGTTTAATAAAATATTGGTGTACCGTCTACAAATCACAGTCATTTTTCTGATAATATCTTTGTAAAGATTATACAATTAAAATGATTATCAGGATCGTAGATATAATATCTCTGCTTTTTTGAAGCAAAGGTAAGAAATACCAAAATCATAAAAGGAGATTGGTAGCAATTTATCTGCATTAACGCTAATAAAAACAGTATAAAGTAGAGGTGTTAAACAGCTGGCAGGTCAGATCCTGTGCATTGGCGATGCTATTGCGTCGCTCACCCTGAAGTTCTCTACTTCTGTCCAATGCCAGTACTCTTCTTTGTCACAGATCTAGTTTGATAGGGATGTTTCTAGTGTGGAAAAAGTTGAAAGTGCAAATTAAGTGTTCACTCATCCTCTGAACTCCTCAATTCAAAAGCCGCCTCAGCGACTGCGACACCATTAGTCTCACTGTAACTGCACGTATGATCACTGTCTCCAAAGGAGATGTGTGTACATGGTGTTAAGGCCCTTGTAATTATGCTATCAGAGAAAAACAAATGTGCTTCAGTGGAGTGGAGGAATTCCTTTATTCGTTGATGTGAATAGCAAGATATCATTCTTGATTTGAACTGGTAGCTGTTGCAGTAGCTCTAAAAGATATTTTACTGTTTTATGTTACCTACCGACCGTCACTATGTTCTGCATTTTCACTGGTTTTTGGCAAGCGACAAAATGAATTTTGCCTTTTGCTGATTCAGTTTCCTAGATAAAGCTCTAAAACTGTCCTGTTATAACAACACGAGACAAGCTGCTTCTTACTTAGCACAAATGCTGTTACTAGTCCCTCAAGCTGTTGAAGTGATGTTGATTGCTAATCACACAGCCTGTATACCTCCTGTTCACAGAAAATTACATTTCTATTACTTAAAACTTTACTTAAGGGTATATATTAGCTTTTCTGTATCGCAGTGGGAGAGGTGTATGAATATGTGCAGTGTTATGGAGATGAAAAAACACCTTTGAAGATCATGTTTTAAGTGATCTTAAATATAGCCATCATTAATACCAAAACTAAGGTTGAAACTTCCAGATTTCCAGAGTTGATAAGGGGACCCAAGCAATATGTGCTTTGGAAAGATATTCAGTTTTCACACTTTTTTATGCTTTAAAGCTTGCAGCCATTACAGTTTGAACTCGCAATTAATATATATGTTACATACACAAACTTCTCTTCATACTGTTAGCAAAAAAACACCAAGAAAGAAGGAAATAATGTGGAAGAAAAGTCACGGTTAAGAAAGATGCAAATCTTTTGCTGTTAAAACCTGAAAAAGCTACGTGATTAGTTGACTGGCTTTTGTCAGCATGCAATAATAGTGGTTCACATGATCTTGGAATAAAGCACCAGTCTCTAGAAGATCCCTCAGTCAGGTAGTGAATTTCAAGCATGGATTCAACCATGAAGAGCTAAGAATTTTCAAAACAACTTTGACAGTCATTCTCCCATTTGTTTGCATAATTTGTGTCTAGAGTTTTTATTTCCATAATAAAACATGGGTTAAGTTCTGAATTTACAGTACAATCAATGGTTCTTTTTGTAGTTCTAAAACCTGGAAAGGTATATTAAAAAAACTGCCTTATAATTAGGGTAAATTTGGAGCACAGACATCAAATTAAATGTTTTTAATTGAATCAATGTAGACAGAGTAGCTTATTTAGGTTTAATGTGTACCTAATATTTTTCATTGTCGAGAATTCTTTATACATACTGTACCTTCTAAAGTGACTGAATCACTTGACAGTAACATTAGTCACTGGTGACTACACTATGAGCACTTTGGGAAAACCCTAATTGCATGCATGCTGTAAATTATCACACATTATTAAGGGTAAAATTCCGTTGATATATATGTAGTTTTTCTTTGTCATCCAATCCTAAGATTTTTTTTTACTTGTTTCACCTGGTTTTTGGAATGCATGTTGAGAATCAAAATGCGGATCTCGTGAAGCACGATTTAGATTTTGATGAACATCTTTAACACTGGTATAAAATATAAAGTTTTAGAATATATGCATCCACACCCATCTGAGCTTGATACGTTTTTGAAATGAGACTCGTATGATTTTGTCTCTGCGAACGCTGTTAACCACAGAAAAATTTGTGGATGAGTGATGGGAGCTACGTGTGATGCAACATGCCAAGTTGTCATCCTTGGCCTTCCTGCAACCTCTGCTCTGGCAGATGGTGGGCATAAAAGTGTCATTCATCATTTATTTACAATGGGCTTTATTTATTCTAATGTCAACAGCTGCCCAGGGAGTGGGATATTGAATTCAAATGTGCAGCTCTGGCTTATTTGCTTGCTTTCAGAGGCTCCTTCAGAGTGTAGTTGCTAGGAGTCCATTCTGCGCTGCGATAATGATTCATGTATTGTAAGGCCATTCAGTAAATTGGGTTGTCAAGGATTTGCCTGGGAGAGTTGAGAGGGCTTTTTGTGGGGAGAGAATGACAAGGCACAACAGTGGCCTTCATGTGTTGCTGCCCTTCTTCAGTGTCAGTAAGCAGCGCGCATCTGCATTTGTTGAAAGGCAAAGGGATGAGTTTCTGTTTTGAGTTTAAGAGACAACTGTTGGGGGAAAAATACTGACTTTTTTCCCCCCTCTTTTGGCTGTTGCTGTTCAGGACTTAACGTTTCATAAATTGTCTTTCAGGCCGGACAAGAGTCTTTCCGGTCCATCACTAGGTCCTACTACAGGGGTGCTGCTGGAGCTCTCTTAGTGTATGATATCACAAGGTAAGACTGCATTTGTGGATGTCAGTTTTAAGTTCTTTCATGCTCTTCATACAACAGAAGTGTGGAAGATTTAATTTTTATAACTTTGAAAGAATCCACCTCCTATGCGTTCCGAGGTATGGGATCATTTTATAGTCTGCCATGAAATTTGTGTATTAGTGTTTTAGTTTTCCCTTTTTTACAAATGATTGTATAGTTTCCAAGCCTAGCTTTATGTGGCATGGCTCTGTTTCTGCAGTCTTTTTGTACCATTGAACACGCGTCATTTGCAAAGATGAAATTCTCCTGGTATTTTTTTCTTTTTGCAAAGCATTTAATGCTTTATGTGGGACAGATTATGCTCGCGTTTTCTTAACCTGTAGTTAAGCTTATTTTTCTTCCAGCTGCTGCCATTAAATATAATGTAGTGTTAAAAGTAAAAGAACTGTGTAATTTGGGATTTTCTCTACCTTTTGATGTCTGTTCTGTATTGAATTGTAACAGAAGGGACACCTTCAACCACTTGACAACCTGGTTAGAAGATGCACGCCAACATTCCAACTCCAATATGGTCATCATGCTCATTGGAAACAAGAGGTATTGCAGTTTGTTTGAGAGTTATTAAAAAAAGCTGTCAAGATTTATTTTACTTAATCTTTTGATTAATCATGCACTGTCTGGATATTTGGTGAGGTTCGTAATAATTTTTGCTGTTAAACCTTTGAGTGGCATGATCTTCCTTCTAATCTGTGAGGAAATAGCATCTTATAAATTTGACTTTGTAGTGAATGAATACAGTTTTGGATCCATTAACTGCTAGCTACGGCATGGGCTAGATCGACCACATCACCTCTTCTCATTTGTAACCTTTCTTATATTTGAAATGTTTTGCTGTACCATAGTGTCTTTCAAAAATGGCTCTCTGTTCCCTGTTTTAGTGATTTGGAGTCACGGAGAGAAGTGAAAAAGGAAGAAGGGGAGGCTTTTGCCAGAGAACATGGTCTTATCTTTATGGAAACTTCTGCTAAAACAGCTTCCAATGTAGAAGAGGTAAAAAGCACGATGTTGGTTGTTTTTTCTAAGTTGCAAATAATGGATGAAGAGTTACGTTTTTATTTTTCCATTTTTAAACGTGAAAACTTTATTTTTTCTTAATTAGTGGCCGCTTTCTTCTCCCAGACAATAAAGGGAATTTAGTAGTATTACATCATTCTTGTTTTTTTTCTTCTGAGGAATAAAGAACCACAATAGCATGAATCAATCCTTTTACCACAAAGTTATCAAAGAGTCAACATCATTCTCAAACTCCTACACTCTATGAAAGTTAGTGTAGGTTTTTTAAAAGTAAAAGTAATATATATGTGTACAACTTTTCAAGAGATAACTAGGTAGCTTATCAACCTACAGGCTATTCCTGTAAATATACCCTTTTCATTTAAGTCAAGGGTTCCTTAGTATTTTACAGATGTCTGCTTGAGACTTACTAGAAAACAGATCTGCATGAAAGTAGCCACAAGGATGGTTCTCGTAAATAGTAGGCATGCTTCAGAGTGGGGGGGAAACGTATTTCTCAGTACTTCTTACAGCACAACAACAATATAGGAAACTGAAGCCACAATGAGGTCAAGAAGGAGCATCTGTATATCAAATTAATTCATTCCTCCATTCATTTGAGCCATTGCCTGAATTTATAGAAACTGAATTTTCATAATTGTTAGTGCTTTGGTCTTTTGTTATCTGTTGAATTATTTTTAGATCTATCTTTCCATGGGCTTTGCATTTAAACTAGAACTAGAGGAGTTCCCAGTGGCCTATTATTATAATGGGCACTATTGCCGTATTGATAGATGCATAGCTACACATTTTGTAGCACTTGTGTTGACCCCTAAATGTGCTCTGTGAGCTACTTCTAATACAAATATGGACTAATTTTGTCCATAAATTAATTGTAAATTTATTTAGCCAGAAAAATAAATGGTGACATCATGGGGGAAAATATCAAAATGGTGAAACCCAGTCTATGTAGCTTTTACATAAAAATTCACTTTCAGTAGTGTGTTGTGGTAAAGGTGCTTAGCTAAGTAATTTTGCTTGTAGTTTTTTCAACAACACTCTTTAACCAAGTGTACAGTGCTCATGTCTTCTTTACTGCCATAACTCCAGTTCACTTTCTTTTATCTGCACTATTTCCACTGGAAATATTTTTTGTGCACATTACTAAACAACAGAGATAACCAAAAGAAACTTCTAGAATTTTCTGCAAGCCAGTTAGTTGCTGGACACTGCTGCCCAGTATTTCAGATATAAGGAGTGTGATCTAAATGTGTGGGCTTGCCCGCTGTTCTTGAAGGCATTTCTGTTTCTTTAGAAATCCATTTCAGTCTTAACGGTAAAAAGGATGCATTGTCCAACGGGTAAAAAAAACCCAAAAGCGAATATATATTATGGCTCAAAACCCACAGCAAAGTGTTGGGGTATTTTCCCTCAGGCATTATTTCATGCACATTATTAAAATTGGGAAAAGTGTGGAGAGAACTGTACTCGGCTCAGTATGGGTATTTGGGGATTTCTTAGTTGGCAGAATCTGGTACTTTCCACCTTCTGTCTGCTTTTTAAATTTAAGATTTTTAATCATGAAGGACATCGAGCAAAAATCTGAAAGACATACTGCAACGTTACAAGCCAGTCAGCTAGAAGACCTTCCAGTGGAGAATACTTCAACATTAAACCAATTACTGTCGCCTTTTGTAACATTTAGCCTAATATATGGTGACATATAATTTAAAACCAGCATCGGAGCTTGTAAGCCAGGGATTTCGTAGTCCCTGTTCATGGGTATTCAAGGATGACAATATTTAAATATGTAGACCTGGAAATTGTTGCGAGGACACTATTTGCCACTAGATGGTAGCAGACATTAACTAACTTTCCTCCTCCGCTCAAACTCAGTTCAGAGAGGAGGCTGTTCACTTCAGAGTTCATAAAAACTCGCACCAAGGCTTTTGCTGTATACTTTGGAAAAGTATTTTTTTGTCCATCAGAAATGTTATCAGGCTGAGTATCTTGAGTAACAAGGTAGGTGGGCGGTTAGCTTGACTGCTTCTGAGTTTGAAGTATAGTGCAAGTGTAAAAACCCCAACGTAGATAGAAATCTTAATCACTCGCAGAAAATGGACAACGCAAACCCTGGGCTCCCTTCCTATCGTCAATTTCCTCTTCTGGAACAGAAGTCTTTTTTTTTCCCCAGCACATTTCCTCCACACTGATTACCCGTTTACAGCAACTAGCCCCGCACTTCACTCTCACAGCAGGGAAACGGGAAACTGTCAGATTCATCTTTGCAGTCTGCCCTCATATCTTAACGTTTGAGTGTTATTTATACTTTCATTCAGTCGGCTCACACAAGCCGGGTAGGGTTTGCATTAACATAATATGGAGGTGAACAGTGCATCCTGCACTCTTGGAAACACTGTTTAATAATGCAGCAGGCTGTAAAAGTTCAGTTTTCAGCATATCCTCTCAAAGTGGAAAATGACACAGCTCCAGCCTCATTTGAACATGTGCCTTTCCAGTGGTTGCTGTGAGCGCTGTCAACACTGGGATGTAAAGCATTATTAAGTTACCACAACAAATAAAGTGGGGATGTTTAGAAGGAGTTTTTCTCATACACACTTTTATACAAGTTTTTTTTAAGAGTTTTCACTCTGGTAGTCTCTGGTTTACTGCAGTCCAGCATGGAACAAAGCTGGAAATACATCATCTTTGCAAAAATAATCAACCAAAGGATGTTCTTGACTTTCCTCAAAATGGACAGTAGTTTTATATTTTATACATAATTGTAACATGACCGACAAATGACAGACACTGTAGCAATACAATACAGTGTCCAAGTCTTTGGAAATTTTTCTAATGCAGTTTTAGACATATAACGTTTTATAGAGGATTTGTGCAGTTGTGTACATTTCTTTCAAAGGGGAACTGCAGTTCCAATTTCTCAGACCGGTTATTAAATCTCGGTGACAAAATTAATTTAGTGATGTTACAGAAATTTTTTTTGAGTTAAGCACAAAATCGTGAACTTTCTGAAAGTACTGTAAGTTGCCATATTGTCACAAACTTGCATTCGAGTTCCCACAAATTGTTACGTGATGCGGCCCTTCCTGCTCACTCTTCACTGTAATGACTAATGTAATATGATGTACGAGCGAATATGTACAGGCTGTGCAGCAGACGTTTCACAACAGAAATGTTCCAACGTAATCTGCATGTAGAGTTAGCAAGTAAGGCCCTAAACCCTTCCTCCAAGTCCTCACTTCTGTGACGTAGCGCAGGTGTGGACTTCAAGTGTGCTCTGTTATAAAAAGGGTGACAGGACACCCTTGCATGATGTCACTCACTGGTTACACAGTTCAGCGTCAAAATGCTGTCTGTTGATGCTTCTTTTCCAATGGGCTAAGTAAATGTCGGCAGGTGGTTTTTTAAAATATTTTATTCTCCACTAGCAGTTTGACGAAATAGAATTTCATCTTGCCTGTCCCTGCACAAAATTAGTGACACATCATGTCGTTCATGTTGAGCCGCTCGACTCAAAACGGACAAAATAAACTAAACTTGCTAAAACTAAACGAAGCCTGCTGGTTTACAATGACATACGGCTGCGACATGTCATCTGAAGTTTTGTCTGAATTACAGACAATGATGGTAATATGACACAGCACATACCTGGAAATGTTGTCTATTTTGTGATGTAAATTAGAGGTTTAACAGTTACTATGTACATTTTACTTTCATTGTGTTTTGAAATACACTCATAAATGCTGATTCTTTCTAAGCCCAAAATAAACATTTTAAAATAAAAATAATGTTGCCGTTAACTTTTAAAACAGTTCTCTATGAACAGTCCCTTGTTTTCAAAAGCACTGATCCCATCTTTATCCCATAGTCCTGAAAATGTTTCTACACACTACCTACTTGTCTGGGGAAAGTAGTAGTTCAGACATTTGTCACTAAAAGTCAGGTTATATGGAAAATATTTTTAAATATCAAGACGTGTGTAGGAAGTAATGCAAAACAAGTAGTTTACAGTCAACATTTGGTTACTTTTTCAGAATGTGCAGAGTTAAAGCCTTTACACTTTGCTTATTTGTGAGCTCAAGCTGGAAGTTATAAATTGCCCATTGAAGTCCAACTATGTGACTGATAACCAAATACAAGTATTTTACATAGCACAAGATAAATGCATGTTTATTAGAATCTTTAACAGTTAGATGCTTAATGTTTTGGATTTTGTATGGCCAAGAGGTCGTTTTCGCTATAGAAAGCTGTAGTCTTAAAGGAATATAAGCTGTAGATCAGGCAGATTAAATCAGTTGGGTGAATCAACTTCTTTGATAACAGGTGTACTATAAGTTAGGGAATCCCTCTTATGTGTGCTGTTAATGTTTTCGAGTGTGAAAAGAAAGAATCAATTTAGCTTTGGCTGAAAGCCAGCCAATCTCACATACTTAAGATCTGAAACTGTTTGAAAGTGTGTTCATTTCTGGAAGCGCCCCGAACACCCTCAGTGATTAATTCATCTCATTAGTTTGCTGTGAATTCTCCTGACCCTGTATGATGTTTCGATCACCCACTTAGAGTTTATGCATATTCATATCTTCCTGTGTCTGCCGCAGTCGTTTAAGTCTCCTTCACTGACTGTGCTGCGTGCTTGGTGCAGTAATTGAGCTGCAGTAGATTGATTACTCTGGGGAGCTGTAAGGCCTTTATAGGTGAAAACATATCAGTCCTGTTAATTAGGAAACAAAGCTCTGGTGGCAAGTTCAGCAGTTAAATGCTTCCAGGGTAAGACTGAAAAGAAGCCCCATTTATTTCTCTTGATGAACTGTGCTATTTTCTTTCTATCGCAGTGCATACCAATAAAGCATAGGAGGTCAGGAGAGGAAGGTGTAACTAGTCTTTGTACATGAACCTAGAAAAATCCATATTTGTTGCTGTCATTCAGCTGAGCTTTTCTGTTTGTTCTTTTTAAATGGTATCTAATTGACACTAGGTGCAGTGGTTCGGGGAATCTGCTTTACTGCACGGTTTAATTTACACTTTACATGTTCTAGTTGAGTTGCTTTTATTACACATGGAAGTCGGTTCCTGTTTTGTAATTACTTCTGGTGGCACAACATGCACTTGCAGCAATGCAATAGGAAGCAGACGTGACTAAGAGTAAGCCATGATGTTGCATTTATCCATCCTGAACTTTCTTCTTATAGCCACAGTTATTTAGGTCAGTAGCATAATCTTTTTAAGAGCTATTTGTGACGTCTGAGTCATTTCTGCCTTCTGTTTGTTTGATTATATGTTCTAATCACGTTTCTTCCCTTATGTTTTAGGCATTTATTAACACAGCCAAGGAGATTTATGAGAAGATTCAAGAAGGTGTCTTCGATATTAATAATGAGGTATGTTTCATACAAATGAGTACTGTAATTCTGTGGCAAATTCCTTAACCCAAGTGGCTTTATTTTTCAGTAATTCCTCTTAATCAGATGTACAGCAGTAATGTTAGCACGTTGCTTATTTAAATAACCAGTTGCCTTAATTTTACTAGATAAGACTAATGTTCAGTTTAATTTTTTAAGTTTAATGTTTAGTCTAATTTTAAGTCAGCCTTATCGTTGTTCATTAATTTTCCAGGAGTCATTATTTTATTTCAATAACATTGACATTTTCTTCTTCATTAGGTCTATGGGAAATAATTTCACAGTCATTCTGTTTTTTGTATTTTGGGAAAGTCAAATTTACATATTGATCATTTTTCCTAGAGTTTGTTTGCTCATTGTTTGTCCAATCACTTTACATTTTAAAAAGCAGTGGTTATCGCCACTGAAAAAGCGAAAGCATGGACGTCGAGACCGTGTCTGGCTAAGTCGTTTCCACACCCTTTGTGTGAAGAGACAGCGCCTGCTCCTTTTCTTACTCTTAGAAAACTTTGAAAAATAGTTCTCATTTGCCACTTGACCTAATGATTTCTAAGTTTACGATTTGCAGCTACTGATTGAGAATTTCGAGGAACAGGTACAGCAGCATTTAATTATAATTTCATTGTCGGGAACAAGGTTGTCTACTGTGTAAAGAAAAGTTGCTCCTCCGAACAAAAAAAACCCTTTGTCACTACCATTTTAGCAAATCTGTTTTTTCACTACCATATGACTGCTTTGGAAAACAATATCCTTCCGTTTTCCCAATCTTCCAGGACTTCTTTGTGTCATATCTGACATGTGAGTGTGAGGTTTGATGAGCATTAAAGCCAACAAGATAGTCCTCAAGCCAACAATGTTGCTTTTATTAGGAATAGTAGATCAAGTAGAGAGCTGTGTCATCATGCGTAGGCTGCAAAGGAACAAGTAAAGGTTTATTCCATGCAGAAAAGAAAAGACAAACAGTTTTAGCTGTGTAGCCTTCTTTGGGTTCTCACCTTGATATAATAAACCTTTACTTGTTCCTTTATTAGGTTTACTCATAATTAAGTTTTTTTTTATACTACGTGATGAAGCATAAGTTGGATGATACTATGGGATCATATTTATCCGGCATATTTCTGGTGAATTCCTTTCTGCATTTTAAAGTGCAGTTCAAAGTGTTAGTGAACTTTACAAATGTATTGATCTCATTATTTTGCCTCTCTGTATCCGAAAAATGCACAGCTCGAGGATGGATGTGATATGTAATAAATCACATTCTGTCTTCTGAACACATGATATTCACACACATTTTGGAGAGGGTTTCATTCGCAGATGTGTTAATTGTTCAGAATTGATCTGCAAAGGTAACAAACAACAAGGTGTATGGGGATAAAATTTGGAGACAGAGGAGCAGTGATTTTCTTTTTGGTATGGTAAGCATATCAGTCATACTGGGGGGGAAAGAGGTACACTGAAGTGCTAACATTATAAAATTTGAACCAAAACATCTGAAGTCTGTCTGTCCTGGATATTTGAGCACATAAAATTTAGAAGTACGATTCATTTTTAAAAATCTCAAGATCAAGGGCTGGTGTGAAGGGTTTGATCTGAGCCGATTCTTTTTAGGTGAAAAAGTGAAAGTGACTCTTTCAGATAAGCGTGCGGTGTGTTAAAGAGCATCTCACTTCACATAACTGTGGAAAAAGCCACCAGTCTACCTTCACCTGGCAAGAAGCCAAGTCACTGCTTCCTGCTCCCTCTGGAGGTTACTGCTAACTTGGGGAGGTGAGACCTATTTAGCTATTGGGCATGCTTTTTATTAGGAAGAAATGTCAAGGCACAGAGTCAAAACCACATCAGCTGATGTCAACGTAGAGGTAATGCCAGAAACCCCAAGGCTACTGCTGTAGTAGAAGCCCTGCCAGACATTATAAATATGAGATTTACTGTGACGCAAAGTTTCCTTAAGAGCTTAATTTCAGTAACTACCGTGTTCCTTCTGGTGAGCTGCTGTATTTTAACCGGAATCCACTTGAGGGAGTCTGTGTTAGGACAGACGTGCATGCTTGAGAAATTAGAGCTGCTCGTGGTGTGTGTGGGTTCTTGGCCAGCTGCCATGTCTTTGGGGATTTCTGAAATTATTGATGACATGGAACACTCTTGTGCCCTTCCCCTGTATATCTTCTCCCAAAAAACAAAATGTATTAGTGCCCGTGAAGACTAGGCATAACCCTCAGATTTTATTTTAGTTTGCATCTATTATCATAAATAAATCTGCCATTATACACTCCATTATTTTTTATTTTTTTAGCTCAGTAATTGGTTTTTAATCTGTCTCCAGTTGGTAACTGCAACAGATTTTATTTTATGAATCCATCTATCTTTACTTTGTGTATAGTACGCATCATAGCCATGTGATGTTTGATGTTTGACACCCACGTAAATATAAATAAATCATTGTTTTAATTAGTGGAACTAATGTAATTAATTAAAAAAGAAATGAAGTAAAATTGTGTAACTTTTATGGCTTGATTTTTGTGCTCCTACATTGTAGAAATGGTCCCTTTTTAAAAAAAAAATAAGACATGGGTACCTTCAGCATACTGTAGGTGCAGAGACACCTGTCAGGATTCCTTTGTTGAATATTCTGATAATAGGATGTCAAATGATTGTTTTATACAAGGTGTACATAAATTGTTTTCCAAATTTTCAAGGCTACATTTTGGATAGTGACGTTCATTCATAGAGTGATAATTTAGCTTCAAAAATTTTCAAAGGAACATTTTGCAGAGTAGACACCTTGAATGTGACCAAGATTCTGTGTTCTTAGTGGCACATGGTTCACATCTTGCTCTTTGGGACTTGAACTCGAGACCCGATTTTGCAGTCTGATGTCTTTTGAAGTTGCTTTGCAGTCCCGCCAAGACAGAAGCCCAGATTCAGTGTTTACAGACCTTTCCTACTGGCAGAACCTTTAAGTCCCTGCAGGCCAATAAAGGGTCAGGTTCACATCCAACAGGACGATTTACAAGAACAATATAAATTATTATAGGCTTGAGGTAATATATTACCTCAGGTTTTATGAGCATTTGCATACTATTGTCACATCAATGACTTCAATGTTTGTTTTATATGTAATTTAACTGTTATTTATAGTTCATATATATGTACTGTATACTTTGTTAATTGTCAAGGTAACACTGCTCTTAAGCAGTTAGGTTAAGCAGTGTAGGGTAAGTAATATAATATATTGAGGTTGCAATGAGCATCATCTGACAGTTTCCACAGTTTAAACAGAAATGTACATTTTTTATTATTCGATATTAAATGTTATTTATAGTTAATAATAATTCCTTACATTTACACAGTATAGATTACACACTCCAATCAAAGCACTTTATAGGTAATGGGGACTCCCCTCCACCACCACTAGTTTATAGCCCCTCACCTTGATACTTTGTTGTAATGGGAGTAGAAAGGTTTTTTTTTAATTTAATTAGATGAACAATACAATTAGTATTTTTCAGTCAGTCGCTGTAATTTAGAACCAAGTTCTTTATTTTTTCAGTTTCAGCAAATTTAACTATCCTTAGCATTTTATGTTAGCTTGGTGTCTTAAATAGTTGGGTAATAACATAATGCAATGAAGTTGTTCAGATGGACACTTGAGTGGTTATTTGTGGCTACGTGCTGTGATTTGTGATGCCTCATACATGCAGAGTGGCATTTCTTTGGCACATGTTTTGAAATTAAGAACGTGGGGCTTTATGTTGACCTAAGTAGTGACCTCATTTGAATTCCAAGTTAAATGCAGAATTTCATTTTTATATAAGGCTCATGGTTTTGATTTAAGTCTTAATGTGGCTAGTTTGCATCTTTTGGGCTTTTTACGCTAAACACAGAAGATTACATGACTCTAATTGGTATATTTTGGAGTAAAAGATCGTTTCAGTTTTTGAGATTTTGCTGTGACCTTGCTTTATCCCTTACCTCCTGTGTTCCAGTTGAAATCTCTTCTAAGAACACTACAGCTCACTTGACTACTGCACTCCCATTGAGGAACACCTGGAAACAGAATTCCCGTTAGTCTCTGGAATTGCTGACCTATTCCTTGTGTGTCTTTCCAGGCAAACGGCATAAAGATAGGACCCCAGCATGCTGCAACCAATGCAACACTTGCAGGCAACCAGGGAGGACAGCAGGCAGGAGGAGGATGCTGCTGAGCCTTCTAACTTTCTACTTGACTGGTTGGGCCTACTAACCTTTTCTTAACCTCCCCACTCCAGCCCAACCCCTCAATCCACTCATTACTAGATGGCTGTTCATCAGGAGAGACGCCCAAGTCCTTCACAATCCCTGTAAAACTTTGAAGTCTGTCTGGGCTCCAGCAGAGATGGTTAACTTTTGCTTAAAAGACCGGGTTTTGAGGATTGTATCCATATCTATTTACATTTGATTTCTTGGTCGGTTGTCGTGATTTATGTTTTTTTATTTTCTTTTTTGTTACGTTGTCTGTGCCCTTTTTGACTTCAAGCTGAATTGTATTAAAACACTACAAGGTCATCTTAGTATTTTAATCAGTTTATGTGGTTAAAGTCCCTGGCTACTGTGGTTACCTGAAGTTCTAAAGAAAAAAGTAGGACTGTATTAGAGCGGACAGCCATTTAGTGAAGAAGACAAGAAAGCAGGACTGTTTTAATTCTGTATTTATCATTCACTTCTGTGTATATAGTTATAATTACTTGCTCTGGTGTATAACGACCAAGCTAGAGTTCTTTACTGAATTTGCTGAAATTCTATACTGTACAATTAGAGCTTGAAACTGCAACAGTATTGCTATAGTTCAAAACCTGCTTTGACACAAATTTTTAATCCTGTTTGACTATTTTTTTGTCTTGCCATCTGCCTCTCCCTTATCTCTCCCATAATCCCCATACTGCTCAGTGTATAGCAACATTGGCTCAATATTCTTCATCTATTTTAATGCCAAATTATTTTGTTTCTCGGTGTTTTTCAACCACATCTCCAGAAATGGATCACCTCCCCTCCAGAAATGGATCAGCTGTTTGCCTTAAAAGAATTCAGTTATTTTCAGTTATACAGCAAAACAAACTATGTAATATTGATATAATGGTATATTGTCAGTTTTCATTTTCAGTTTTATCTGCAAGACGGTTTTGAGTCCAGATCAACATTGATTTAGATGTCTTAAGTGGTTGTGTAGAGGTTTGTTTTATTTGAAAGTTGGTTTTGTTTTAAAGATACATGGTGAACATCTTGTCTATTGTTAAAGGGGTGTGATAAGAGCCAAAACTGGAGTATCTTTGTGACCCTCAACTTTATTTGCTGTGTTGGTTCTTCTTAAAATGACATGTTACAATAAACAAATAAATTCCTGTGGTTCAACAGATTCAAACCTGATATATATTCATTTTGATGGCAAAGTGGGAAAAAAACGACATGTGGCTGTATCCTTTCTTTTGCTTGTTTTTTCCCCTTTATAAACCGTTTCTACTTCTACCCCTAGGAGTTCTGCTTCTTTGGCTCAAGTGGTAGTGATCACTATCCAGACATATGTATAAATACATTTCTCTGTCATGGCTTAAGATGTAAAAACATGCAAGTAAAGTAATTTAAGTGCAAAATGTCTGTTTTAATCATGCTTTATATTATGGGATTAAATTTTAGGCAGTTTGTCAGAAGCTAAATCTTACCATTATATATTGGCACAAATATACCATAGAAGGTTTCTCCAACTTGTTTATACACACATTCAGAGTAATATTTCCCTCGTCAAATGTGGTATTGTATATTCTTTGAGGATTGCACCTGCTATTTGTAAATTGAATTGGGATGCCAGAAAGAAAAAGATTTTACCAACACATTTGAGTATGGTGTCCCTAAACATTGTCATTATCAGATTAAATAAGAAGGTAAGAGGAATGATTGCACCACTGTGATTCTGTACAGGAGTGTGCTTAATTCCATTTTTCTGTTTATGCTCATGGGGTATTTTCCTTGGAAGTCATCCAAGATGCCTTAAGCCAATTACACCTTGTTCACTGTAACATTGAGAGCAATGCTATTTCTTGATATTGAGTACTAATTTAATTGAAAACCTCCTGGGGTGAGTCTTGTTGATTAAGATTCCAGTTCTTGTTAATTTATATTACTCTCTGTAATTGCGTTAGAAGAAAATGTTATGAATGTTGAGTGGGGAAAAAAATCCAGTGGTATTGTTGAGAAATAATTATGCCACCTGTTCACAAAGCAGGGGATTAGAAAAATGGACAGTAGCAGAAGAAGATAACATTGCTTTGATAATATTATATGGATACATTTTCATATTGTTAGTCCCTAAATGGTTCTGCTACTTTTAATATTTAATTATATTGTACAGTACATTGTGCTGCTTAAGCATCTTGAATACTTGCTTACAGAATAAATATTGCATGCCAATCTTTTGGATGCAATTTAGATGAATCCATCCTTCAGAAAGACCCGATCCCAGAAAGCACCAGGCCAGAGCTACCCCCTAGACAAGGGGCCAGGCCATCACGTGGCACGCATGAGAGTACACACGAGGGCAGCTTGAGAGACGCTAATGAACCTAGCCAACATGTTTCTGGGAGGTGGAAAAAACCTGGCCCTCCCAAGCAGAGAGAATATTGCAAGCTTCAAATAGAAGATGCCTCAACGTCTAAGGCCCAAGACCTGTGACCAAGCAGTATATACAGTACGTAGTAGTACCACTGTGGCACCTGACTTCCCTGGCCTAATACATTTCTATGTATTTAAAATAATTATTTTAATTAACATTAACGTTTGAATGTGTCATGCTATATTCCTAATACTGCATTGGCTGCAAAAGAACAAATAAAGAGTAAATTCACACCGAAATGTTGAAGGAAGGAACAATGGTTCTTCTGTAGAGCCCTTCTGCAGTTGATTTTCTCAATATAATTAAAAAATAAAGGGGAATGTTGATCTTTGAAATGCCAGTGTTGTCTTCTGAATGCTCAAAATGCTAGTAAGATCTGATCCTTTTAAACCCTTTCTTGGAAAATCACTTTGTGAGCTATTTGCAGGTGAGGAACTAGAAGAATGCTCTCTGATTGCACATCATTTTCCTGCTGTAGGCAAAATCCTTCTCATCCATATGTCCAGAAGAATTAGTGACCGGGATCTGCAGTTACTTTCATTAAAATTAAATAATTCTGAACATATTGGTTATTATCAAGTTGCTGTCCAACCAAAGTAAAAAGGGTAGCAAGGTTAATAGATGGTATTAAGGGTCCAGTGAAATTCAAAAGAGTTGTTTTTTCAGTCTGAAATGTCAAGATACTAATAAAACCATTCCAATTAAAGCTGATCTATGGGGTAACAAAGTTATAACCAACATACCCGCTACTTGATATTTATTTAAAAATCCCCTCGTAATTAAAGTTTACAGATAATGCTCGCCCACAGTAAATGTATCTGTAAAATGGCAAAAACACTGCTCATTAATGAATAAATTACACATCCGTGACAAACCAAGAGGCTCAGAAATTCGTGACTGTGCTCATTCTACATAAAACCCAAAGCCATATGGATTTTTCAGAAAGTAAGTGTAGGAACTGAGCACTAATACAAACACCCTGGGGGAAAAAGGGTTTACTGAATGCATAGGCTTCCACATGGGTGTGGCTCCTGCATTAATTAAGCAAATAACATACCAGAATGCTTAGCTTCATGTATAACAATGCTGTACAACAACATATTGCAACTAGTATGGCTGCAAGAGACTCCAGTGACTTTGAAAGAGGTAAGAGGTGTTGAGGTAAGTTGCGAAGGAGCTTCAGTTACCAAGATAGGTCAACTTGCTGGTTTCCTGAGCAATGGTGTCTAAGGTGATGTCAGCCTGGAACTCCAAAGGAAAGATGTCGTTATTGATAGGCAACAGTGGGCGAAAGCGCATACTCCAAGATCACGATATATATATACATTAAAAGCGCAAGGCAAAGCAGAAGAGGAACTAGCAATCCATGGACTGCAAATTTCAGCCTGTGATGTGAGCAGCCAGATTAATCAAAACCAATCTGTCAGGACCCCCACAGAGCAGGATACCATAGGCATGTTACAGTGCGCAAACCACTCATCACACCTGGCAGTGCACGTTTTGTGAATCCAGTGGTGGAAAGAGCACAGGCAGTGGACTCTTGGTAGCGGAGAAACGTGATATAGTCTGATGAATCATCCTTCAGTTTGTTCTCAACAAAGGCACAAGAGCACGTGTCATGTCACCCTAAAGGACTCAGCAGTGGTTCCACTGGTGAAGGTTTCTGGTGTTGCCATAATGATGTGGGGTGCACTCATTCTGCTAGAAGGTCAATGCTGATCACTCCTTCATGATACAGAGTGTTTACATTCACCCCATGTTGTAGCTCTTCTTTACTGCCAAGAGAGGTGTTAAAGCACACTTGGTCGCTAAAGAGTTTGATGAGCATGACAGTGATGGTATCCTTATATCATGGCCTTCTCATTCACCAGATCTGTACTCAGTCTAAAATTTATGGGATGGTGCCCAAGGCAGTGTTTTCCACCTCCATCAACCAGGTGTGATTTGATTGACTTTCATGTGAAATAATGGCGTTGCATTTTGCTGCAGAATACTAGACGGTGGTAGAGTCTATGCCACGGTGCATACAGGACGTACTGGTTTCACATGATGGTCCAGTGCCCTATTAATTAACTTTATGTTGCTATTTATTTTTGTCCTCAACCTGTAGTAAATGGGGAGATTCCTGTAGCAATTCAAATAGTGTTTATGATGTTTTGGAGGTCAGTTTGAATCAAAGTAGTAATTTATTTGTTTTGACAGTACAGGTTATGAATGCAAAATTATGAATACGTACAGTTGATTTTTAAGTTTTTTTATATTATAAAGTTCAGGAACAATGAAACATAAGACGGAGGATATTGCATTGCAATACAATATTTCATTTAAGGGTTCTATGTTTCAATCTAATGATTTTTATTAGTCCAGAGGACCTATGAAAAAGAAATATTTTAATCCACTGCAGCAGTTGTACACAAAGTGCACAACCCATTTGGGAAATTACCATGTGCACCTTTCAGGGGGTGATGTTCTCAACTCAAAACATTACATTCCACTCTAAACATGAATTTTTCATGTGAAATAAGTCTATAAATTATTTGTGCCAAAACACTATGCAGCAGGTTATAAGTGTTTTTGGCAACTGCTAGCAATGCGCCGAGATCAAACTGGCCAGATAGTGGGTGTGTTGTTTAGTACTAGCCATGTCAGGCTGCACAGGATTGACTAATAAAGTGAAATGTGCTTCCAAACAGGGGAGCATCATACATTGTTAAAGCTGTTAAACACTATCTGATGCAGCTGGACTCTGGCTACAGGCCTTAAGGAACCGTATCAGCCTACTGTACATCTAGATATTTTGTACTGGTTAGACTGAGCTGCGGTGTCAGTCTGCTGTTTTGGGCATTCTTCTGTGCCAGGAATGCATAAGTAGGCCATTATCATTATCATTCTAGAAAACATGGATATAGACCAGAAAGAGATGGCACAACTGCAGATCTTTGAATGTCATTCACATGGATCTGGGCACCTCCACTGTGTATTTGTCTTATTTTTGTGTCATCGTGAATGACAATGGCACCTACTGTCTCTAAGAGATGATTCTTCACAACGAGATAGAAGACCCACCCCAGCCCAATGATTTATTTATTGTATACAACAAAGGCAACACTGATATATTCCCCAAGCCACCTCCACTTTCTCAACAGAGTGTCAGCTGTGCTACATGTGCTTCATCAGGGAAACCAATGCTCTACAACTGTTATGTCATCAAGGTTGGAATGATGTCCACTACAGTCAAGTTGAGCATGTTGGGTTAAACATGCACCAGCCAATAGACCTGATGATGTCAAGAGTGTACCACACGAACAGAAACCATTCTCCGGTGTGTGTTTGAATATCTGCTTCATTATGAAATGCAGTGTTTTACCAGGCCACAATTCCCATAGCTATACAGCATTCTTAATTACTTTCCATGTTTGTAATAAATCAGCAAAGGTAAATAGCTGAGGTTCGTAATGATTGTTCCTGTAATTTTTTTTTTCAGATCAGTGACAGAGGATTATAACTAGGGCTGATCTGGAATATGGTTAATTTCTTTTGGAACTCAATATTTTCCTCCATATGTCACTGCATCTCAAACAGACAATGAAATTGGCATTAGGTTTTATAAAGTTGGTAATATAAAGAGGGGCAGAAATATTGAAGCAAACAGGTTGAGGGACAGTATTGTTGGTGCAGAACTATTCACAGTGCAAAGACAATATATTGCTTTTGTATATGTGTTTATGTATTGACTGGCCCTGTTATTAGGAACCACTTCTTCACCGCACACAGTTTTTGTTGCTATGGACCAAGAACATTACAGATGCTTTCCATCAACTCCATACTGCCTTGCACATGTTGAATCAATATGCGTTTGTCCCTGTCCTACACTTTGTCCTTTCCGCCCACACATGCTCCTATTTGTGGATTTCTGTACACCTGGCAGAAAGTGTTCTTTGCCTTTCCTGATACATCAAAGATCTTTGCTATTGACGACCTCACTAGTCAGAGCCCCTGTGATGATAGCTCTTTCAAAGTCACTCAGACCTCTAGTCTTTTCAATCATGCTATTTTTCTGTCATAGATTGCTCTGTCAAGGGTTGTGGAAGTATTGAACAAGCTACCCAGCCATGCTGTTAAAGCTAATATCTCAGTTTCTTTCAAGACACGGCTGGATGAGATCCTTTGATCAATTAATTACAATTAATTTACTACCAAACAGGCTAGACAGGCCAAATGGCCTTCTCTTGTGTGTGACCTTTCTTATGATCTCTGTATTGCTTAGAAAATAATGTGGAGCCAGGAATAATGAGTTGTGCTTACTACTGAGAACCTTTTTCCACTGTATATGATGGGCCCTGTGTCCTGAACATCACTAGTCCAGCTGCATACTATACCACTCACTAACAGTGGCATGGCTTTCTAGGGACTGGGTGGGATTAACTCAACCAGTAAACACAGAGCAGGGAACCCCTGCGACTGATAAGGCGTCTGTCACAGGAGTCAGCTTTACATGGGCTCTGTCTGGCCAGATTGTGCCAGTTAGCCAGCAACACCGTTCCAATGAGAAAATGTTTCTAGTGCATTAATTTACAGATGGTCCTAACTTTGCAAGAGAACAGGAGGCAGCAAACCATATTTGTGAAATACAGAAAAAAAAGTATGATGGGGGGAAAGAAAATAAGAATATAGCAAAGCATACTGCTTATGATGTGCAGGCTGAAGGCATCCTAGGCTAATTCACAGATTCCAAGCACTGGAATAACTCAAAATTTACTGACAGTCAAATCCCCCTTCAACACAGGAATCATTTTACCGCAAGAAAGAAGTAGTTTAGATGTCAGGATCTGGCAGGTTAAAGATCTGGAATACCATGCTTATCCAGGTAGACAGGCTGACAATTGTAGACTAACAGTCATTTCTGTCAGTAAATCGCACTACAAGAATTAAGCAACAATTCATTGAACCCATTAACTGACAGAGCCACAGTGGAATTACCTGGGGCACTCTGTAGGAGGTTTTTCAACCGTCAGTCACAGCTTTCTTAAATGTTTTATGTATAAACAACATTTAGAAAAAAACAGGCCTCAATAATTTGTTTTCATGTTCCACGTAGTTTGCAGAGTGAATCACCTGTTGATCTGTTTTGGTTTTAAGGCTGCTGCTCAGTCATGATAAAGCTGTGCGTTTTTTATCATGCCTTTCAAGTTGAACAGCATTTCAAAGTGACTGGCGCCGTCTGGCGCAATGCCACGGGGCAGGCAGACCCCAGCACGTGAATCTTTGGGGTTCCGTCAGCTTGTGACAGCTTGCAAACGCATCTATCAACCCTTCCGTTTTGTAACTGCTTCATCCAATTCAGGTCACAGGGGAGCAAGCAACGGACAGAATGCTAGTCCATCGCAGAACAGACACAAACATACACACTCACACCAGGGAAAAACATGTCCCAGAATCCCATTACCCTCTGTGTTCTTGGTTAACACAAACTATCCTCTTCTCCTCCCCACCTGTCCAGATGGCGCCCGGGCTGGGCACCATCTGAGTTGGATGTTGCATCACTGCCATGGATCCAAGAGGGACATTGTGGATATAGCTATCGTTTAGGAGGATTTTGCTGGTCTACAGAGATCTGCATGATGGATGGATTAATACCCTTATTCATTTATCCTTTTTTTAATTGTATAATGTTAGCATGCTCAAAGGTGTTGGGCAGCCAGCTGACCCGGGACCCCTGGAGGTTTTTTTTCCTCCTTACTAAGGAGTTTTTGGTTCCTCTCCTCTGTTGTCTTCTGGTCTTTTCTGTTCTGTCTTCACATGTATGGTCACTTGCTTTGTTAAGCGCCTTGGGGCAACCTTGTTGTGAAAGGTGCTACATAAAAATAAATTGAATTGAATTGAATTCTTGGACTGTGGGAGAAAGCCCATATGAACACAAGGAAAACATACAAACTCCATGCAGATTACAGCTCAGGCAACTGTGAGGCAGCACTGCCAACCACTTTTTTATAGTGCCATTTTAGGTTATACATTCTGTATAATTGCCTCTTGACATTTCTGTGCAAAATATTCAGTTTGCCATATTAATCAGCTCAGCATGACATGAGTGTTTCTTGATTTTTAATTCAAGGAGAATTATAACACATTTCATATGAAATGTAACAAGTACAAATTAAAGAATGAGAAAATGGTTATATTATCTAATCTATTAATTAGCCCTGTTTTGCTTATTAAACATCTTGTGGAAGCAAATTAATCACCTCAGTAGAGACTGCTGCACATCTGTACCCCTGTAACTCCTCAGCTTTTTTTAGTGAGGTATTCGTGGAATGCTCAACTTGCCTCTAAGTTCATGATGGCTGGGCTAAAGCCACTCCTAACTCAAGCCAGGTGTTTTGAATGAAGTTTAAATCAAGTGAAAACCTGTTTTTCATGAGCAGCACATGGTTTAAGACCAGTTTTCAGTGACCTCTTTTTGCATTTCCTAATTAAACACAGCAAGTGATAAGAAATCAGAATATTATTTCACATAGATAACAAAACTGTACTCTGCGCGTTGTGCTATCCATGTCAGTCAACACATTGCTTTCTCCTGGGGGAGAGTTTTCAGTCTTAAGATCTCCAAAAACTCTGACACGCAGCTCAAGTTGTAGTGATCCTACATTGGCAACATTTTTGCTGTCTTGCAAAGCTATTTCAGACGCTCCGTAGATCAGGATGGTCAAACTCTGATCCTGAGAGGCCAGTGTGTCTGGAGATTTCCATCCAACCCTTTTCTAATAATCTCCTCCAATTTAGGGGTCGCGGGGGAGCTGGAGCCTATCCTGTCAAGCAACGGGCGCAAGACACAAGACACACACACACTCACACTGAGGACCACGTTCCCCAGAAGCCAGTTACCCTCCCAGTATGTCTTTGGAATGTGGGAGGAAACCCACTCAAACACGGGGGAACATACAGACTCCACACAGACAGTGACCCAGGTCTGGAATTGAACCCAGGGCCCCAGCACTGCAAGGCAGCAAGAATAACCACTGCGACACCATGCCACCTGTCTGCAGACTTTCCAGATCTATTCATAGCAGGAGGACTTCTGGAGGTGGTAGATGTTGCTAAATTCCTGCAGTTAACAAACTGTTCAATAGGTCACTATGATTTGAGTGGGAATGAAAACCCGCAGGCTCACTTACCTAAGACTGGAGTTGGATCATCCTGTTATAGGTTGTAGGTTGGTAGAGATGGTAACTTGGTAACTTCTTACATAATGAACCCTTTTTGGGCTGAGGAAATGTGACTTGTTTTTTTAGTGTGAGTGATGTGGAGTCAAAGGCAAATTACTGATGGGCTAATGAGTGGAAAAGTGACAGCATCAGGAACTATAAAATAACACTTTCTCCTTTTCAATGCTGTAGACTTTGAAATGACAAATGGACCAGTAGGAAATGCTCAGAGGACACTCGGAGTGGTGGCTCTGTGGCTAAAGATCTACACTTGTGGCTGGAAGGTTGCCAGCTCAAATCCCACTCTGGCAGAGGAATCCTAGTCTGCTGGGACCCCGAGCAAGGCCCTTAAACCCAGCTGCTCCAGGGGTGCTGTATAAATGGCTGACCCTGTGCTCTGACCCCAAGCTTTTCTCTCCCTGCCTGTGTGTCTCATGTAGAGAAAGCTGGGGTATGCAAAAAGACAAATTCCTAATGCAAGAAATTGTATATGGCTAATAAAGTGATTTTATCTTGCCTAGTGCAAGCAGACTGATCGTCATAGTCCAGGGATGATGGCATCACATGGAAGAAGGTTTTTTCTACCTTCAGAGACATTTTCAGATCTGATGGTCTGTAAATGAGCTGTATTTTCCAGCACATACATGAAAGATTTTTTGTGTATCTGAAAACAATAAACTATCCTGGCTATTCACCAGAGAGGAATCCCACTGAGCACAGGGGCTGTTCTCCACTGACGCTGCGAAAGTGCTCCAGTAAATGCATTGTGCCAGAAATGGACTGCAGCGGGATAATCTCGCCAACCAGAAGCGCTGATCACATCTCACCGTGTTTGAACAAAGTGTTCTTTTGCCTGGAAAAACAGAACAGCAGGGATAATAGCTGTCCCATTTTTGGACATATAGTCTCCAAATGAACTGGTGTCCTTTCAATATTGGGATACAGGTACTTTATGTGTATAAATTGTTGCTCAGAATTTGTTGTAGATTCACATGTCTGAATTAGGATACTCGGTTTCTGGACACCAAGCTCAAACTTCATAATGAATTCATAAGAATGAAAGTAAGTTTGCAAAAGAGGTGAGGTGATTTGATCTGTGTAGCACAAAGCACCTTACATATATAAGGACACCCAGTTCTTCCACTACCGAATGAGAAGTTTCAGCTAAGTTAGAAATCATGTCACTTTATGTAACTGAATTAAAAGGGGAAACTTCAGGTATGCGAGATTGTTGAAGCCGGAAGTGTAATTTAACTGAGGCACAAGGAGAAACAAACTGACCGACCAAGACTATTTAAAGCAGCATCGTGGTTTTCCTTTGAGGCTTCCCATCCCAAGACTGACTAATGAAAGTTGGGTCTTCTGAGATACAATGAAAGACTAGGAGACAGTAACACCGTTTCCTGGTAGCTAATTTTCAGATTTTTGTATTTAATCAGTCTGAGGCGCTTGTCCAGTAATATTATTAGCTTCAACAGCGTGACCAGGTAGCTTGTTCCAGACTCCCAAATTCTTTTTCATTCAATGTTGAAGAAGCAAATGTTTTGCCAACTGGTATGTTTTCTAAGGTGACACAGTGAATAGCATTGCTGCCCTGTGGCACAGGTGGCCTGAGTTCAGTTCTTGGGGTCCTATATGTGTGGAGTTTGTATGTTCATATGGGTTTCCTCCTAGTGCTCTAATTTCCCCCCACAATTCAAAGACATACTGGTAAATTAACAGGCTTCTGGGAGTGTTGTGAGTGTATGTTTGTCTTTGTGTCCCATCCAGGGTATAGCCCACCTTGAGCCTGTTGCTTGCCAGGCTAATTTCCGAAGCAGATGAGAAAACAAATGAATAGACCATATGACTATACGGCATGAACTATATGACTATGTTCAGAGTTGAAAACTCATTTAGATATCATTTTTAAATTTAATCTAGATTAGAAAGCCTCCTTTGGGCGAGTACGTTTTGTTGCAATGAAAAGGAAAGGATACCTCCACTATGCATGAATATGAAAACCACCAAAGAAATGTGTTTTAAACCACTGAATGCGTTGAACTGATGTTAAAGAGCCCATTTGTGCTCAATGCACGATGAAGTAAACATTTGTTTGGTGCTATTCCAGATGGCAAGCATATGTGAAAAAGGTTTAAGTTTTATCCAGATTACTTCTGATGTGATTTTTCTGCCCTACAACCATGTCATCCAACAGTTACTAGGGGTGTCCATGTACCTGAAATCATGACATTAAGGTCAATAGACTGAGGATGAAAAAGCAAATGAAAAAAGCAAAACGTTTTAAAAAGGATCACCCACATTCATAAATACTGTGGTCTAAATGTTTTTTATATGTACTTATTTTTCGAATACACAAAGGAACTGTTCACACAGGCGGGAACTGTACCTTTACTCCTTTAACGCTGATTAAGGGAGAGACGCCTCCCTCAGTAACAGCACCTAAGCTGTTGCCCGGGAGGTTTCAACTGTTCATTTATCACAACGCTGATAACTCCATTACACATTTCCACAGCTTAAAGCACTTTTTTTTTTTTATATCGGAGCACGGGCGGGCCGGGTGGAGACAGACCGTGACCAGGTGTCGTGTACACACAGGCAGACAACTGGCGCAAAGCAGGACACACCCCGGACGGAGCGCCAGGGCAACGTAGTGCACACGTATAATTAAAAGATGCCAAATAACCTAGACAGTATCGTCTTCAGACTTTGATAAGGAACCAGAGCAGCCGGCTACGAGACAGAACTCGCCCTTACGCCGAGCTCGAACCCAGAGCCGGAGAAGCTCAGAAGCGGCACCGCCAACCTGCCCCACCTCGTTCACAACCCCCGACGTAACTTCGAAACATGCCGTGTTGCGAGGTGAATCTAGGTGCGCAGGTTTTCGGTACCGCATCGAAGCGTAAGACCAAACTCAGCGCAGCTCATACGCTCCCTGCGAACTAGCCCTCTCATAAGAGGCACCTGTGCCTTTAAGTGCTTCCGCGGGTCAGGTTTTGATTAGCAGCTACAGCGGTGGTGAAAAGGGACATCCGGGCTACAGGGGCGGCGTGTGTGCAACGCGTAAACAGGATTGGCCTGGGTCCAGAACAGGCAACTTGTTGTGAATCACAAGTGCGTTACTCATCCCAAACTGTCCGGTTTCTTTCTTGCATAATTTCCACCTCGTTTTCTTTCTGAACTTTTTTTTGAAGGGGGGGCGCACGCAGGACTCCTGTGTCTGTCCGAGCACGGAGGGGTGGGTCGAAGCGAGGTGCCGCAGCCCGGCCCTCTCGGGGGAATTTCAGGGGGGAACGTGCTCGCGCGTGGCGGTGCGGAGGGGGGGGAACGAGCGAAACACGTGCGAGTGGCGCGGAAATTTAAAACAACGTTCCCTTTTCTAAACGTCTGCGAAGTTAGATTTGCCCAGAAGTGATTTCAGCTTTCACCGAAAAGGCTTTAAACGTGCCCCCCTTTCGTTCAGGGGGAGAAAACGCGCAAACATATCCACATCCTTTTAATTTGGCATTACACGCTTGATCAAGTAGTAGTGCAATTTATCTTTCCTACACCGGAGTGTGTTATAAATATTTACGAAAGTGGTCAATCGTGTTGAGTTGGGAACGTTAGCATTTATTTGTATCGTTTTTGGTTGTTGTTTACATAAAACTACCCCTGTATTAGGCTCCACGATACTATCTCATCTTCCTACCGTTTTTACAAAAGAAAATAAATTATGTGTCCACGCGATTATATGACGAGTTTTCCCAGAAATTGAAGATTAATATTATCAGACAGCCAGCATGAGTTGGTATTACTACGGCTAATTTCACGAGTGGAATACGAAGCATGTTTATGAACTTCGAAAACCATTTTCTTCCTGGTCAAGCAACATATGTTCGAAATAAATGTCTTGAGGTCAAATTTACATCTTCTGGAATTTATAATTTGGTAGTCCGAGTACAGCTGTTTGTTCGGGTTCAGGGTAAACCACATTTTCTTGTTCTTGTTTTCAAAACGTGGGTTCATGTCAACTGACCTATCAGGTAAAATAAAGGATTACTGTGGGGAAAAAAACACGATTAATGTACGGATTGTTTTGCAAAAACTTGGAAGGTTACATTTCGGATTACGCAGAGGCCGTAGGAAGACCTGTACCTTTTAATTGCAAAATGAAATCATAGACCACAACATCAGATAGCCGAACTACGATTCTTATCTCAAATTTCCAAACACTCTATGTAAATCACTGTATTATAAAGGAAACGTGGTTTGGTTTTACGTGTTTCTTAATAAACATTAAATTTCCAGTTTAACGTTAGCAACACACGCTAGGCAGTGCAGGTCTGTGTCTGTAGCACACAATAATCCAGTGACAAATAAAATTACAATTGAAGAGCCGTAAGGAAATGACTATACATTTTGGAAGGTTTTGGCGTATGACAAAAGATATCTAAATTCTGTGAAAAGTTGTCCCGTTTTTATCATTGTTTTTGTTTTGTTTTGAAAATGTTAGTTTCACATATAAATCACCACTGTAAAGATGGCACACCCTAAAATATAAGAATTTGCTTCCTTATGTACCATAAAATCCTGAACGTTTTCCTGTCTGAGGAAAACTACTGAATGGCACTCTTCCAGTTCCCCAAAGAACACAGTAATAGTAATAAAGTAGTCTCTTAAATAATGGGATTATCCCAGGATCATTAACGTTGAGGTTGTTCTGACAATTCTGTCATAGGTCTGCAACAGAATGTGGTGTCAGAGCACTTAAAATAAATTACAATAATGTTGACTGAGCAGATCTAACAAATCAAAATATTCTGTCCATTATTTAAAGCTGAAAGCTCATTTTGAAAATACTTGGAGACTATTGAGGCGGCACAACTCTAACAGAGCTTATCTTCAATATTATATAACAATAATGTATTAATTGATTGTGTAATGTGAAGTTTCAATATTTAAGAAATCTTTGATTCAGTGGTCTTTTCAAACAGCATTGCTTTTCTTGAAAATCCTAATTGTACAGATTTCTTTGTTGTAATCTATTTTTAAGATAAAATCTGTGAAAATCACTTACCAGTACTTTTGTTCATAACCAAATTTGTGCAATTACAGAAAATGTAATAGATCATCAAGTTATTTAAAATAATTATCTAATACGATTCCCTGCACATAATTCTAGATTGTTAATAATAACTACTTTATACTTTACAATACTTCAATAATCTGAAGGCAATATTAAGACTGCAATTTAGTTTAGTGCTTTGCATGATTTCATTATATTTATAATACTGATATAGATCTTGTCTACATAAACAATTCTCTGTATACAATCATTGGTTTAAGTGGAAGTCTAGGCGTGTAGTATTTTGAATATTCCAAAGTTTTTCAGACATAGATTCATACTTACTTCTTGTAAAAACATGTATTTCATTCCTTTGCATAACCATCCCAAAATATAATTTTAAACAAATAGAACACTTCCCCCACAAGAGTAAGGAAAAATTATCCTGAAAGGGACGTTGTGCTCAGACCAGCACAAGTAATAATAATCACCTGAAGCAATAAAAAATGAAAATCCGTTAGCTTGCATGCTGAGATTAATGCTTTCTAAGTATAGGGTCTAGACTTTAGATTCCCATGCCCACACAAATGGTTTTTATTCTAGCCGAACTCTCAATTACACGTTGGAGTGTACTCCAAAAAATCTGGGTAGGCAAAGTTCCCATCAAAACCTTGTGAGTTAATTTAAGGCTTCAATCAGAGACTTTAACCCACCTGGAATGAAAACCAGCAGATACTGTATGTGGTTCTCTGGGACCAGGACTGGGAATCTGTGGTCTAAACCCAATACTAAGCACCTGGTTTAGGACATCTTTTAATAATGGGGAGCATCCAGCAATTGTTGTATTCCTAAATGTGCTGAACGCTGCTATATTATGAGCTATGATGAACATAATGGCAAAGACTTGGGCTCTTGTGTGTATTCGTATGTCCAACAGGTTTGAATTTATGTTCAAAAGGGAGGCCTTTCTTTCAGCTCATACCTAAATACAATGGCTTCTGATCTGAAGTAATTGAATGAAAAGCTCTGGGTGGTTTAACAGCCCTTGTATCAGAGGATGAATAAACAGTATGAGTCTTCAAGTGCACCTGCAGTGCATCATTGGTAAAAACATTCTGATAGGAATGAAGACAGAAATGTGAGTGTAGAACGTTTCTGAAGGAAATGTACATTGCCTGATTTGACCGTTCCCCATTTCCTTTTACACAGAAAGCCATGCTATTGTTCTGGGGTTACAAAACAGCATGCCTTCCTGTCCACTGTGTGTTCTAGTGCCTCTGAAGTAAGTAGAGCTTTTCATAGTTCAGACAAGTACAAATAACTATATATTTGAACATAAAAATATGGGGGAAAATGAAACATGATTAAAAGAATATTTTCTGCACATGAGTTAAAATCGAGTGAGTTACTTGAAATCAGTTTAAAACAACTGCAGTATACATCTCACAAAAATGTAAGCTTTCTCAAAGTTCTTCATTGACATTGTAGCTGCAGTCCTCAGCTAAAAATGGGTTATTTCTCAATTGGATGGACAACACTTTCAAATGGTTTATTTTTTGTGTTCTCTTGCATCAAATGACATGACTATTTCTACCACCTTACCCTAAAATTCTATCAGACTGAATTGTGCAGGACTCTGTCAGGTTTAGAAGGAAAGGAAGTTAACCCCAGAAGCTTTGACTTTGGATCTTACTGTGCAAGAATTATTATGTTTATACAAAGTAGTTTACATTTGTACCTGTTTATACAGTTGGTCATTTTGACTAAGAAATGTGAGCAAGGTACCTTCCTTAAGGGTGGAATAGTAATATACATCCACCCAGGATTCGGACCCCTCGGTTACAGGTTGAGAGCACTAACCCCTACTCCACAGCCCTACCATAGCTTTTAACACACTCTAATAGAAAATAAAATGTAACAGACTACATCACCATGATATCACTGAAGAACTGAAACCTCTGAAACAAGTTATTGGAGCTCCAGATAAAATCTTACTTTAGGCTGTTTTCAAATTATACCTTTACACATCTTTGTATATATGAACAGAAATAATCATTCATATTCAATAAATATTCCTCTTCACCATTTCTCCTCTTACTCACAGTTTCTTATTAAAGAAGCTATCGAAAAGTTTAGTTTGAACGTTATGCCTTTGTCATTATTTCCCACTTTACCACTGTACTTTGATTACGTTATACTGTCCTTCAGCACTGTTTTTTGTGATCTCATTACATGTGCTGCTCTCTGTGAGGCTGTGCCTTCCCAGCATTCTGTTTAGCTTGAATTATTTATGTTTTTGTTTGAGAAGGTCAGGTATGCAGATGCTTACAAAATCAGCTGCAGAAATCACCTGTTGTTGTATCAATGAATACATGAAATAAGAGACCAATATAAGAACAAGTAGTAAACCTTAGAAGGAGAAAGGACAAAAAAGCGCATTCGTAATTTGCAGAGGATAGGTAGAGAAAAGGGAGACTCTGAGGGGCATCTGAATGTCAGACCAGATGCTGAAAGAAAAGGAAAGACTCGTTATAAGGAGAAACAAAATTAGTTCACTTTGATAGTAGATCGGTCTACATTCCTTAAAAACAATTTTAGTACTTGAACAAGATAGAGGCTCCACTATTCATTAATATGTACAAATGTATATATATATGCAGAATTGTTTCAGTACTTGAAGTCAATGACAAATACTGGTCTCAATTAGCCTGCTTGCTGAGACAACACAGCAGGCAGTTAACTGAGTCATATAACACACTCCACACCAGGTGCTCATGGTTCAGAGGAAGTTAGTAATAAAGACATGTATTGGAAGGTAAGGGAAGACAGAAATTGTTAATGACTAGAAAAGGGCAGTGTTGCACCTACAAGAACTGTGAAAATGAAATGAACACAAGCACGAGAGCTATGTCTTTTTGTTGGTGATTGCATGGCTGTTAATGATTCTATCTGCAATAGCTGATAATGTTATAAATCCTACACCCAATAAATTGTAGAATAATAATATGCAAAACCATAAAAAAGCTTGTAATTCTGCTTTAGATGTTACATTGTGTAAACACCAGGTCTCCAAATAATACCTCTCTACTATAATCACCAATGCCAATTTATTCCAAATAAATATGAGAAGAGTTTATATTGGGTTTAAATATAAAAATACATATTTTACTTAAATATATGGATTTTAAATCTTTAGCTTGGTTCTTTTTGTGTAAGACCTTCTTCATTATAACGATAAATATTGTTTAAAAGCTTTCATGCTCAAATAAAACCTGAAGATTCAAATCCCACACTGACATTCACTCCTGGAATTTCAAGTTTTCATTCCACTTGGGGCTCTTCAGCACTTTAGCTGACTCAACTCTTCACTTAATTGGTCAATAATACCTCTATGTCCATGTCTTTACTCAATGGAGATTATAAATGACATACTGTACAACACCAGGTGGACTGCTGTCCTCCGGAATCGGGAGTGGGTATCACCGTTCTTGTGCATGACTACCAGAAGAATTGAAGCAAAGCCATGCTTCAGCTAGAAAACTAATTGTGATGTCATGAGCTCATATAGTTCAAAAGGTGCTTTATTTATGCATATACAGGCACCATGATCATGCAGTTGTTTATTAAATGTTGTGTAAGTTATCTACAGATGAGCACAACAAACATCAGCATCTGGGTAGATATCTCAGCTCTCTGTACACTTACAAAAATTGACATATGTATAGTTTAAAGTGATATTTTAAAAACCTTTTTACTTTTTAAGGGTTTTAAGTTCAATTGACCATTCAACCATCTCCATCGATCTCTCTGTATTTTCTAACCACTGCAGCAAATTTAGGGTCACGCGCGAGCCGGCGCCTATCCCAGCAAGCATCGGGTGCAAGGCAGGATACATCCTGGAGAAGAGGCCAGTCTATCAAGGTTCAGACACTGACACACACACACGCACGCACGCACGCACGCACGCACGCACGCACGCACGCACGCACACACTTAGGGCCAATTAACCTGACAGCATGTTTTGGGAATGCAGGAGGAAACCAGAGTACCTGGAGGAAACCCACACAAACACAGAAACTCCACACAGATAGCACAACAGGTCCAGAACTGATTCCAGAGCCCCAGCACTGTGAGGTAGCAAGGCTTACTATCACACCACTGTGGCACCCTTAACCGTTTCCAGTGCGATGTTTTATTATATACACCCCTCCTCAAAGGTCTGGAGCCTGAGGTCTAATCCCTGTCAAATTTTGGATTCGCATTCAGGATAATAATAAAAGACACAGCCACCTTCTGCTCAACATTGAGATGAATCTTAAGAAGTTCTTATCTTTTAGGTGTAATAGTACCACCGTCTTCAAGTGGGAATGTTATCAAACAAGAATGGGTTTGTGTGCTATCAGATAAATCAATATAGGCTGCTTACAAGTGAAAACTCGCTAACTAGGAACAGATAAAGGTTTCACCATTTGAAATGTATGCATTCATAGTAAAAGTCTGTCCATATCAGTGTAGTAACGCACTGTGAATGCTGAATTGAAGTGCAACTTTCTTGTGCTGTTGAAACAAATTGCAACACACATATTTGGCAGGAAACACTTTCTGTGGTAAAATCTACAGTGAGTGTTCCACCCAAAATTTCTAAAATAGCAGTGAAATGCGTACATTTGTTGTTGCTTCTGTGGCCCTGTGAGAATAAATAACATTGAACTCTGCACATTTTGAAAATGTTTACCTGTTCAGAGACACAAACATATCTGATTTGGAAGCACCCTGTTTTGCATAAGACAACCTTCACTTAACCTTTTGCCTGCTGCAAGAAATTTCTAAGAAAAAGGAGGGCTTACCAAGCTACCATTGTGGGATAATGGACACAGTTATTGGTTCAAGGACACCATGACGTCAGTCATTGCTTATTGATGCCTTTAGCATATATTACGTTAAAGGTTCCCAATTCAGGACCTGAAGGCCCCCACACTCACTGGTATTTGTTTTTGTGCTGAGCCCTCAATTACACAATTCACACCTTCATAGATTTAATAACAGCATTCATTTGGAGGGCTTGACTGTTTTCAGCTCATAGATGTGTTGGACGTTGCATTTTAACTATTGCATTTCATAAGTACAAAGATCCACAAGACTTTTGAGCAGATAAAAACTCTTGCGGAGATTCCAATCAAGCAATTTGTGAGTTAAATGAATTTGATTCACCTTGCCTGGAATGAAAACCAGTGAGTATATGGTTCTCTGGGACCAGGAGTAGGAACCTCTCTGTAATGTAGACAAAGGGACTCCACTCTTGGTCCTGGAGAGGCCCAATCTAGCAGTGTTTGCAGATAGACTTCAAAATCAAAACCTTTTAAGGATGTGAAATTGTAAAAATTAAGCAGGAGCGAAACAAGGAGATTTGCTCAATTAAATGATACAATCTAGATATAATTTGGAATGAAATTCTGTATGCCCTTCAGTCATCAAGGGTCACAGTTCCCTTGATTTAATATATTATTTGCTTCAGTGGGGGTGGCATGGGGGCACAGTGGTAAGTATTGTTGCCTTGCAGCTCTGAGACCCTGGGCCCAGTTCCTGGGGCACTATCTGTGTGGAGTGTGTATGTTCTCCATGTGTTTCCTCTGGGTGCTCCCATTTCCTCCCACAGTGTACAAACATACTGGCAGGTTAGTTGGCTTCTGGGAAAATTGGCCCTGGTGTGAGTGTGTGTGTGCCCTGTGATGGACTGGTGTCCTGTCCAAGGTTTATCCTGCTCCGTGCCTGTCGCTTGCTAGTGACCCTATATCGGATAAAGCAGTAGAAAATGGATGGGCAGATGGATTTTCTTAATTTATCTATAACTTACAAGTGGTACCAATTGGTTCACATGCCCTATTAGGCTTCACGGATTAGCGATCACCAGATGGGAGAGCCTGACAGAAGAACGTATTACTGGAAGGCAGCGCCAGTACCTCCAATCCTATCTGAAATCGAATCAGATTCTTAAAATGATTTTAAAAGTCTTTTTTATAAACATAACACGCATTATTTTTTGTATCCCATACTGGAAGGACAATAGCTGTGTAAACCATTACCTAATAATTATTGGTGCTGCAGTTTATTTAGAAATAATTCCGTAAGAGCTGTTTTTTTACCCCCAAATGCCGATGTAATGATAGACGCTAACTTTATTATAAACTCCCTGCAACAGGCGCCATATATTTTTTTTCCCTTCTGAGCAGGATAAACAATTGTCACTATATGATTATGTATTTTTTTTTCAAAAACAACAACAACAACAACAACAACAAAACAAAATCACACAGACAGCGTCAGTGTTCATCAACGGCACAAACGACAAGTACGCGGCCTGAGTCAGAACTGTTGTTGACGTGCGAACTGGACGCGTGAATACCGGAGACGAGGAAGTTGTCATTCCAGATTCCGGTGCCCATTCTGCTTGACCATTATACTTCTTTTCAGCAACACAAATTAGAAAACGGGGGTTCCAGACGTTAATTCCCCCGCTCAGCTCGGTGCACCCGTTAGAAGTGCTGCAAAGGAACATGTAGTGAATATGCAATTTCTATCATCAGCCCGGCACCGCGGCTTGATGACAAAGATGTGAACTGTTTTCTTAGACACTTCGACACAAAGTGGTCTGTTCTTGTTCCTGCAGGAGGAAAAGATGAGGCGATAAAATGAAATGGTGCTCCGTGGGTGCGGACTGGAGGGAGTTCACTTTTACGCAGATTTGTGGACAAGTTGTGTATCCCCCCTGACACTGTTAACCTGCAATCCACAATTTTAACACAAACTCAACTTTCTGAGCGTGTTTACCCCCTTCTTTCAGAGTTTGTATTGGCGGGCGTTGGTGTCATTCGATGTTCGACTTGTAAGCTGCGAAGCAAATGTTTTTAAGTCTGGTTTTTAAACTTCCTCATGTAATGCGGACCGAACAGCGAAGGACTTTCATTGTCGAGGGGTTTAGGAACTGTAGCATCTGCATTTTTGGGACGATGTTAACGAGCCTAAAACGGAAGGGGGAAATTCATAAAAGTTAAAATACAGCTAGAATGTAACATCTCTTTTGGACGCTTTATTTTATTTGTCTGCCCGTATAACTTCATAAGCTCAAATTTCATAAACAGGTTCGACCAGCGACACCGTGACAAAGAGCTTTAATAACAGCAGCACTTCAAAACAGCCTTGACCTATGCGAACACAATGCCTTGTGGGACAGGAGCCAGTCAGTAGCTGACGGCGAAAGCAGGCGAGCAAGTTGCCAGAGCCCAGGAGAGCCCCTTTGCGGTCCTCGTGTCCGTGCATCTTATTATGGTAATAATAACGCCGTTGCGTCAGCGCCCGCGGGGAGGAGGAAGGGGGTTGTCATTCGCGCGCGCGCACGCACGTGAGCGAGTCGGGGCCCCGTGAACGCGCCTCGCCAGCCTCGCTAGTTGGAAGGTGAGCCGGAGTGTCTCGAGGAAGAGGGATCGAGAGCGCGGCCGCCGGGATCGATCGGATTAAACTTGAATCGAGTGAAATTAACACAAAGGAGAGAGAGAGAGAGTCGCAGAGCAACGGGACACGGAGACACCGAAACCAACACCAGCCTCGTCGGCTCGGACGTTTGTGCACACGCCAAAACAAGAAAAAGCATATTGGAACTGGAAATAACACACTGTGACCGGACTTCGTTTAAAGAGAAGAAGAAGAAAACAAAAACCCTGCGAATTTGACCTGAACTAACAGGGTGAGTGAGTTTCCCCCCTCGCCTCTACACGGCGGGTCGTTGTGTTGTTTTGTTTTTTTTTTCGTCGTTAAGAGCTTTTTTTGCTGTGCGCGAAGAGCTGAAAGGTTGAATGGGACATGGATTCAGATGACTGTTGCTATGAGCCGGGCTCGGTTCTGTAGTTGAAAAGGGCTGTTTAAGCGGGGCGAGGGGCTGATGAAAGAGCGGTGTGTGTGTGCGTGTGGGAAAGAGCAAAGGGTTAGTCAGGTTCGGGTTTTTTTTTGTGTGTGCGTTGTTGTCTCTGTTAGCGCTTAAGTACACAAAAACGGCCAAAACTGTCCCTGGGAACCCAACTTACAAACCGAGCAGAGAATAGAGGAAAAAAGCTTCCAAACGGCAACTTTCAGAAAGGGGATGTGGTGAGACACTTTTTTTTTTTCGTTTTCGAGAAATTGCAGTCGCTGTATTTCGATTGAACGGTGTATATTTTTTTTTCTCTCTCTCTCCTTCTCCGCTGCTGCTGCTGCTGTTGTTGTTGGTTTTTTAAAGGGAGAGAAGCCGCGAAAGTGATACAATATCGCGGCTCCGGCCCCTCCGACAGCTGCTGGGGGTGGTGGTGGGGGCAGTCAGTTGTAAAAATGTTTCTTTCATGGGAGCGGAGGGTCTGGGAGAAGTTTTCGGTGGAAGCGCTCCATTCAGAAAATCCACGAGTTGAGGCAGAGAGAGCGAGTCAACTCAAGCGCAGGACATTTCGGGAAACAAAGTCGCTGCGGTCTGTCTCGGTCTCTATCTCTGCGTGTTTTGTTTTTTTACGAGGGGAAAATGTGAAAAGGTAGAGGAGATTTCAGCAAGTGTGGAGCCAGGCTCACTCACACACACAAACACGAGGTGGGCTTGAGTGTGAGAGTGAGTGTGAGCGTGAGGGAGGGAAAGAGAGGTGAGTCAGTGGCCGCCGGAGGGCAACACGCCGGGGAGATTCCCTTTCCACTTCCACTCGCGATCGGGTTCACGCCGGGGAGGGAGGAGGAGGAGGAGGGGGGGGAAGAGAGAGAAAGAAGCAGAAGAGGTAGAGAGAGAATCCACGCGCGCACAAATAAAATCACAACACGCGTTTCAGAAAGGGGAAAAAAAACCGCTCCGTTTCACGCTCGGCAGCCATCCGGGACCTGCGTGGGGGGACATCGGGGCGGAGAAGTGCTCCCGGGCCGGGCCGCACGGATCGGGAGAGAGAGAGAGGTTGTCTGAGGCCAGGCGGTCACTAGGAACCGGCCCGTCTCTTTTTACTCTCTCCCTTCTCCTTCTTCCTCTTTGGGGGACGTTAACAATAAAGTAAGGTGAAGTAACCTTCCTTATCCTCTCTTCTCACCCCCTCCTCCTCCTTCTCCTCCTCCCATATCCTCGTCCCTCCACCACCACGCAAAAAAAAAAAAAGAGTGGTCTCCACGCCGCGATCGGATCCCGTGGGAATCTCCTCTGGGGAAGAGGGGTAAAAAAAAGAGTTTCCGCTGAAAACGTGCTCCGCCGGTGCTGAGCTGCGGCGGTCAGCAAGAGGCGGCCGTGGGGAGGGAGGGGGGGGCTGGAGACGGGGAAGGGGAGCTGCGGCCAACGAGCAGCCATCATTAAATTACACTCATTTATCCTGATGGGATTAGAGAGGACGCGCTCAGCAAAACAAGAGCACGCACACACGCAGGGGGGAAAAAGCACGCCGCGGGTCTGGTGCGTTTTGAGCCAGGTGGACCGCTGAAACTGTAGGTAGCGAATTCCGGGCACTTAATTTCGAGTGATTTCTCTGCTTTTTTTTGTTGTTTTGTGTGTGTGTGTGTGTGGGGGGGGTATTTCGTGCCGGTGTCTTTGAGGGGTCACAGGCAGGCTTTCGCAGACAGCGTGGTTCGGCGTAACTTGTTCGGAAAACAAAAGAGTCGGGTCCCGCAGCTCCGGGAGCACCGCAGGTTTCCGAGCGCTTTCTTGCTTTTGCTTTCGTACTTTTTTTTTTAAAGCCCAGCCGCACGCCGATTCCCGTATTTTCTTCCTGTTTTTGTGTGTGTGCGTGCGTGCTATCTGCTAAGTTGTTATCGGAGTCTCCCCCCCCCTCCCTCTCTCTTTTTCCCCCTGCTGTTGGTTTAAATGCGACTTGAGTGACCTCTGAGGAGGGGGGAAAAAAATCGAAATGCGAATTTTCCGCGACCTAAAATGATAGGAAAGACCTGCTCCGGGCTGTTCGAGTTAATCGGGTTTTATCTCTCCCCCCCCGCCTCCCTCACGACTTTTCCTCGTTTTCCTTCCCCGTCCCGTCACCGAGCCCCGGGTTTGAGGTGGATTTTTTCGGTACAACTTTTATATCGGTATCGAGATGTTTGGGTTTAATTGGAGGCTTTTCTTTCTCTCGAAACGATTAGACATTTCGCGGCGCGTTTTTACATTTACGTGGGAATTCCTGCCGGCGCCGAAGCATCCCCCCCCCGCGTACGTGTGGCCGCACTGTTTTCGTCCCCCTCGGATACACAAAGGAAAGGCTTTCAAGTCTTAACCTAAGATGGCAGCTTTTAATTTGACTCAGGCCACTCACCGAACAAAGATGATAATGAAGAGGCTCTCGGCGAGGTGGAGCGGAGGTGTTCGTGCGGGATTTGCGCCTGTTCTTGGACGGTTCTCCATCTGAGCAGATCTGGGACGCCTGTTCCTCAGCCATCAATCCTCAGGGAAAAAAAATAAATAAAAAAAAAAACTTTTTACCTCGTGTTTTGATCACAAACGGTAGCAGTGGATATTCACCCCCCAAAATTTACCACTAGGTTAAAAAAAAGTTTTTTCTTCTTCTTTTTCGCAGGCTACTTAAAGACTGTGAAATACGAATTCGGAGTCTTACGAACAAAAGGGTTTGGAGAGCAAAACCCCGTTTTACAGGGGGCATTGTAAGCGGTTGGGACTGTTTGTGGGATGTCACTGGCCTGCACCCCTGAAGCACCGCTGCAGTGTTTTCTGTACGTGTGGATCCTCACTTCTGTACGTGTGGATCCCCATTCGAGATTTTTGGTCAGCGGTTTGACTTGGCGTTGTCAGGCCTTGACATGTTGAGACAGACGTAACAGGGCGACCGGTTTAGGAAAACGGAGTAAAACAAAAAATAAATAAAAGGCATCCGTTTCGGGGGTGGGAGGCTCATGTAGGTTATTAGTTTGTGGATATGCCCCCAAAGCCTTGAATTAAGGGGAGCTTTTTGTTCAGGTAGCTTGTGGAATTGTAGTTTTTTGCTGGGAGATTTGAGACACTGGTTGATGATTTCGGAACAGACCCTCTGGGAGAAGGGTGACGATCTGTGAGGGGGGCGATTGTTGAAATGTGTTAATCTCCCTTAAAATCACCGTTAACAGACTTTATTATTTTTATCTGAGGTGGTGGGGGGTATTTGGTATCATTCTTCAAGAGTGTTATGGTGATGTGGAACAGGTCTTTTCCTTCACAGTCTTTCTTGCTCACCCACACAAACTCAATTTTTGCAGATAAACCAAACAAAAAAATGGGAGTTGGGTGGGGTGGAAATCGGAAGCTCTCAGGGGAGGTTTCTTGAAAGCAGCCCTGTTTGTTCAGAAGTAGTTCCAGAAGACTTTATCCAGGTCTTTGGGGTTCTACTGTGGGCCTGGGTTATTTTGGGAGCACATGAGGCAGACTGGACACTTCTTGCTGTATGTGATTCACGGAGGAGTTGCACACAATGTAGTTTACTTATTAATAACCCCCCAAATCTGAATGTGAACTTTTCTGCAGCGGCAGGTCCATATTTGGCGCCGCACCAGTGACAGGGCCCAGAATGCCGTAAGGAAAAAAAGGGAAATTGTACATTTGCTTGGACCTAAGAAGTTATTTGAGCATTTTTTAGAAATTCATTGTGCATGTAGTAGGGAAATTGTTTTTATGTGATTTTCTGTACTTTTTGGCCTGAATGTTTTAATGTTTTTAACATATAAGTTTCTGATAGAACCTGGCCAGTGCCCCCTTGGTAGTTTTTTCCGCAGTCTGTAATACAAAGTACCATCAAGTTAGTCATGTTCTCTAATTCTTGATTATTTCCTGTGTTAGCTTCTGTCTTTTAAGTCACGCAACAAAAGTGCAGCTAAAACATTTCTTCAAGAGAGGAAAGGCTTTGTTCATTTTCTGGTGTAATGTGTGCTTATTAGGAAAACATTTCATGGGTAGTGGCCTGGTTTATTACGTTATTTTTCATGTTAGATACAGTATTTGCCGTTTGGCCAGCAGTGACCTCGATATAAGTACTACAGTATCCACAGTGATTCTTAACCTTAATGTTGAAGGAATTAGTGGCTTTAGTCAAAAGGCGTAATTCAGTTTAAATGCAGAAAAGATTTTGCCGTCCGGATAAGTGGATATTTCCATGCAGGCCCTGTGTTAAATACATTTAGACCGTGCTTCTGTTGCTGTTGTGTCTGAAGGTCACGATTTTAAAACCTGCCGTCAGGGAGAGGCCTAAGGTTGTTCTGGAGAGAAGTGTGGTGTCTACCTAGATTTGGAGAGGAGGCATGGATGCTTGTGGAGATGGGTCTCGGGGTTGGTTCGTCTCTACTTCAAGGTTAAGTTTCCATCTTGAATCTGACCGGGCCGGTTTCGTTCCGAAGTCTCGACGGCGTTTGGCAGCAGGTGGCTGTGGAAGATCCAAGCAGCCTAGGAAAGTTCCCGGTTTGTTCTAATGTACATGTGACAAAATCTATATGTATTTACTCATTTTATTTAAGCAAAGGGTCCTTATTATCTGGAGATACCTACCTCATTTCTCAAGTTATTCAGCCATGTGTGAGCAGGTTCATGTTAATAGAATTGAAGAAAAGCTTGTGCACCTTTTGCTGAATTTCAGCATTTCAAAAATGTTTCATTGTGGTTTGAAAGCTGAAAAGTGACAGCATTCACATTTGATAATGTAAAAGTTACAATCCGAATAATTATACATTGAATTATTAAAGCCAAACATATATTATTCACAAACGATTCTAAAGTATTTCAATAATGACTGTCAAAACCATGAGGATTTTGGAAGAGGCACCGGTGCTCACATAATTTGGGAGTAGATTTCTGAAGAAAATTGCTTGTACCTACTTCTGACTCAGTAATGTATTTGTTTGTTTGATGGAAACTTCTGGAAAATGCTCTAAAGCATGACCACAAATTCAGACCGTCCTATTACAAATCTGGTGTTGCCACCATTAGGACTTGGTGAAGTATTCATGTATTTTATAGCAGTTATGTCTGTAATAATTCATTCAGAAGACCATAGGAGGGATTCTTATATCTTAATATTCAAAAGTATCGATTAGAGACAAGTGAATGATGAAATTTTAAAATACATTTTTTTTTTTCTGTCGGCACATTACTGTGACTCCCAGTGCATGATGGTGACACTCGTGCTGTTGATGGGTGAGATTTAGTAAGTGCTTTGCTTTCCAGCATTTGCTTAAAAACAGTGCCAGGATCTGGAAGTGAAAAAGAGAGAAGCTGAGCTGCAGGACTCTCACTAGGATAGATTAGTTCATGTTCCATTTAATGTTTTGCAAGCTGTACTGCCTATTGTGGAAGTTCACGGAGTGCCAAATTCCTGCTTGTCGACAGCTACAAAATGCTTTTAAATCGTTCGTGGTAACTATTAAAATGTACCTCTCGCTGCCCTCTTTTTTTTTTTTTTTTTGGCCGAGTGCGTAGCAGTTGAATGATGCGGGAGACGGATATTCCAGCTGTTGAATCGGTATCTGAGAGGGGAAACTGGCGTTCTGCTCCCAGCGCTGCACGCACTCGGCTCCGAAGCTCCAGAACTGAGAGGAGCTCGTGTGTGTGAGATTTATTCCAGCGATACGTGCGCCGTGGAACTTCGGCTCGTTGCATGAGTGCTCTTATAACTTTACCTAGGGAGTAGCTCCTTTTCCAGAAAGGGACTCTGGGCTGAAAATCCACACAGGTGTTCAGCAGATTGAATTTACATTTCCATGGCACTGTTGAAGGCTGTGCAGGTGTTAAGCATCACCTGCCCACAAGTGTTTCCTACTGCTCTTGAGGTTTTAATTTGGGGGTATTTAATCATTGGGGTAGGGCACAAAGCAGAGATTTTTCTTACCCTTCCACAGGTCCCTGTTTACTTTATATTTGATGCCTCTTCTCCTCAAGATGGGTTGAAAGGCTTTTGTGTTTATGAGCCTGTTTTGCATTGATCCTGAAATATTGAAATTATAGCATGTAGGACTGAATTATGTATTTGCTCAGATTGTTTCAGAACTGGCATATCCTATTAAATGTACAGGTGCATGAAACACAAGACCCATGATGGGTGATTATGGATCTAGAACATTAGTCACTCCACCTCGGTTCCCTTGTGTTGATTGTATAGTACACACTTTGCATACTGGAGGGTAGCGTTTGCTTTGTTGAATGTTCCGGTTTACTTTTCATTGCAAGTTGAAGCTTTTTTTCCCCACATAGATCCATACTCCAACATGGTAAAGCCAGTATGGCTTTCAAAATAGCCGTTTCCCATATACATAACAGTCTGATGTTAGGTTTGTAGAAATGGTTTTTATTTTCTGTGGGGGATGGTACCTAGACACCAGAAACTGTGAACAAGAAGTGTGTTCAGGCAATTATAAAACAAACCCCCCAATAAACCCTGTTTTTTAACCTTTAACATTAATGCTTCTGTTTAAAATAAACTATTGTTTAAAATGCATGCCGACCTTGGTAACTTTAGTCTCTTAAGATGTACGCATTGCTAACGAATTCGATATGATCAGTTTAAGAAGCTTATTAAAGATGTAGAGAAAATGCGGGACAGTCACAGCAAAGGCATAGAATTATGTTTATGTTCAACGTTGTAGGTTAATTACTGTCCAGTACATAATATTTTTTCATGAGAAGTGGTTTTAAGCAATTTTTGATGCACGGTTGACTCTAGAGAGCTTACACTCTCTTCTGATATAGTCTCCATGATTCTCACTCTCCCTGCTCTTTGCTCAGTCTGATCTGGTGAAAACAGCTGATGGGTTAGATCAGGGGGCTCAATGTGAAATATGGGATCTAATTATTAATGGAAGATTTCTGAAAGTCTTTTTCTACCTGTTTTTTTAACCTTTTTTCTGTTCTGGTATCTTAAGCAGTGAAATAGGTTTGCCACCTGTCGAGGTCATTTTTTGTTTCTAATAAAACAATTGTAGTATATTTGTGGGTGTTGAAGGCCAGCTCCAGGATAAAACGATTTGTTGCTGCAGTACTGTTAGTCCCAAAACTGCAGAAAATGCTCCGATAGCTGTCTTTGCCAACAACATGCAAGCTCTCTCATATGCTGGCTCATTTGTGATTATTGTAATATGACTAAACTGGACTTGAGCAAGAATGTCAGGATTTTAGCCACTTGCATTTAAGTCTTTAATACATTAGTGCCAAACAATGTGTGGCTTTGTGGTTTTGATTTACCTGGATAGTTGTTTTAAAGAGCTACAGTGAAACTGTTGTAAAGAATCTAATGGTGTTGATATTGGGTCAGGTTGTGTGTGTGCACATAGTGAAGATTTCCCTATGTACAGTGCACTCCAAATTAATTCATATCCCTGATGAAGATGTTTACAGAAGGAATAGTTTTTTGCTTAAATTCTAAGTTGTGTACAGTAATCTTAGTCGCATTGGTGCAGAGCAAAGTCCAATAAAGTCGAAGCACAAGGTTCGCAATTTATTCTATTTACGTACATATTCAAATAAGGTCCTGGCTCTTCATAGGGAAAATGTATGAATATTCCTCCATGTGGAGTTGCTCTTTAGACCCTTCGGTTTGAATTTGCAAACTGCCACCTTGAGCTTCAATGACAGGTGTTTGGGATTAGGTCTGGAGATTGCGATGGCCAGTCAAGAACATTTATTTTGTGTGCCGTGAACCAGTACCTTTTTCACTTCGGATCATTGTCATGCTAGACTGTGCATTTTCGACCAAGCTTGAGCTTGTTGGCAGAAAACCAGATGTTTGGCACAAATGGTCTCTTCTACGTGTTGGAGTTCCTGATTTCCCCTTTCTTGTCAAGGGCTTCAGATCCCATAAATGCAAAGCATAAAAGACCTCTTCCACAGTATTTCACAATTGGCATGAGTGTTTTCTCAACATGAGCTTTTGTCTTTTTTTACGCCAAACATAATGCTGATAAGCATGTCCAAAATGCTCCATTTTCATTACATCTGGCCATAGGACGATTTCAAATGTCATTTAAATGTCAAATGTTTGGCAAATGTGAGTTGCCTCTTTTTGTGATCTGGTCTCAGAAGAGGCCTTTTCTTTGCAACCCACCTATGAATTCCACATTTATGGCTGGTGATTCTGCATGGTAGCTTTCCACATGTTATTTACTGAAGATACCATCGTGTACTGGAGATCTTAAACTATACTCTTTTGGGTTCATTCTTGCTTCACAGCCTGTGAAGGCAAGAGGCCACTATACCAGTATCCTTAAATATCTTTAAATGGATATTACAGTGGAAAGTGATAGATTCAACATTTAATGATTTTTATTATAGCTATCCCTTAACCTGTGCAGTTCAGTGACCATTTGCCTGCAGTCTGCAAAGAACTCTCTAACCTTAATCATGAAGATGCATGTTACTACTGAATGCTTTCCATGTATTATGTCTTTTTATACCCCAGGGAAGCAAGAAACATTGAGACATCTGTAGAATTCCAGAGGCTTCCATAACACTCCCAAAAAGCAGACTGTTACTGTAGATTTGTTTGAATATTATGTAATGGAATACTGAAAGGTGTGAATAATATGACCCCCTTGTTTTGTGGAATTCCGTTAATGAGAAATAACTTTCATCTGTGCAGTGCTATTAGGATTATGGTATCGCGTTATTAGAATTTAAGTCAGACACCTTTATCCCATCTGCAACTCATGTACACCCGCTGTTGGGGTTACTTCAGGGTTTGGTTCTGCAAGTCTTAATGTAACCCGGATGTTATGTGGATTGGAAATGACCCGTTCTTAGCTGTGAACATGAACGTGCATACTGAATTCCTGCTCGTGACGTTGGGCCGGTCCTCATTCTCCCCAGCTGTGTCCGTGAGTGAAGGAGGGGGGACAGGAGGGCAGAACAGGAGGCTCACCAGTTTATGAACCATGAAGGGACAATGGGTACCATGGGGTGGGGTAGAACAAGACAAAACTTTCGTTTGTCCCCCAGTATGATGGGGGAAATGATGGATGAACAAAATTCTACAATTAGAATAACTAAACACCAAATATATAGTACACATGCAGTTCCGTACACTGGAATGACCTTCAGCGAATTTATACTCTTCATGTCACTGCCCTACACTGTGCTGTACAGTCATCAAACACAAAATACACAGAATAAAATCATCTGGGTGTTTCCTTGACCTGGTTGCATTATGGATTACTCACAGGGAAAAGACACAAGATGTGCACATTCCCACACAAGCCTGAACTGAATGCAAAGCGTAAAACAGAACATGTGGGCTTCAGTCTGGTTTTGCTTTCACCTTAAACAGTCATACTACCTAGAAAATATTAGTATGGGAACGTTTTTTAGACGTTTTTATGTTCACTCGAATTTGCATTGGTTGAGTGTTGTGTAATCTGGAGAGCAGATGTTTAATGTTGTTTTACCATTTCTTCGGGAGTGTGAGTACATCTGATGGGATTGTGGATTATGTGTTATACAAATATAAAGTTACCTGGCTTTTTGGTAAATGTTGCCAAGATTCCCAGGCGTGATTGAATTCCATTGAGTGTTTATTGTTAAGTCCCATATTTGAAATTTTGGGTTGTCATGTATGTTATCAGTCATACATGACTGGCAGATGGCATCTCGTGCCATTTTCAGCTGGCTGATAGCGACCAGAGAATAAACCCAAGGGGGCAGTCTAGAGTTAGGCCAAACCTGCGGGTCTCGGGGAGGTGAGAGGAAATCAGAGTGGCCAACAAAAACCTTTCTTGTGGTTTTGCCACAGAGTGGGGGTGGGGATCTCCTATAATTTCTCTGTGTGTGCCTCTCTGAGCCTGTTCCGCCTCAGCCATGTCGATGGGGTCGGTGCATTGTGTGTGGCTGTCAAACAATTCAGAAATTTCCCAACTAGGATTATCAGGAATGTCTGTGTTTGTGATATTGTACTGCTGACAGTTTCATCCCGACCTCAAAGCTGAAATTGCATTTTTTGTGGTTGTAGCTCTTGTGTTTTTACCTTCTTGTTTATGGAGATTATCAAAGGTCCTGTAAAATACTAAGGCAAGGAATGTTGCACTTCTTGACAAAGGACTTCCTAGGTTTTATAACTGTGACCTCCATGTTTTTCCCTTACTAATTAAGTGCTGTATTGTGCTTACATAGATATGGAGCTATGGCCCTTATGGGAAAATTCTTGAGATAAAAGGTTTCCCGGAGAAGCTATAGTAAATGTTCTCCAGTTGTCCTACCACAGCAGGAAGTAACCCAGATTTGGGTTTGGCCCGAGTCAGTTAGACACGTGTGTTGGAACATTTTATTGATCTATGTTAATTCTTAATTATTAAAAGAAGATAAAGCAAATATGGGTAAAGATCAGTGATGTCTGGAATGAGCCCCTGATCTCATTAGTCAGCAACGGACGATTTTATAGAAAAGATCTAATTAGAAAAAAATGCAGATACAGCCTTTCATATTCTTAAACAAAAGACTGCATTCAAGTGAATAATCGTGGGTGGAATCGGTCTGGATAGTTTTTGGTGTCTGTTTCCTATTCCAGATTAATCACATTCACCTAACCCTCAAAAAGACAGTAGCGATTCACTTAGCATTTGCAGTGAGAGAAATTGCCTAAAACCAGCAAGCCATGTGGTAAATCTTGCAAAGTAAATTCTGGGATAAGCATCGTGAGCCAAAGTTAAACTCTTAAAGATTTATGATGACGTGAAATGGACTGAATTAATAGCCTTTGGACGTTGCTGTACTTGTGTGCGTTCACACTGTAGTGCTGAGCACAGGGTGCTGTTTTTTGGATTGCGGTGTTGAAGCTTTAGTTTTCATTCCAAGATTAGTTTTTATAAGTTCTAGTTCATATTCATTCAGATGAATACTTTGGAAAGCTGTCTGTATATAGAAATTGTGAATGGCATAGTGTTAGAATGTTTTTCAAGAAATTTTCAAGAAATTTACCTTGTTTTTATGCAAGATTTACTAAAAGCATTATTTTGCGAAAAGATCCTGATATTGCTGCATTATCAGATTTCAGCCTTTTTCTCACAACAGGGTATGAAAGACGGGCTTTGACGTTTAAAATGAATGTTAAGCTTTTGTGAACTTGGGAAGGTTCACAGTGTTATTTATGCATAAAACAGAAACATAGATATGTGGCTAACACGGTATGTGAAACATTAGCTCAGCTCTTCTTTTGGGGTTGTTCTTTTGAATTGCCAGTCTGTTTACATAGTGCAAGAAGCCCAAAACCTAAATCAGGAAAGAATAAGACCTACAAGAACTTTTAATCTCGATTTTTCCTGTCCTAGCCAAGCCACAGTAGACGGGTGATTTTCTTGATGGATGACATCAAAGGTACACATAAAAGAAAAAATTGCTTCATCAATACTGTATATATTGGAAATGATCTGAACTGCCAGTGGATGCCACTGCATGGCTGCCAGCCATCCACGTTAGTGTTGCTGATGGGTTGAACTTAAGTGTCCCCTTTACCTCGTTTCATAAGAGTGATCTCAAGGAAAAATCTCTTGAGCCATCTTGATTTTGAAGAGAAACTGAAAAATGTGTTTAAAGAGGTCAAATAACTATGGCCTTGTTGGACCATTAATCAGTGTGTGTGTGTGTGGCCCATTCTGGACCCAGATCCTCCAAAATTCCCAGTTACTGTCCTATTTGCTTAGAACTTCTTCATACTGAACTGTTCACTTGGATCTTATCCTGTACAGTAGATTCAGTAAAAGTAGATTTACATAATGCCTGCAGTTTGAGTTTTTGTTATTGCCTTGGGGTGCTTTTAATACACTTTTCAGAAACACCCCTTGCTAGTTAGGATTGAATTTCAGCCGTCCAGTGTTTTGCCAGTGACTAATCCGATTGGACGCTGCTGTTCATCTGTAAACTTACAGCTGCCATTTTTATTTTGTTATCTCGAAATGTGCTTTCAGTTGAAGTGAAGCATGGTGAGGTCCCCCTCCCCCCACCTCCTCCTCTAGCCCTGGATAGCAGGAGGGCTGCAGTGGCCTGTTGTGCTGCAAAATGAGCAGGCTTTCCCCCTCCCTCCCTTCTTCACAAACAATACAGCAGTGATGGAGAAGGAACACTGAATGCAAAGATATGATAGGCCTTGCATTGTGCGTACAGATGGGTTCTATGTGCAGATCTTGCGGAAGAAGAGCAGAGAACTGAACACTGAGTACCTGGAGGCAGTGGGCATTGGTGGGTACCTGGACTGCTTATCGATTAAGACCAGTTGAGGGGTGCGACGTCCTCTGCGTTGGTTCTGACTCTTATCCTGGTTGCTTAATGTGACAAATTGTCAATCGCCTGTTTAAGCCGTTATCAGATTTTGATTGAGAAGTACCTGTAAAACCTGTTGGATTCCAACCCTTGAAGAATGGTGTTGGGAGACCCAGCTCTATGTTCTTTTCAGGATGTAGTTTAAAGATTGCATTCAGAAATCGGGTGCAACATTTTTGTGAAGCGTGCCCTAAAATATCCATGGGCATTCAAAGTTTTACGATGGTCTGTTAACAGGTTGCTTGATAATCTTGGGTGAAGAAGGTAAAAGCTGTCTGCTTTAAGTTGTGATGAATGGCAAAGAGACTATAGCAGTGGTCGGCTTGAGCAATCGCTGAGCAGGTTTCTTCGTCTAGAACATGGTGTTTTCAGCTCTTCTGTTAATATTTACTTTTTAATGCTTGTTGAATTATTCAGTGATATATTGTCAGGGGGATGTCTCCCTGCCCATGCTACACTCCGTCTGTGGAGGTTTGTTACTTGCTGGTTTATTCCTGCTTGGCTACATCTGCTTGTTGTCCAAACATTTGGATTTGTAACTGGAGTAACTGTTGTTAAGCTAAGGACAGGATATGGCAGTGCTGAATTATATTTGCTTCTGCCATTTTGTTTTTAAGGCCAGTTGTAAACGTGCAGTTAATCGGTGCTTTACTGTGCACTTTGTATTCTTAGGTCTTGCCAGCTTCCTGCAGGAGTGAACCCTTCTTTTTTCCGAGCCGCCATGCATAAACTGTTGGGCTGCAAGATGAGACTTGGGCTGTTTAAAACCGTTTCCACAGTGGAAGTGGATACGTGGTGTGCCCCAGCCTGCTCATGCTCTCCAGATGAGGGAACGACAGCGCTGCCCTGGCCGGGCTGCTGCAGGTTCGCGGGCCACTGCCTGTGGCAGCGACGGCAGCAGCTCTAGGACGCAGTGTCATTGATGGCTTGTCCTTCCAGCCCTGCTGCTCTGGAGCTTTCCGTCAGCTGCGTTTTTTCAAAGGGAAAAAAAAACGAGAATAGGACGAGGCTGGTCAAAGGAATTTTGTATATTTGGGGGAAATTTTGGTCACCCAAAACAATGTGTTAGCAGCAGCTCTTTGTGGTGTTTTTCTCCATGCAGGAAACTGGTATATAAATGAGGCAGCCATGCATAAAACAGCCCAAGCCCTGTGCAAACCCTGCAGCTCCAGCGCTGTGACCTCTGCCCTTTGGTATCCTGTGACACTCAGCCTGTCTTTGTGCTCAAGTTTATTCATGATGGATAAGTTGCCCCCAATCACATATGCTGCGCTCGCAAAGAGGAACAGATAAATTATTTTCAGCTGCAGTCCAGAGCCTTGGAAGAAAAAAAAAGGAATGCTAGTGGTGTGCATAAGAAGAGCCTGTTTGAAGAGGGGCCCCTCCGTGGGATAGTGTGGGCAGGATGCGATCCTGTATAGCCGGCTAGCAGAATAAAATGCTGATGGGTTATGGACATGTCCCCTTTTGTCGTTTCTTAAATCTCCTTTTAAATGCGAGAAGGAGTTGCCAGATTGGTTAATCAGTGACGACCACAGCTAGCGCATAAGAAAAAAAAAAGCCCACTGGTGTTAATGAGAGTAATCAGTTGTGCTTGGTGTTTTTTCAGCGTCTCAGCATGTTGCCATTTGGGCCCCACCTCTTGGATCCTCCAGTGGTTTAGTCTGCTTTGTAGAGAATGTAATTGCCAGGAGATCACTTGATGGTTGATAGGAATAAAATAACCTCCCTCCTTCCTTCTCTCCCTTCCCCCTCCTTCTGCTCTGCCATCTCCCTCCCCATCTCTCCATTATTTCCCTACTAGTTTGTCCTCAGCCGTGCCGTGTGTTCACCCAGTCACTAGCCTGGTAGCACAAAGCGGTTATTGTTAGTACGTGTGTAGAGAATGCTTGCTTTGTGGGACAGTTCTGAGTGAAATGGAAAGAACCTCACTGTATAAGGCTCAACTCCTCAAACGTGTGTATTAAAGCCTGGTTTGTAGGCTCCTGTTGCTAGCAAGGCTGTGGCATTGCTTTCCATCTGGATCTGATAGCAGTTCAGGGCCTTGGAAGACGGATAAATAGCAGGTGACCTGAAATGTCATATGTCGTCTTTTTGTTGTTGATTACGCCCATCAGCCTTGTAGATAGAGGTGAGGGTTACAGTTAACAGAACATTGTGTTCAGAATAGTATGAGACTTGTTTATGGATCGGGAGTGATCTTAAGAGTGCACCTGTTTCGTAGTTCAGCATTTTTATTAAAAAATAAAGCTGGTGCTCACTGGTGCTGTGTAGGAGTCTCTGAAAAGAAGATAACATTCAGGGCTGTTCTGTCTTGTTTACAGTATACTCCTGCTTTGCTGTAAATAGTGTATAAAGAGTACATGAGGTGATGAAAAGAGGACTGGGAGGATTTGTACTGATCAGCATCGATCGCCCCATTTTTGTAAACGGTTCATTTTGTACATCGAAGTAAAATGTTTCAACGTGAATTAAAAGTTTCAGTGAGATAGTACAGGATACCTTTATCTAGGCCTGGAACTGTGAAAGATGAACCACGTTCACACTGGCTCTCGAGTATATTACGTAAAGAGACTGATTGAGACTCCTGCTTTCATTTGGGGAAAGTCATTATTGCGGATCTCAAAATAAAGCAGTGGTCAAAATGAACTGCTTTAGTATTGCGTTTAAAATACTACTCTCTGTTCTAAATGGTGCTGTTTTCTGTGCTTGTTGTTTTCCAAATTTTGTGTAAAGCAGCGGTGCATCTTGGGCAGGCCTGATGAGCTGTGCTTCGTAAGTGGTGAGGATCCCATAGTAAAGAGGCTGAATGGATGGCTGCTGTAGTACACTTTCATACTGAAGGCATGATAGTATTTTTTGGTTATTACAGTAAGTGCTATTTTTTGTACTGGTTAAATCTTCATTCTCCCCACCTTCTATTCAAAGCAGAGGGAAACTGAATGCAGTCTCCTGCTCTTTTTATAAACATTTCTCAATTTTTCCAGTGCTTCACATTTTTCAGAATTCAGCTTTTGTGTTTTTAATGAGTGCACTCTCAAATTTCCAGCAACTATCCTGCACTAAGCTATAGCCAGGAGACTCTATAAAAGGTATTGAAAGGCTTGGAGAGACAACATTAATGCACCCAAGTGTATGGTACAGATGATGCATTTAGTATTCAGATTACATAGGGAGTAAAAATGGTTCATCTCCAGTGGCTCCATAACACTCCCTTAGCTCAGATAGAGAATAATGGACTGGGGGTCTGCTGGTCTGATGCTTTTTGATAATTTGTCTTAAATAATTTCAGTTACCTGATTTGTATAACCGAGTCCATTTGTTCTTGACGCTTCTATTGATTCTGTATTTTTGCTGTTTCAGGATTGTTTTAATTCTTGTTGGAAAGGCAAAGGGAAGGTTGCCTCCCCTCTCAGTCTCGTTAGTTGCCTTCAGGAAATGCTTCCTATTTACATTTTGGTTATTTCCTTGGGTATTTCCTGAAAAAAACTCCTCAGCTAAATGGAAGGTTGGAGTGTTTTTTTTTTACATCTGCTTCTTTGTTCTCCGGTATTTAAGTAATAAGCAACATAAGTACTTATTTGACATGTTTTAGTCTCTGGGTGTGCCCTAACGAATATCTGAGCTTGAAATTGTTACTTGTATAGTCTCATTTTTGTGTTGTAAAGTTCTTGTTTTTATAAATTTTCGCGCTGATTTGCTCCTCTTTCACATGCTGTATTCAAGGAGCACAACACGACTGGTACATGTTGCTCTTTAAAACTTTGGTAAGAAATGCAGCGTGCACTCTCCTATTTTAGACCTGTGATTTTGGTGGTTGTGCTCCGGCGGGGAGTGCTTAACTGAGCAGACAGGAGGAGTATGTAATTATTTCGGTGCGATTGGGTAAGCATTTCAGCGAGGGCTGCTGTGCTCTCCTCTCACATCAGCCGTTGGGCCATGTGGAGGCCAGTAATGGCTCTGGCACCACAGCAACGGCACTGCAGTAGTAAATGGTTTTCCTGCTGTTTTGCTTTGTGTGGCTGGTAACGTATCAGAAGAGCAGTGTTCCAGAGACTCCAGCTGGAGTAGGCTCGCACTTAGTCACACGAGGAGCCCGCAACGACGTCACTCACTAATCAGTCTGCCTCAGGGCGAGGGATGAACCCACTGACTGAACTTCCTCTCATTGACACCAAGAAATTCTGGCATAGATTTCAAGTGCAGTGGGCATGGAGCCACATCTGTCACTTTGAGCAGGAATTAGGCAAACGGCTGGGTGCAAACTTAGATGCAGGAGCTGTTTTAAGGAATCTAAGTCGAATGCTCTAGCTCTTGTCCCCCTTTTCTTCTCGGATGTTGAGTGTTTTAAGTCATGTGGAATATAACGTTATCCATCATTTAAAATTAGATCTGTAATCAGTGAATCCGATCTGATTTATGGCAGAGAACAGAAATGTAAGAAACCTCCTGTTTCCGGCTTGTTAAGCGCCTGTGATCTGCTGAACGCAGGGGCCCTGCCACATTGAGGTTGTCCACCTGTAATTGAAAGTGTTGCCAATTAGGACCAAATTGCTTCCTTTCTTGGTTGCTCTCTGACGTGGATATCTTCAGCAGATGTATCCAGGGCTCAGTTGGAGTTGGTTTTGTAACGGGTGTTTTCACTTGATCTGAGGAAGGATTTTATTTGTAGGTTTTCTGATTTTTCTTGCCAGTCAGCAAAACTTATTGACCTTTTGGTTAGTTTGCATTAAATACTTTCCTAAAGAAATTAGGTTTGGGTTTCTAGTTTTTATATTGACCCTTTTGCTTTGATGTTTGTTAAAATTATCAGTCTGATTGTTGCCACACATCATTCTCCTGCTTTTAAAGTAGCATCCGTCTTCAGGACACGGGTTCTCTAACAGTTTATCCCAGATTCATACACGCAAACATTCTCAGGTAAAGTCTGTTGAGTACAGGGGCTGCTCTGCTCAGAAGTGTGACGTGTGGATCACTTTGAATAGTGCAGAGTCCTAAATATAATTTTCACTAAACAAGCAACATGGGCAGAACTTCCTCCCTTAGTTTGTAACCTTTCTTACATTCGTGTGTGTCTTTTAACATTTTTTTTAAATGATCAAGCGTTAGACACTTTCAGATTTGTTACCAGATAGGTTATATTTTACTGTTACCATATGACCTGTAGTTGTGGTGGAACTTTAAAAAAAAAATCAGTTTTCTATAAACATCCAGGTACTCTTTGTTTTTTGGTACTCTCATCTTCTCTAAATTTTCAAAATATCTAAGAAAATGAAGTGTAAATTATGAAAGACAGCTAATTTTGGTTGAAATGCACAAAAGTGAGCAGACCTGAGAAATGTCCGAAACACATTATCCCGTGGCTCAAGCTGATTTTTTCCTCTTGAAATGGGCCTTAGACATTAATAAAAGCAGCAATTCCACAACTTGAGAGAGAGGCCGGCAGAGTTCTTGATTGAATTTATTTTAGCTGCTGTGTAAGGAGGCTTAAAAGAAAGAGGAAAGTGGGGGTGGGTGTAGTGTTGGTGGGGGAAGGGAAGGGGAATTCTCCTTGCACTTTGTTGTACTAGAAGTTGAAATGTGAGTGAAGTAAGGACACATTCTTCAGTCCCTGTTGGGAGCACAGGGGCAGCTCTGTTTCCTGCTGGACGCGCAGTGGTGGGGTCCACTCGGGTTTAGCTCACTTCATCTCGGCCCGAGATAATGCTGCTTGCTCATCTGATTACGCTGCTCAGGGGATGATGAGGTTAAGGACACACTGGTGGTAACTAAAGCATTTTCAGGGCTTTAGTTCAGCAGATGGGCTGCCTGCCTGTATTCATACATCTGCCTGCCTGGTGTGGCAGCTGCTGCTGCTGCCGCACTTTGGGTTCTTTTGTTCTTTTCCATCCAAGAATGAATTGCCAGGGATTGTAAAGAATGAATTAATTTGGGGTTGGTGCCTGCATGTGTTGTGAGTAACCTATTGTTTGAAAGCAAAGGAAAGGGAGGGGGGGGGGTTGGTGAGGAAAGGATGGAAAAAAACAGTTGCGCGAAGTTATCTGCTAAAGATACCAAATATACATTCTTAAAGCTTGTTTGTTTCTTTAGTCCGAAAACTTCGGTTTTCGACTTAAATTTGCATTCCTGGCTCCATCTTGAGTTAATCCTAACATGCTTCCCCCCCCCCCTTGTTTTTCTTACCCTAGGTCCTGTAACCCGACTTTGCCTGACACTGCGTTGTCCAAAGGAATTAAGGAAATATGGAGTGACATGCAGGAGATTAGTTAAAGGATTAAAGGCTTTGAGGACATACACCTCAGTGGAGGCACAGATTCGCTCGCTTGGCGCAGAAGCTCGGCGGGGGGAAGCCGCCGCGGGCTGACGAGAGGGAAGGAAGGATGGCGGATCCAGGGATGATGAGCTTGTTCGGGGACGATGGGAATCTGTTCACTGAAGGGCTAGAAGGTCTGGGTGAGTGTGGCTACTCCGAGAGCCAGGTCAACCCCCTGGGGCAGCAGATGCCCATTGATCAGGGCTACGGGTCACTGCCTTCATCGCTCCACCACACCTCCCAGGCTGCGCCTGGCCAGGGCCAGCCCAAGCTCAGCCACTTCGACCATTTTGGCCAGTACGAGCAGCCGAAGATGCACTTGATTGAGCAGCAGGGGGGCCGGATGCTGGGCAGTGCACCCGGAAATGGCATGTCCTCCCCTCACTCGCAGTACCACAACCCTCCTCCGCCGGTCAGCCACGGGGGCGGAGGGCAGATAGGAGTGTATCCAGGCATGCAGGGAGAAAGGCATGGCCAGCCTTTTGTAGACAGTGGCTCCATGTGGGGGCCCAGGGCTGTGCAGGTCCCAGAACAGGTTCGAGCCCCCTTCCAGCAGCAGCAGCAGCAGCAGCAGCAGGCTCCGCCCCAGCAGTCTGGCCCCTCTGGCCCGCAAGGCCACGTTCAGCAGATGGGTCCCTACATGGCCCGGGGTGATTACACAATGCAGCAGCACAGCCAGACGCCCACCCCTCCCAGAATGAACCAGTTCTCCCAAGGCCCGCCGCAGGAAGGCAGCCGAGGACCACCAGCCAACCATTTCCTGGGACACATGGCCCCGCAGCAGAATCCAAATCTCGTGGGGCCTCCTATGCGCCACTCGGTGCAACCGCAGCAGCCCCAGCAGTTTCACCATCGCCCCCCGCCCGGGGCGATTCTCCCCGAATCCGTGGCCCACAGCCCCCGCTTCTCGCCCAGCCCCTCTCAGCAACAGCAGCAACAGGCCGTAGCGGGGGGAAGGCCGCAGCAGAACTTGGGCTTCAACTCGCGCAGCCAGGCGGTTCCTTCTCCTACTGTGAACAACTCAGGGCAGTATCCCCCATACTCTCCGTACAGCAACCTCAATCAGGGATTAGTAAACAATACAGGGATGAGTCCCAACATGAGCCTTACCAGCAGCAGTGCCCCTATGAACCAGGGGCCAGTGGTGCCACGTTATCCCAGCGCCGGTGTGGGCTACCCCCCGGGGGGGCCCCAGGGCCTCATGCACCAGCAGCCCATTCACGTCAACCAAATCAACTCCCAGCCTATGCATCCCTCTCAGCAGCAGCAGCAGCAGCCGGCGCCGCCGCCGCCGGCGCCGCCACAGCAGCCCCCGCCTCAGGGATCCTACGGGTCTCCCCCTCCCATGTCCCCGATGAAGGCCATGAGCAACCCAGCGGGCACGCCCCCCCCACAGCAGGTCCGGCCGGGCAGCGCGGGCATGGGCATGGAGGTAGGGGGTTACCCCAGCATGCCTCACCAGCCCGCCGGAGCGCTGGGTTTGTCTCAGAGGAACATGGGTCCCAGAGGCTTGACGCAGCAGCAGCAGCAGCAGCCGCCGCCACCCCCCCAGCCCTACATGGGCCTGTCCCCCAGCCAGAGGGACTTGGCCGGATCACTACGTCCCCCGGGAGGCCTGGGGGGTGGTCACGCGGAGCCACAGGTGTTGCAGGACCAGCGGCTGCTGTCTGGACCTCCCCAGCAGCCCCCGCACCCCGGCCCGCAGCTGCCACCCCCGCTGCCTTTTCAGAAGCAGCAGCTGCAGGCCTGCTCCCCCATGCAGCAGCAGCCCCCACAACAGCAGCAGCAGCCGCAAGCGCTTCTGTCTGTGCATCGTCAGAGCTCCCCGCCTCACCCTCACCACCAGCCGTGGGCACAGCAGCACCAGTCGCCGCCCACTCCCCAGAAAGTGCCTGTTCAACAGGTGAGTAGTGAGCGGAGGGTATATACAGAGGGCAATTCCCTTCCAGGGGGAAGAGGTGGGGATTATTGGGCACGACATCTGACATATGACTGTGCTTTATTTCGGTTGCTGGTGTGCGGGGTGCACGTGTTGGTCTTTTAGCCATGAGCGTTTCCACTCGTGGGCTAACTGGGTCCGCTGTGCTGAATTGGATTTTTACAGCTGCCGGCGTGCTCTTTACACCCTGGTCTGGCATTCCCCCAGAAGTGGGCGCCACCAAACCAAAATCCTGACCTCCCTCCCCCCACCTTAAGGTTGAATGTCTGTAAGCATCTCTGTCTCTCTGTGCCTGTCTCTCCCTCCTCCTCCCTCTCCCTGCTCCCCTCCTCCCCCGTCCTCCTCTGAATGTTTGGCTAGCCTGTCTCGGAGGACTCATGTGCAAGTTAATGGTGTACAGCAGGATGTGTCCCTGTTGGGAAGGGCTTATGGGAGGGGGTGGGGGAATTAGGAACAGAAGCTCTCAATAGCCAAGCGTGTCACGTGCCTCCGATGCCATTAGCTTGTTTTGCACTCAAAGCTTCTTTCTTTGGTGACCCGTTCCATTCACACACAATAGCCCTTTCCATCACAGGATGCACATGCAGCACTTTATTTTAGTAACTATATATTTAATTTTGGCACCTTCAGTTTTCTGTCTGCTCATATTGCACGCACAGTAGTATAGACCCGATTTAATGGTGTCTGTCCTAATGACTAGGCTGTTTGGTTGGCATTTTGGATGTAATTAGTATTTGGTAAACACAGTGCGTGTGACTAGATGGTGTGTATTCAGGCAAGCTGTGTGCCCTGCATTCTGTTTATACACACTCCTCTCTTTGACGCTTTATCAGGCACAGCCTTGACAGACCACCCTGTGATTTGTCTCGTTCAGAAAACGTCTGCCGACAACTTTTGACCATTTTTTAATCTTTTTTTTCCTGTGTGGGCTGCACATCAGATGCAAAGCATGTCTGTTCAATGATATAATTGTCACATCTGAAGCAGCTGTGTCTGGCACTGTGATAGTTATTAAAATGTTTGGCTGACATGTAATTCAGAAGTTGTTAATGCTACAAATATGAATGTGTAAAAGTGTAGGTAGCGTTTTAAAATGAATTAATCAGTCCAAGGTTTCCAAGTGCTTTGTGTGCTTCTCTCTGAAATTGTTGTAATTGCAAATCGAAGACAAATATGCAGATTAAGTTACATGTAAGCATCAACTTCCTGCAGAGCTTCGGTAATTGTTCAGAAAATGCTTTCTTGTAATTTGGATGTTTGTATTAAGTTTAAGTTAAGTTTCCGTAAAGAATGTTCTGCCTTTGAAATCTGTTTTTCCAGTGGGTATCTTCCTGTTGAGAAAACATTCACTAGAATGTGAAAGTAAATAAGGGGCCTCCTAAACTACAGGGGCCTTTCTAATGACTCAAATCTGAAGATCTCCTTTTTAGTTCTTTCCAGAATTCACAAGCACCGGGGTAGAGGTTCTCAAAAAACCTTGCCGTTTCCATGCGAGCAGGATCTCTGCCAATGAATTAAAACCTACGGTAGTTAAACACAAAAAATATTAATTGCATACTAGCCCCCATTTCATTTCTTCTGTGTTGAGCAAAAACATGAATTGCGTGTACTGCAGGCATAGGGGCAGCCTTTCTGTTCCTTTTGTGAGAGGGGTGCTACGCACCTGTGCCTATGGGGGTTTGGGCTGGTGTTTCGTGCGAGAGCCGGGAGTGCACCAGCCTGACCGCAGTCTGTCCCTGCGCGCGGCCGGGATGCAGACAACTGTTGTGGTCTGGAGAAGGAGCCGGAGCGTGAGAGCCTGCCTGAGAATCCCAGCTCAGCCACCCGCTAATTCTCCATTTCCATATGCTAGGTCAGGCGACAGCCTGGGCTGCACTTCAGCAAATTAAACTGGAGCAGGAGACGGCACTACTTTTCCATCTTATTAGCAGGATCATGCCGCCCTGCTAGTGCTGTCGCAGTAAAACAGCTTGTGGGAGTGGACTGCGATGGCCGCTGATTTGGGCACGATGAAATAGTTTCACGTTGTGCTATATATTGCAAGGAAAGCCGGAGCTGGGGTGGGAAATTAAGGTTTTCACTTTGTTTTTAATCTGTGCCTTCTTTATTTTTTTTCCTCTGGACATTGCTTATTGACCCCTGCGGATCCCTCGGGGAACTAGGGGTTACAACATTAGAGGAAGTTTGGGGAATAAAGCTTCTCTGCAGACTAACATGCTTTACGGATTTTGCTTTTAACGTACAATAAAAACGAGGCCCCTATTACTTCAGCTGCAGGGAACACTTGAATGGAGTGTACGCTTTTGGCCTTATTAGTGTGCGATATTGTATTTTGTCTCTGGACTGTTATAACCTCAGGGGACTGATTCAGACCCAGCGTCCCCTCCCTCCCCCTCTCCTTTTCTTCCCCCTCTGCAAAACAAAAGGGCTGTATGGTTTCTTGTAAAGAGGAGATTATGAGATAGGCACTTGAGCCTTTCTGCCCTTTGGCCAACAAGTGGCTTTGTTTGAAAAGATGGATTTGAGGTGGTACAAGTGGCATTGGGGAGGGACATTGTCCCAGTGATCCCTTCACCTCAGGTGTTGATTTGAGGGGGGCTTGGGGGTGGTGTGGGGTGGTTGTTCTACTCATTGTCTTCCTCCTAGCTGTTGGCTGTTGCCTGTTCTTCACCGTTTGCATAAAACACCAGGCGCTGATGGCAAGCGCGCTCGTTCGGAGGTCCTGGCTGTCACCTGACTAACCCTGAGACTGGATTTTAAGTAGGCGTTTCAAAGGGCGCAAAGTGGTGGAGTAACAGCTTCGCTGCCCTGCGCAACCTCGTACTTCAAGGGAAGAATCCAAGCAAGGGTTTATGGTGACATCAAAGGGGAATTTGTCACTAGGCCTCCCCCGCGTTTTCTGCACCGCTGACGGGTTGTTTGAAAGTGTTACGTTGGGTGCCTTTTTTTGCACGTGGATGTGGCATGTATGAATATGGAAATTGAATTTTGCAGAAATTGTAGCAAGCTGAAAGGATGTTTGGTGATTGCAGCTTTTTTTTCTCCTTCATGTCTGAGCAAGTACAGCGACAGTGCGAAGTCAAAGGCTCTGCTTCTGATCTGCTGTTGATGACACCGCAGTGTTAGGAAGACCATGAAACATTTCAGGACTGATCCCCAAAAAAGTAACATGTTTGTTAAAAACAGTGAACATATTTAGAACATTCTCCTTTATGCTTACCCATTTTAAAAATGACTCGTAGTAAACCTATTTTTGAATAACTGTGGGTAGAAATATGCAAATACCTTTCAATAATGAGTGTCAGAAATGGTGTTTTGGTTCTATCTCTGGTATATAGCGATGTGGTAGAAGATCTTAGGGCTCTTTTTCTCAGATGGTGCACTTTCAAACATTTTGTACATCATGGCATTTTGCAAACTTGAGAAAAAATAAAATGGCCTGATGGTTTATGTATTATTTTGGTGGAATACCCAAAGTGTCTTGTCGCACATGTGTGTACAACACACAAGACAGAAGTTTGGGAGTTCAAGATTGAAGGACAAAAAAACAGCATCTGAGCAAGAACTCTGTTACCCTGTCATCAATGGATAAGTATAGTTAATGGTATACTTAGAGGCAAACCCTGATTAAATGTCGAAAAGTTGTTGTAGTAATATGTGCTTTGGGCGCTGATGTGGGTGTGTGGAGCGGAGCAGTGTGCCGCAGTATCTTTAGATTTATGTAAGTGTGTCTTGGGATGGCGAACATTGAGATACATAGTCCTGTATTTAGAGAAGGCTAATCTTGCTTAGCTAAGTTGTTGTATGAATACACAACATAAGATGGTGTTATTTAGATTTTCTGGAGGGTTGTGTTAAAATTACTCAGATTCTTTTTCAAATTGCAGGTGACAAACATTTTGGCAGGTGCCTTAATAGAGAACAGATAAGGGGAGAATGTTGAAATGGGTGAGGTAATTAGTGGAGTTCCACAGGGATCTGTACAAGGACCATTGTAATTCCTAATTGATACCAATGATCTAGTTTTTAATTTAATTAGCAGAATAGTATTGATAGTATCTGATTTTATTCAACTTAGACTTATTTTTTCTATTTAAAAAAAAGCTACCAGCAACATTGAGCTGGGAGATTTTACCTCCTGTAAAATACTAAACACGGGGAAAAAAATAAAATTAGGAAAAAAAGCACTAAAAGCATTTACACAATGAAAGGCCTCCATGACACTACTAGTCCAACTACTGGGAAAGTTTTGCATGTGCTTGCAGATCCGTGAAGAGCATGTACTGAATTTACATAATGATCTAAACTTAATTGTATCTGCATTTTGTACTTTCAGTCTTTACATAAGTTTATAAATCAGAGACTAAACATTTTAAGTGCATTTCATGATTCTATTTATAATCGTTGTTACTGCGAAAAGTCATTTATTAACAGTGCACAAGCTTCCTGTGATATTTTTTACTCTGCCGTTGTTTGGTTTAGAAATGTTAAAAGATTTATGAAGTGTCTGTGTATGTAAGCCTGTGAGATGATTTTTTCAAAGAAAAAGTGTAATTTAAACTTCTAAGGTACCAGTGACACCACTAACATTGATGGTAACCAACAAGAAAAGTGGATATTGCTATATTAAAATACAAATTGTTTTAAAATATTAGGATTTTGTAATATTGCATATTCAATAAATATCACACATTATCCCTTTGCACTGTTATCATGAGGGAAGAGCAGAGGTATTTAATGTTTTAATTGTAATTAGAATATACCCAGTCTTTCAGCATTAGACAGCAGTTTACAGCATTTAGACAAATCTTGCAATCTGTCGATGGTGTTCACATTTGTGCCTTTATTTCTTCAATGTATAGTGGTATTGGGTTAGATTACTTTCTAGTTGAAGTTTTCATTTGAGCTGATTCGTTGTTGGTTAGAAGAAACAGCAAGGTGTAGCAGACCTTATTTGTTGATAATTATGCAAAATGTACTAGAATGTGTTTATGCACAGGGGAAGAGCTCTGGAGGAGAATCTCACATACCAAAGTGTTTCATAAGACTAAATTACAAATCTCCCAGTATCAGGAAGGAACCAACAGAAGAAATTGTTCGTCACTTGACTAGCAGTTTAACCTAGTTGAGATTAACATTCAGTCTTCCTGTTTTCAACGTATACTTATTTTGTGCTATGCAAAAACATTTGCAAAAACAGTCCACACCAGAGTAATCTTTTGAAATCCACTTATTTTGGATTAAAAGGTATTAATGCTGCTTAAGTGTAGTAGTTGAATGTGTTGCAGACAATTATATATTGACACTGTTTAATTACCTTTTTGAATTTTTCTGAATACTGCTTCATCCTCACAAGCAGGAGTCCATAGCAGGATTAACAGTTCAAATGGCCAGTATTTACATCTGCATTGCTACCTTTATTTCACTCAACACCTTTCTTAGGTCATCTCCAGTTCCTGTAGCTGGCCTAGTAGCAGAAAGTTTTTTTTCCACTGTGCTTTACCAGCAGGGATTTACAACATTTGCAGTGTTCTGTGTTTAATTAGATCACCTTCTAAGAAGAGAGAAGTTAGAGAATCTTACCAAAATGTTCATTTGTGTCCCACTAGGCCTGGTAGAAGGTAAGAGGCTGAACACTTTTCTTCTTCTTTGTAATTTACAGGCTTTTTAGTGTTGGGAGTATATTTGTCACCCTCATGATTTCTGTCCTTTATATACTTTCATTATGGTCTTTTCAGGATTTTTATTTTTTTAATTCACTCTTGTTTAGGACTACAGCAAAGTTCTCTTGACCTGTTTGCCATTTGTTTTAGAGCAGGGGTAATTCTAGTGCTGCTCTCAACCCTTTCCAGGGCTGGTACTTGTATTTTCACTTATGTGGTCACATGTCTTTGCTGCCTGCACTGCCCATCACTTATTTTACATTGAGATATAATGTAAAATGTTATATTATATAGTTCCAAAGCTTTGAATGTTAGTTTTGGAGAAAAGTGTTGAATGTGATAAATCAGTGTTACTACTATCAAATCAGTCTACTCTATCTTTTCCTTCACCGTGACACTTTCAGACTGCTTTATGACTCATTAACCATTAAGATGTGTTGGTAGCAAAACAGACCTGATGTGGTCCAGTACACAGGAACTTGAGCATCCTTCTGCCTTCCCTCCCACAATGCCTCAAAAAAGTGTTTTAAAATCCCAAATATTTGCTTTTTTACATTTTGAACACTTCAGTTTTGCCTGTATCAAAACTTTTGCCTCTGGTGCCTATGCTAGCCCCTTTTTCCCACTCAGTTTCTCTTCAGACTTGTCTAATGCCTCACATTTCGTTATATTAGCAACTGCTGTCACATGTGAATGAGTATCCTAATGATGAATTTAATGCTGTAAACCAATGAACTGTTTACCAGACTACAAGTGAAGGTAACTCTCGTTCTTTGTCACAAAATGTTGGAACATTGGTGTTTTCAGATTTCCTTTTTAATCCAGTATCCCTTAAATGACTTTGCAAAACGCAAATGTTTAAAATAGATTAAAACACTTAGGATATCTGGTTTAGAAGTTTTATGCCAAAGATGTTCCCTGTCCCAGGAGTCCAAAAGTGCATACACATCATTTCATAGGTGGTGCTGCATGTTCACACAGGAGGATTTTGAGTTGGCATTTTCTATGCTGCTAGGTGCAAAAACTTGCAAAACCATGTGAACAATCCCCTGCGACTGCTTGACCTCATGGGACTGGACGGTCAAGCAAACTCATCTTGTGGTCATGACTGATGTAGAGCCCTTGACCTTCCTCTGTGGAAATTTCTGACCTCCGTTCTGCGGAGATAAATTCAGGCTCTGCTTCATGACGTCTGAGTTCATGCACATGCCTGTATGCCAACACGGGCTCCCCCCCCAAGAATGTGTTCATATGGCTGCCTATTTTGTTGAAATCTTCATTCAGGAATGAACCTTGCATTGAAGAACACCAGATGTTTTCTGTTTTTCATGTGTTATACAGTGATCTGATAGCTGTCATGACTTGATAGGCACTTCTGATATTCAAGTTGGTCCCCTTAACATTAGGTTAGTGAGAGTTTTGTTGGAATTCTACTATGGGTCTCCCATTTTCTACACATTTTCTTTGGCCATTGTGCCTAATGAGATGTAAGCCTGACTTAATTGTAAATATATTCTGAAGTTTTTTTTATGTTTTGACTGCCCCCACTACATGAAAGCAGACACATATGAAACTGACTAGTGATGTATTTTAAATGTTTGATCAGAAACCTTCACTGTCTTGAAAAGTACGGGCTCATTTGGAGCCTTTCTCCATTTATAGCATATGATTTTGTCCTCTGCATCAACAAGAGAATCTGCATCAGCGCAACCCTTTGAAGTCCAATTTTCAATAAAGAAATATAAATGCAACCTCTTACAGAGAATTGATCTAAACAATTTAGTGTAATGTTTTAGCAACTTTTTTCAAAGTTGGCTGAATATTGATTCCTCCTCACAAGAATGAATTGAGTTCAAACGGAAGGGATGCCAGTATTTAAATTTGCATGGAAACCTAGGTGGTATTCTGTGGCTGATTAATTTATGTACAGTCAGCTTTAAAAATGTATATCTCAATTTTTTTTAAATGTGGGTACTTATAGGTTTGTTATAGAATCCCAGTGCTACAGCTGGATGTCTAAATGTTTTTAGGTTTTATGTAGTTTTGCCTCCTAGCAGGATTGACATTCAGTAATCGTGCACACCCACTTCCACTGCTCTTTCGCATTTTCATGAGGAGTGTGTTGTGTACCGTGGGACCACTGCTACAGTACACAGCTCTGCTGCTCATGCATTGCAGGCGTGGAGCCATGCTGCAATGATTTTAGGAAAATCTCACCGCAGGGACATTTTACAGTCCCTTTTTACACCCTTCTTAGCAAAGTTAACTTTAAGATGTCACAGACTAGTTTTCATCACAAGTGGTTTTGGTAAGGAACTGGAACTGATCTTATGGCTTCTGATGAGTCCCAATCATACAGGACTTCCTTGTGAATGTCCTGTTTCCATAGCTGCTCTAAGAATTCTGTCTTTTGAAAGCGCAGTTCTCACCTTCTGGGGTTTTTTTAAAGCACGTTGTATATGGAGATCATGTTTCTCCTTCTTGGAGGTTGATGCTTTGCCTCCCAGCTAGTGTGTGCAGAGCTGCAGTCTGTGCCTGAATCCCCTGTGGCCATTGCCTGACAGTCCCTGCTTGTGATCAGCACTCAGCCACATGGCAGCCAAGTATTTGCAGTCTGCTCACTGTGCGCTTGGCCACTCTGGGGCATTTTTCTCCTCTTACCATTTATTTTGAGGCTTTTGCTGCTGTATCAAGCCTATTGCAGTGTCCATAATAAGCAGATTAACTGGATTCTGATATGAACCTGCCCGAGACTGAATGCCTCGTCATAACTATGTAACCTTTGAAATAATTTTAGAAAATATGCCCATTCTAACCTGAGACCTAACAGTGGGTACCGCCATGTTAAAATTTATACGAATTGCATCCTGTTGAACTTTTGTTCTTGTAGTGTTGCAGAGCTCTGCCCTGTCTGTTACAAGTGCTGTCCTGTTTACCAGGGCCTGTGAGAAATGTGCTTCTGCTCGAAAAGGATGTGAGGTCAAACCCCAGCTCCTTGCGAGACTGTTCTTTAATGTTCCCTTACACCTTAACCACTTGAGCTGCTTGTAAATGCTAGAGCCAGGCTGAGCAGGCATCTATATTTTAGCAAAATGTATTTTAGATACCTCAAGTTTAAATGTGAAGATGAGCTTTAAAACCTGCAACTCTGTGGTTTGTTGGATTTAGTTTTAAGATGAAAATTGTAAATGTCTAGAGGCATTCAGTTAAGACAGATACCTCTTAACTAAAAAGTTGTTGGTAAACTTTTATCAGAATTTTGGTTCCCTGTAGGACGTTTTAAGAGGTGTTAAAGTTTTAAGTTCTGATTTTTCACAATGTAGCTAAGTTAAAATTAGACAAGTTCAGATAACGAATGAATGAAAGCGGTAGTACATTCCATTGCTTCTTCGAGTAGTAGTCTTTTAAGTCTTATTAGTTTTCGATGATTGGCTGTATGAAGTGCTTAGCAAACCCATTTTAACATTGCTTTTCTGCACGCTGTAGGAACCCTGCAGATGTTGCAAGTGCTGAGTTGTCTTTAGATGACATGGAAAACTGTAAGGTTCCTAAAGGCCTTATTTAGTCAAGTACTCTTAATTGTTGATTCTGCTTATACATTAAACTCGATCACATTGCTTGTCCTGAAAGTAGATGTTAGTTTTATATTAATATTTTTATCTTTATTTTAAGATTCTCGCATTTCCTTGATCTCTCTAGATCTTTCAAATGCTGCCACCTGTCAAATCACAAGCATAAATCATCTTTCCTGACACATTTGAGTCTACACATTCTGATTTTACTTTTAAGCTGCTGTACAGGAGCCAGATGAGGTCCCAGGCTGTATAGCACATTACTGAAGTGACCGTGGAGGTGTGTGGAGTATGCAAGGCAATGGTTGGCCACATTATCTGGGCTCTTTTATAACAGCAGGCAAGAGTGATTCTATCTCAACGTGAGGAAGTTGATACATGATTAGTTGTGCTTCAGGTGTGTCTCAGAGCAGTTAGAAGCGATGACTATCAAGTTGAAAAAGGACTAGTTTTTACCTGAATAATGAGTATCGGAACACTTGTTTTACACCGCAAGATTCCTAGAAACATCGCTAGTTAGGCTCTATTTAACACCGCTATCTCTGTTGGGTCATTTGGTACAATCACCTTGATTGTGGTAGAAGTAGATATGTGTAGGTTTTTCTGATTGTTTTTTTAGTATGCTTTTGAAAGCATTATATTAACGAACCTTATGAAAATAGTTAAAAGTTTGCCAACTTTAATTCAGATTTATTTCATAGTGCAGAATCAGGATTGAGCAGGTACTTTCCAGAGATTATGAAAATGTTCTGGGAGCCAAAGACTAAGTGATGAGAATGTTAGGGTATTATAGAATAAACATTTTTCTTGTTACCTTTTCTGGCAGAGAAATTAAAAGTTAACAAGATCCACGAATGCTGGAGCACTACCGTCAAATTAGCGTTTCAGTGTGTCTAAGACGCATGTTGTCGTTGATTACAGCTGTATAAAGTGTAAGACCTTGTGGAGTTTAGGCTACAGCATTTGCCCAAGATCTTTGCACCCCGGTTGCATCTTAATAAGTAGCATTTTTTTTTTCTTTCACACTTTTCAGGAGCATGTCATTGTCTTGGTTCAAGGTGCACCCAATTGTCTAAATAGCTGTTTACAGGAAATATGTATTTTGCACCACAGTGATGTGGTTTTTGAAAGGTTACATTTAAAGCACACCACCAATGAGATGAAAGAATGTAATAGTAAGAGAAGATCGGATCTCTTTACTTCATTTTATAGCATTTACTTCCTTTCATTTTGTTTGTCTTAAAGATGTTACCACAAGACTTATCGTTCAGTAAAATATAAAGGGCACCTGTCTAAGCACATTTAATCCAGTGAAACATGATGCCTATGAAAATATTCTGGTATTGGAATGGCACTGACGTCATAGTATATGTATATAGCTTTTATTTTTTGTTATTGTTTAGTCATTGGTTCATCTGCTACTGAAGTTGCAGCCAGCTGGCCATAGAGCACATGTGCCATGGCAATAGCAGTGGTTGTGATGCTTGATTATGCAAAGACATAATTGAAAAATTGTACCAACTGTGCATTTTCTTAATGAAAGCACAATTCTGTGAACTGTATGTCAGTCTTGCATTTGCAGAAACATTTCTTCTAAAATGCTGGGGGATGTTCAGTTATTATGCTAGCGTACCTTCTAAGAATCAGCATGTCTAAAACTGACAGATTTGGCCAGGGTTCATCCAGTCTTGTCTTGCAATAGATTGTACTCTAAAATCTTAAGTGTATTCTATTTTGAAGCAAACCTAGGAAAAGTTTTTTTTATAGGTCAAATCTTCCCACCCAATTTGGAATTGCCAGTTGTTTTTAAGACTCGGCTCTCTAGCAACTACTGTGCCCACTTGGGAGAGAATTAGACATAGATGCTTCAACACACCCACCTGCCTTTGTCAGTGCTAGCAAAGGAAACCATACTAGTGCTTATAAAAGTGATATTGTTGCAATCTGAATTGCATGTTGATTGGTTTAGGAAGCTTGTTAAATACCTGGCATTGACTGTTTTCAGAGATCACTATTTTTTGGTTAAATTTAGTTAAATCTACTGCAGTTTCAGGTGATTGAAGATTGTGTAATTGAGGTTGCTTACAATTTTGACTCTTTAAACGTGCGTAATTTGTGAAGAAAGGCTTATGAAGTCGATCACAGTAAATTACTGGTTGTTGGAAGTTGGTAGGAGTCAATTTCTTAGATACCTGTAAGTAGAATACATACTACAGGAGTTTTCATTGTGTAGATTGACTGCTTAGATCTTGGGACAGTGAAAAGCACTACAGTAACAAAGTCAAAGACTAGAAGTTGTTTCATGCTGATTGGTTAACAAATGTCTTTCAGTAGTTTCCATAGTTCTCACTGGACCACAAATACTCACCTGAGTACTCCCTGCTTTATCCATGCTGGGGGTGCTTAAGCAGCAGGAGCAATGTAGTCTGAAATGTGAATAATGATTGGGATAAAGGAACATTGCAGTTTTATTGATATCTGTTGGAGATTAAAACCTCAGAAAACATCATTTGAATGTCTTACTGTTTATATGATGGAGAATACATGGTCATTACAGATGCGTTTGACAATTGTGGTTGATATAATCTGTAAATTTCAGATGGTGAATGAACGAAAGGTAGTCCTCCGTTAGAAAATGTGCATTCTAAAGCATAATTATACTAAATTATAAAAAACTTGTTACCCACAGTGTTTGGAAAATGGATTACCTGGTGTTTCCAAAGTATGTTTTCAAGCTGCTTTTAAAATAACATTGTATATCTAAAAATGTTTGTTTTGTCATACTGGATAGCTGCTTAAAGTCTCCCTGACGCAATTGTATTGGGCTATTATTAAAGGAAAGGTCTCCTGTCTTATACACACTGAATCGCCAGTCAGATCACAAATGACCTACCACATTTTAACTTTCTTCTCTGTGCTTTTGTACAATGCTTAGTTTGTACAGGGTACTAAGTGTTACAGTGTGCTTATTGTGGTGAGAAGAGGAAGTGTGTGGCATTTTGGAGGGCAAAGCGAATTAGACTCAGAAGCGGCAAGTTTAGAGCACGCTTCTAATTGGGATGGAAATGGTGTACTTAAGCAGCTCAGTTGTGCCATTTTTTGGATACTTTTTATGTATTTGAGTTAAAATTAGATACAGAGCTTCAGTAGGGGCCTACAGGAATTAAGATATTGTACGTTCACCAGATAGTTGTGTTTTACATGCAGTACGTCATACTTTTACAGTTTTAAGTTGTCAAACGGCTGCTTAAAATAAACCTGAACACGTGATTCTAAAATCAATTTATAAGCTGCTTTTACAGTAGTACTTAAAAATTCTATCTTGTCTCATGAGTATTTAATATCAAGTGAGTTTTTGCAAAGGTACCAGATGGCTGTTAGGAAGAGCCACGAGTTTTTGAGAGGCGATTTCCAAAATGTTTGGATCTCTTCTAGTGTAGTCATTAATCATTATCTAAAACATTCCTGGCACTCTCCCGGGATCTTTGGAACAACTGTCTTGTCAGCTCTTTCATCTTACGCGCATAAACCTGGTTTAAAGGTGAAATTTCAAAATTCATTGTGAAGTTGTCAAAAGGGGGTTATTCCTTGTGTGCAAATTGCTGCTACATAACCTACTACTTTAAATGCATTCAAATACCTCGGGGAGAAATTCACTGGAGACACGCTGGGAAAAGAAACAAGTCTGCAGACGAGCCGCAGTAGCCAGAGAAGTCCAAATTCTGATGGGTAGTTCTTTACTCCTCCTCATAATCCATCCCATAAGCTGCGGTTGTCTGCTCCTCTCCCCGCCCATCCTAAACTTAGTTCTGGGGAGACTATCCACGAAGCTTAGGTGAGGGGGCTTGCATGGCATCTTTCTGCCGCGGTGCTGACGAAACTGAAATCGAGCAAGTTAGGTCATTTGTTTAGAAATGTTGTGGACAGTTAAGTCAAGGTGGCGGAAGTATGGGACCCTTCTGGGTAGTGGGGATCTGGAATAAACTACACAGCCATGTTGAAGCTGATAATTACGGCTTCTTTCCAGAATCAGCTGGATGAGATCCTTGGATCAATTCGCTGCTAACTGCCGAACAGGTTCGATGGGCTGAGTGGCCTCTCATAAGCAAATATTTGTATGTAGTAGAATTCTGAGGAGCCTTCGCTGAAGCCATTCCTTTTGGAAAAACAGATATAGACCCAAAATAGTTCATTTGTCAGATATGTAACTGGACAACATATATAACTTTCTTTGCATATCCGAGCAGTTTAACAGTTCGAAATACCACCGGGTACCAAGCCAAAATGTACAAAAGCAAATGATCACCGCATGATTTTCTTACAGACAGGCTTTTAAAACATCATAGGTTGTGTGCACAAATATGGAATGATCCTAAAGCTTTGGTTGTCATGTATTTGTACGTTTCAGTACTAATTACTTTATTCTGCTCTGTCATTATTTTAGCTTTGAGAGAGAATTTATGCAGCAGACTCACGCATTCCATTGTGTATTTAGGAACTTTATCCAGCTCAATTTGCAAACATCACAATCACATTTGTGTTATGAACTCTAGCTTATCAACGTTTCTGTTCTTGCCAATTTGCAAGAGTGTCATTTCATTTTTTGCCGATTGCCAGTCCCTGTATTTAACATTTCCAGTGCAGTTGTTTCAACAAATAAGCCCATGTTTTTTAATGTTATTGTAAGAAGACTGCTTTCATAGTTCACGAAGTGGAAGGGGAGGAAATGTTAAAGATAGCAAAGGTAAGAACACCAGTAGAACTGGTAGAATACTATATCCAGGGATTATTACTGAGTTCAGAGGGGAGTAATGGGAATAATTCCTGGTCCAAAAGGAATGTCGTACACAAGTAAAAGGATCTGGAAGTCTTCAGTCCTGGAACGTTATGTATGAGACTGAGGAAACTTAGTAGTCGTATGCATAGTAGTCGTATGTACTTGTAATAACCCCCTTAAAAATAATTCTCAGACACATATAATCGTTTATAGCACACAAACTCAAAACTTCTTACTCTTGAGCAGCACAGCTGTGCAGTGCAAGAACACTCTCAGCCTGTGCTGTAATCAGCGCTGTTCTTTGTAGCGCAGGGATTTTAGTTTTTCTTCTGAATTTGCTCAGACCATGGCCAGCAGACGCGAATCTGATGTGAAGTGAAGAAGCAGGGTAGAAAGGTTACGCTAGAAACAAAAATGGATATAATAAGTAGATATGAAATCTGGAGGTGAATTGTCAAAGTTTCCATAGTGAATACCACTGCGAAACACCAAACAAATACTGGACCTGCCCGCCTGAAATCAACTGTTATCACTAACCCAAGAGGAAACGGAGAAACCTTTAATTTTCTGGATAGCAGATCAAACAGGCACATGCCTTAATTGATGAAAGGCAATGCTATTAAATATTACATTAATTCTACGATAAGTCATATTTCTCTTGTCAGTTTTCTAATGTACAATAATAATTACCATATATACATGAAATTTTGCATGCAAACGTGTTGCGTTGTTGTCCACAATGCTTAGCTGTGTCATAGATGTTAGGACCATTACGTACAAAAGCATTTCCTCTCGACAGTAGAACGTTCCGGGGGAAACAATCTGCCTGTAATTCTACGCACAGTATCAAGCCCTATAAAATGCAACAATTGCTTACTTTTTATGCAATTTTTTAATCTTATAGATATTGTAATTTTCTGTACAGTATAAACTGTTTGAAGTGCCTAGGTCTACCCTGGGTGTTAGCCTTAATATGTATTGAAACTTACACAGAATTTGGGTTACGTAGCAGGTTCAGGAATACAACCGCTACATAAAGTGGTGATTGTATTTCACAGCCAGAATGGTGTTGAGAAATTCTATCTATTGGAAAACTTCATGCTCAAGAATGCAATAAAGGAGAAATTGCAAGGGAGTGCAGAATTGTAAGGCATTTCTTATCACAGGGTCATGGCTGTCTGGAGCCAACTAGCTGCTGCTGAGGCCGAATCCCAGGGATCCTTCAGGAAATGGTTGTGGTCCCTGGATCAGAAGGCTGAAAATTAGCTGCCGCAAGTGGATTTTGAACTGACAAAGCTGCTGAAACTGTCATCCTGTATTGACTGGTGGTGCTGGGGTTTGGGTTTGAATGAGTGACTGCAGTGCAAGCCAAGCAGAGACATGAGCGTAAGTTGGCTTCCATAGCACAGTGGTTTTCTATGCAGTTTAATTAGAAGGAGAGAGTGTGATGGTTTATCTGCCCCAGCTTCCTATTTGAAGGGTGAAATAACCTTTTTTTTATTTCCCCCTTTTATTTCGAAATGTAAAAGTTACTCTACTTTTTCCTGTATCCGTTTAAGCGGCTGGGAGTGCCACCACCTTGTCACCGAGCTGACCAGCATAGCCCTTTTGACCCAGTAGCTGGCCTGTGAAGGTGGTGTACCCCGGTGGAGCTCTCTTGCGAAGTCCGTCCTGCTGCATTGCAAGTTCCTCTGTTACTGGGGCGGCCATGTGGTGCCCCCAGTCAGAGGAGTGTCGTGTACACCAGGACCCCTTGCTCTTGAGCGATTTAGGGTGGCCTTGAGCTGCCCCAGGGCTGCTTTTTCTCACGTGTGGAGGCACCCAAAATGAAAAGGAAGCCCTGTGCCGGCCTAAATTTAAGTCGCCCCTTTGACCCTTCCCAGGGTCAGCAATTGCTGCACCAGGACCAGCCTAATTTATACGCGAGTGCATGGCTGGTCCTGGGCGGCCTTTTCGTATCCGATTACTGCTGGAATGTGTAGGTGCCAGCCTGCGCCCGAACTCAAAGTCGCTGTAACACCCGGAAAGTACACAGCGCTTCAATTGACAAGTTCAGTGTCTTTTAATAAAATAAAGGAACAGTCTTCCACGTCTTGAGCCATAGGTTTATTTTTAAGGATTGTGGAAATACTCAGCAGTTTTGTCATTTAAAATAGTTTGTGTAGTTCTATCACACATTACAAAATCACTTATTGAAAATCACTTGGTGGTCGGAAACTGCTTATGTTTCAAATGACTAAGAATCTTTCCTCTTGTGAAGGGCTGGGCGTTTTTCCTGTGAAGTTATCAGTAGGTGTTTTCCACCGACTGCTTCGGCATGTTGTGGAAACCAAAGTTGTCCAAAACCATCTGCAAACTGCATGGATAGGTTGTCCTGAACAATTTTGAGAAGTTTTTTTCGTTTGGCAGTAGAAGCTGTGCAGCTCCTTCATGTTTTCCCTGTGAGATTCTTGCTTAAGGGCAGCTTCCAGTTTTTCTCAAATGGTGCTGTATTCCAACTCTATCAGTTCAAATCAGGGCAGGCCACCTGGCCCGTTCAGCAGTCTTGAGCTTATTGATCCGAGCATCTTGTCCAGCTGTTTCATGAAGGAAGCCAAAGTATTAGCCTCAACCAGGGCTGGGTAACTTGTTCCATATGAAGTACATTTTCCATTCTCCACACAACCTTTCTTCTCAGAGAGTTGGGGAAGTATGGATCATTCGTTAGGGTTTATCGCACACTTGGAATGGTAACTTCTAGAAAATGAATGTACATTAGTGCCGTGGTGTAACAGTATTGTCTCGAAGCGGTAAACAGGGCTTTCAACCCTCAAGTGAGTTATACATATTGCTAGATGGTAAACCTCTATAATGTGACATAGAACCTCAGCATATGCAGACCGATTCAGTTTTGTTCCAATTGGCATAAGACAGCTAGTTGTTGCTGAATGTCAATTTCGAGTGAGGTTCATAAGCACTGCAGACTTTAAAGGAAAAATGTGTAAACTGCATTTAGCTTTGAACCGTGTAAAAGCAAGTAAATTAGGATTTAAAGCAGTAATGGATTATTTCTTGTCAGTATTATGAGAATTGTGTATTTTTCTGTACAGGTGCTTCCTGTCCTGTATTTTTACATGCACAAACCCTGGTTTCATTTTCAGAAAAAGTGTGCCATATTTTAAACCCTGCTTTTCAGTCACATATGAACACTAGGCTACCTTAATTCTCAAGTGGGAATGGTTAAAAAAAGCTGACCTACATTTGAAACAGCCGATAACTGACCTAACAAGTCTGAAAGGGGTCCTAGTTCACTTTACAGAGCCCGGGGAAAGCTCTGGGCTGCTGAGTCAGTCAGCTCTTCAGCGTATGGACTTGACTTTTTCTATTGACTTGTCAAGTGAAACTTCAACCCATGAGACTACTTGAAATGATTAGTGAGGTGAAGTAGTGATCTGGTGGAGTTTTTCTGAGTTAAGTCAGTGGGTGGAGAAAAGAAAGGTGAAGTGCCGTCACGTCTGAAGTAAGTGTAATAGTTATATGTGTTTAGGTAAATGAAACAGCCGATCATGAGTCTGTTATGCAGTGTTAAACTTAAAAAAAAATATGGAGCAGTGTTGGAGGGCATGCGATTTTTCACAGGAAACCAAAGTTTCCTTTTTTTTAAAGGGTTCTCGCCCCTCTTTCAAGACTTTTTAAAAAGTATCGTAGTGAAATAAAGCTCTCCAAGTTATTCACACACTATAAAGCTACACCCTCAGTATGTCCTTCTGAGTGCGTATGAGGGAGGCATTTAGACAGTTCTACTGTTGTAAATTTGATTTGACATTATTAAAATCTGTAATGTAGTTCGTTTCAGATGTTTTTTTAAGAAGTCTCTTCCATCTCAGGGTATTGTTGCTGGAATTATGTATGCCACTTTATCTACACTTTGATTCAACAGAGACTTAATATAAATGATAGTGATGGATTTAAAAAGTTGCAGGTTTCCAGAAGATTTATCTACATAATTTCACATTTTTCCCGATTTTGTGGCCTTTATGGCATAGGGTATAGCCCATGTACTCTTTTTAGTTAAGCAACCAGTGAGAATTGGCTCTTACTTGCCCTTACGCACATTTTGTGCACTGTAATCTGTATCTATTGTCTTAAGTTTCCTCACTCTTTTTTAGTTTGAGTACCCTTGATTTGAACACACACGTCTCTTAGTTAAACTGGATTAGCTGCAAAAAGAAAAGCGACATCCATTGAGCGTGGTAAAAACGCTCTTCCTCCTACGGTCCTGTAGGTGCAGAAATGCCATGTGGAAGCCAGGGGAGGATTGTGGGAATTTTTTTCCCTTGTCCCTGCATCCCCCACCCTTTACAGTGCCGCAGTTCTTAAAGCGGCAGGAGCATTCTTCCCGTTTACGTCACGTTTCTGTGGATTTAACAAATTTAGTTTTCTATTTATAAAAATGTGGACTAGCCCATTACATCCAGAGAAGTTCTGGAATCAGCAGCGAACTTGGCTTATGGCTCCATCTTTCTTGCCAGCACAGGGGAGAGATGTGCACTGCATGCAGGCCTCATCCAGAATATGCTGTCATCATCTGCTGTTTTTCCATTTTGCAGAGCAGCGTTAAGCATCCAAACTAGCACAGATCCCATTGATTGCCTTACAAGCTCAATATACCCAGCAAGCCTCAGGGGTCTTAATTGCATTGCATGCTGGAGCAGCCCTGGCCAACTTCACACCCTTGATCAATAGTGTGCTGCCACTAGAAATCCCAGTGACAACCGGTTCATCGAAGTCCAGATTTGCATGAAGTGTTCCTGGACTGTAGGCCCTAAGCAGTTGAGCCACACAGGAGTTTTTGTATGTAGAGATATAAGTCTGATAGGGATGGCAAAAAATAAAGTTTTCGCCTAAAGGGTATTTACTTGACTGCAGCTACCTAATGCCTTAAACAGAAGTGGAACAAGACTTTTCACCATTTTGGCCTGTTTAAACCAAATCATACTGATTTGTAACCAATGTAACCTTTGTAACCAATCTTCCTACACAGACTTGTCTCTGGGCTAAGTCTTTACCGATCGAACGTTTGTGTTCAATTCCTTCACATCATGTTTTTCAGCCTTCCCCGTCAGATCCATCGCTTGACTTGCCAGCGTCCGACAAGACGCACGCCGCAGGCCCCAACTCCCAGCTGGCCACCTGCGATGAGCAACAGGCGGGAGGGGACCAGAAGCAGAAGAAGAAAAAGAAGAAGAAAGTAAAAGCCAGTCCCGGGGAGGGCGGGGGCGAAGCAGGGCCAGAGGGCTGTGTAGACCCCCTGAAGAACCCGGCCGCAGAACAGCCGGAGGAGAAGAAGAAAAAGAAGAAGCCAAAGGAGAAGAAGGAGCCGAAGGAACCCAAGCCGCCCAAAACACCGAAAACACCCAAGACGCCAAAAGAGCCCAAGGAGAAGAAAGTCAAAACGACCACGCCGAAAGCAAAGAGCACCCCAAAAGTCAGGTAGGCAAGCATGTGATTTTAGAAACTGGAGGAACGCATAGCAGAACAGTCCTGTATAGTTCAAGTGCTTCTGTTCACAAGCAGATGTGAGTGGTTATACTCACCTTTCCTGTTACAATTGGGGAATCCCCCTCTTTTGCAAGAGAAACCACTTGTCTTGAGCTTTTTATCTCCTTTACCAATTTTATCTCCTTTTTATTACAAATGTAGTTTATCTTCCTGGGATATTTTACTTTTAAATAAAAGGTTGATTCAATAAAGGGGATATCACTAGAAAAACAGCTTAAGGTTGTAGTCAACAAGGGCGAATAGCATGCCCCCAGCTCCTGAAATGTTTCATTACATATTGAGAGAATAGCACTTGTTCAAAAATGGGTAAATTCAAATTTTTTACATGTTTATAATTTATACATAATGTCTCATTTATATTTAGGGGGCCAGGTAACAATTTTCCCTGGTATTTCCATATGCTTACAAAACCCTATCCCTAGAAAAAAACTCTAGGGAAACTTGATCAATTAGAAGAAAGCTTGGTAGCCTATAGAAATCCACAAGTGAATATGGTTAACGGGTCACATGGTTTGGCAGGCAAAGCCTTTGACCTGTCCTGGTTAAATGAAAAAAATCTTCATGGTTACTAGAGGACACTCAGAAAGCCTAGTTTCCTGGTGTACATGACCTTGCCTGTGACCTCTGGCCATTTTGTAAAGATGCAAGATATTCTCTGTATCTTAGACCACATTTAGGTCATGATTATAGTACATATATAGGAAACCATGTACTCCATCATAAAATGTCCTTGTCTTTGACCTCACCTAAAGGTCAGTGGCAAAGCTACATCAAATCTCTACTTGCAGCTATATTTGTTGTGTTAATTTGTATTTCAAGAAGTGACCTTCTCTAATGGTACTTGGCAGCGTGTCAGTACAGTCTTTTGCACCTCCCTTGCATAATGGATAGACTGTCTTTTGGACAACAGGACATCTGCAGCTGAGTAAAATTTAGAACAGACTCACCATTAAATCTTAGCAGAATCTAATTCTAATACATTTACACTTTCAAGGCTTGGTGGCTTTATATTTTATGTCTTAGTTTATTTTCAAGGTCCGCTGTACACACTGCATCTGATCAGTTTTGATTTTACATTGCATAAAAATCATGAGATTTTCAATTGGGATTCTGTCATTTCAGCATCTTGCTCCTACATATTTAGGGCCCGGTTTCAATTTGAAACTTTCAAAAAGTTCAAACCTGGATTATGCTGCTCTCCCCCTGTGACTAGAACTCCCCGTGTGGCAGTGCACAGTTGGCACAATTGAAGTAAGCATGCCGAGGGCAGGGTTAGGCTGAGTCGGCCACAGTGCAGCTCTTGGCTGCTGGTGAAATGGCTACCTCTGTGTCGTCTTGGGCACCAGCAGGCTGGCTGTGAAGTCTGTGAGCAACAGACTGCTTGTGCAGTCGGTAGTGAACCTGCAGGAGTGCCTGCCATGTCAGAAGGTGATTGGCTCCGTGGGAGGGCAGGTGGGAGGAGTTTGCCTATCGTCTCTTCTGTGTGATTACAGGGCACTGGAAGGGAACGGGTTCTCTGATTGGGAGTCAGGACAAACTATGGTACTACTTGCGACAGGTCTTCCAAATTGTCCTCCAGTAGTCTGGCATGCGGGCAGTCTCTTTCCAAGAGCAAATCTTGAAAAGTCCTGCTTGCAGCAGTTTGTAGTATTTTATGATAGGTCTTCTCAAGATGGGATATTCATTGGTGCCTACAAAGAGATCTAGCAGTATTTGTGTCCATTGTCTCATCAATAGGCAGAGAGTACACCTCGCAGTTAGAGGCAGACTCTTCAAACATTTCAATATCCTGCACTATTTCACCAATTTGTGATACTGTCCAGTGTGATCAGATCACACTTAAACATGTGTGTTTCTCAGGAGCTTGTAAAGCCGCAGAGGCAGAGATGCACTTTTTTTACGACTTGTCCTTCTGAATAAGTCCGAAGTTGTTTGTGATAAGTTCACTTGCCATATAGACGTCTTGTAAAACAATGTCCATCTCCTTTCACGATCTTTTGAAAGTCACTTGCTGCTTGTGTAGGCTTTTTGAGGGCTTTGATTTTTGCATCTAAATCCATACTGAGACTGTTGTATTTCTAGATTGTATTTTGCTTCTCAAATAAATCTTGCATTTTTCCCTGACAAAAAAGCATCAATGTACATTAAAAACACTCAAATCCTTTCCCTTCCAGTAGCCGTTTATAAAGTAAGCATGTAGCTGGAACTCCAATTTTTTTTTATCCTCCCAAACTACATCAGCATACAGCTACGTTTATTAAATTCATAATGTGTATATATATTCATAGAAATGCTCCCCGTGGAATGGATGAAATTAAAAAACAGACTGGATTGAGCCTGTAGGCTGTAGTTTCCTCACCTCAAGTACAGGGGTTGTCCCTTTCAGCCCAGATGTAGACAGCTGGGAATTCCAAATTGGGTCAGTATATAATACACAATTGGTGATTCTATAGAAAAGCATTTTGATGGGAAAAGTTAAATTTTCATTTTTGATATAATCTTAAATATAAATATTTGTTCAGAATTCATATATCCAAATATCAGCTCCGATTTTACCGGTGCCAAGATAGTAGTGTCAAAGATTGGCAATCGGCTTCCAGTCTTGTCTGCGTTTTGCGGGATATGGCTTTGTCTCAATTTTTTCCCCAAAAAATGAAAATTATTTTAGAATTTTCTTGGTTCTCTAGATGGTATGAAATGTACATAGCAAGGCGGATATTAGTGATTGATCATCCACATTCCTCCAGCTTTGGCAAAGCTCTGTGGTTTACATAGCTATTATATGAAGTGATACAGGTTTATGCGAGATTGAATTACTTAGATGTAAGTGTGCATCCATTGCAGGTCTTGTGTTTTTGTTGCACCTCTGTCAGACTGATTTGTGCATTCAACAGTCAGGAAACAAAAATGAACTTGTGCCTGACCGTGGCTTGAGGCAACTTTCAGTCACACCTCTCTACTGGTATTCCACCCCCCACATTGTTTGGCTTACAGTTAAAAGCCAAATATTAGTGTTTGTCTGGCTCCTAGTGGGTAAGTGCTTTACATAGGTCAATAAAATGTGACCAATATTCAAATTTGTATTAACCGACATGTAATGTGCAACTTAACACTTTGTCCTGTGCTTCATGATTATGCAAAATAATTACTGTACAAATCTATTAGTACAACAATTTGGTGATCTGGCTGCATAATTTCCAATTCCCTGCCACCTTCACCTCTGTACCTTCGTTGGTTCTTAAATAGCCCTGCTAATACCCTTTATCATTTCCAGGGCAGAAAAAGAACTCTGGAGCTTTCAGGATATACGACTGTATAGTTCAAGTACAGGGGGAAAACAGCTTCTGTTTATCTAGATGTGGAATCAAGTGTGCTCACCTGGTTTGTATTTGATTTGCTTAGCAGATGTCCTTGTCCAGGGCGACTTACAGTAAAGATGATAGACTAAGTTGAAATATAGCACAAGGAACACTTCTGCATGTACAGTCCGGTAAAAAATGTCAACTCACATTTGAATTTTCATTTGGCTATTGAAGAAAAATAAAACCCAATCCATGACCTAAAACTAAATAGGAGTAACAGTCTCCTATAGTTCAATGTGTTATTTCATTTTGAATGGGGACATGGATTCATCATTGCTACTGTACTGAAAATAAAAATGTTATCAATTATACAGAATGAAGTAATGCCCAGCAGAACCGGCATTCATTGTGCTCAGTGCCTGGAGAGCAGACATTGGTGAGATTTATTCATAGAACTCAAATTATATAAACTATAGACAGATGTTCATAATTTTTAAATTTGAACAACTGTTACCACGAGAGTTTCAACATTTCAGACATCTGAAGTTAATTTTCCATTTCCCATGGTTTTTGAAAATGGAATCCTGTCAAGTTCTGAAAACACGGATGTAGCACTAACATTCAAACTGCGGCAAAAGGCAGACAGTGGCTCAACGCAAGAAGCCGTGTAAGGGAATATAAATTAGCTATAGACCACATGCAAATGTAAACTCTGCCCTCCATTTCTATGGCAACCCAGGTGAATTCTGCCAAGCTTTTATTGGGTATAAAATGGGTTATGCTTAAAAACTATAATTGATTTTTTTTCATGTGATGTTTTAGAGGTAGTAAAAGACATTCCCATTAAGTAATAACTTCAACAGACTTGCTAATGACTTCAGAAATGTGAAACTCAATTTCTTAGCAACACTGTAGCTCACCATGTGCTCTTTCATTGCCTTGTGCCTCTTCAAGTGGTTTCATCCACTAAGTTACACAGGTACTAAATTACATAAGTCACAATCTTTATGAATGGCTTTTATACCATTGGCTTGCGTTGCAGTCTTTGCCGTAAAACAATGAGGCGTTATTGGTCCTGCATTTGAGCGTCACATTTTTGACTGTTTTGTGGATTTTGTAGCCTCACATCTGAACTCCCACTGTGACTGTGTGCTGTGACTTTATTATATCTCCATAAATAGGCTCCTGTCACACCACACCTCAATCTGCAATGCAAGTAAGCAGACTTTAGAACCTGATGCCCTGCTTTCTTCATCGTAGTCTGTAGTTTTGGCATAGAGGATCCAAATTCTGATAATTTCCCAACAATTGCTGCAATAGTTTGCCAGTGTTTTTTTGTAGCAAGCTTTGAAGATTTACTGTGGGGCTGTACCTTGAACTCATAATTTAGGTGGCCTAATCATAATCAGTGTCAGCTTCCTTCATAAGTGTTGAACTGGAACTGTTCCATTTCTTATTTCTTTCAGTGACTTTCCTTTCGGTAACTTTTTTTTTAGCTGAGGCTTGTAGGTAGTCCATTCATTATGTTCTCAGTGTTATGCAGTGTTATTGTAAGTCTGACTAAACTACGTAGTATTTTTTCAACTAATGTTATCTTAAAGGGGAAAACTGTCATGCTACATTTCCATGGGCCAGTGACCCAGAGTGCATTCAGCTAAATTCAAGTCAGTTGTCTTCATACTTTTGTCTATGAATTGCACTTGCAGAATAATTCAAACTGGAGTGTTCATCATGTTAAAGATGTTAAGAAACATTTTTGAGTTACTCAACAGTGTCAGATGCTGTCTGTTGGTAACGGATCATAACTTTGTTCTTTATTACTCATTAAATTGTGATATGTTTGCGGAAGGGATCATTAGCACAGATGACAGGGCACATAAATAGGCCTAACTGCTGCTAATCTGAAAGAGGTTCATTAAAGGTGAAGTGATTTTCCATGTTTATTTTTTTGTTTTTGACATTTTGCACTGCAGGTTGGGAAAAAAAGGAATAAATCTTCATAAAGACACTTTGTATGAACAAATTTATTTTGGGGGGGAGCAGCCACAAAAGACATAATGAACTTGCTTCTAAAATGTATCTCTTAGATCTATACTTGGTTACCATGATGTCTGAGTTTAGGGGATATAAACTGCTTAACAGCAGGTTTTAAGTCTGATTTGTTTTCTAAAATGTCACTAAAAAGGACATCTTCAAAGTACAGGACGTTAATTCTGTTAATCTTTTCAGAGACTACAGCAAACCACCGTATGAAGTTTAGAAGGATAACCACTTTAGGAAAATGTAATTTATGCACAGTTTGTAGCAGGGATTGTGGCTACAGTTTGTAGGTTAAAGCTTGTATGGATTAGATGTCACGATCTTTTATTTTTTACGTCATAGACCTGTCATTTGACAAGAATAGTTCTGCAGGGTGCATGACCTTGCTATGAAGAAGAAGATAGGGCTGTTGTCTTATGTAGAAACGGGTATAGGTGGTTTTGATTTGATTAGTGCTTAAAAGGAAGGGGCTGTTTCAGGCTTTTTTTAGGGTTTCCTTCAAAATATCGGTTCTTTACGAGAACGGTGTGTTTATGGATGTTACAGGAAGCTGTGACTCACTGTTTGAAGCTGCAGCTTCCACCTGAAGAACGTGTATTTTTCTCTGTAAACAAAACCGTGTAGCTGCTGGTCTGTGGAGTCTGGCACTCGTGGAGGTGTGTAGCTCAAGGTGACTCATTAGTGAAAGCAGGTGTTAACGCGCCCTGCTCCCACTCCCGTGTGTTAGTCCTAGCCGCGCTGTGCTCTAGCTTTGTTCCTGGACTTTGCTGTGGCTTGTACGTCTGTGCAGCGCAAGTTAGCATTTTTCAGCCTGTATCAGACCTCCGGGACAATTCTTCTTTTCAGCAAGCAGCGCTTTGTGGATCTCTTTAAATTGTGCCGGGGTTTTCCTCATCCAGCTCTATCAAGTTTCAAGTACAGATTGTTTTTTTTTATCTCAAAACCTAACTTTCACTGTTACATTCAATGGGGATCACTTAAAGTATTCAAGTCAAGTCAGGTTCTTTTCTGAAGTTACTGCACAGGCATCCTATGAAGTATCCTGCACAAGTAGCCTTCCTCCATTTTGTTCCAAAGTGTTGCAAGACGGGCTAAAGAGAAACAATACCCATCTGTCACACTTTCCAAGGAGGTTGGAATAGCCATTAAAATTATTTTCTGACATATTTGGAAGGCAAGACAGTGGCCATAGGAGCTTTGATAAAGGCCCCATTGTTGTTTTCACACAGAATGAGCTTGGGATCATGTAACCCCACTGCCAATAAGAAGTATGAATTTTTAAGCAGATGGATAAAATGGGGGCAAAAGTGGTCTGCCACACCGCGACGAGACTAAAGGCTTGTCTTTTTCTCTCCCAGCATGTTATTTCATCATGCACTCTGGATATGCCATTTTACAAGACATTAAATCTGTTACCCGTAGTTCTTAGCAGTAGTGCCTGTGCCTTGGGTCCCCTAAATTAAATTGTTCGCAGCAGTCTATGATTTATAGAGGTCAGCTATCAAAAGCAGTTCTGTCATCTCCTTGAACCAGGCACTTGCTCACTTCCTTGATAGAGTTTGATAGAGTTGCCTTCTTTTCTTATTTGTTATGTTTTGGGGGGGCTCTGCAAGCAGTGATTTGATAAAAGCAAACCACAGAATGCTGTAGTGCAGGTGTTGAGAATGTTTGAAAGATGATTGAGGGAAGCAGATGGCTTTAGTCAGTGGCATCCAGCCAAAAGAGCAGGTGCTGGTCATGTGACCACTGGTTACCAGGGTAATCTGATTGCTCTTGGCATGCAGATGAAAGGAAAGGGGCCCAGTGCGCGGCTATAGCATTGTATAATTTGTGGCAGCGAGAGCGGAAATAAGTGCTGGAAGTGGAGCCTCATAGTAGGGGTGGCTCTTGGCCATGTGTGGTGTAAACTTAGGGAGAGATGAGAGGGAATACAGTATGTCGCAGTTTTTTTTCTTTTTTAGCTTGGCGAGAAACTGTAAGAATGAAATAAATACGCGGCGCGTCTTACATGTCCGAAGTGCACTTCAGTGTAAAGTCCTTGACACCACTGTGAAGTGAAAGAGCAAAATTGTACACTTCGCAACCAGCTTTATTTCACCATATCTGCCTTGATCTGGACCAGCGCTGTGAAAGTTAGCCCTTTTGTTCTTTATCCTTTCCTTTGTACATCAGAGTCTTCTCGAGGGCTGCGTTGGTTCAGGAAGAAAGGATTTTACATATTGCTTGTGACTGAAATTGACGTTACTTTTTTGTATAACAATTTTAGCAGGGACTAGTCATCTGAAATCCAAACCTACAGCTGTAAACCCATTTGTAGCTCAGATGTTATTTATTCTTCATACCAAACCCTGAATTACTTAACCACTTTCTTCCTCTAAAGAGAACTTCCTCTCGCACTGATGTGGAAGTGGCGTATGTCCTCCTTTTATTAAGAAATCTGTCAGTCAATGGGGTGGAGGGGGAGGGAAAAATCAGCTCAAGAGCTCCTATTAAAATGAAACGTCAAGAAGACTTAAGGTTTTGCTTGAAATGCAGGACCTGTCTTCTTTAAAGTGTCATTTAGTTGACCACTTTTGTACCACTTTTTTTCTTTTACTGTTGCATTTTTGTACTGTACGTAGTATATCTTTCCTCTGAGATTTGTCTGCTGGTCAGGCTGAGGACATTTAAGGAAGTGTCATAGACTCAACCTCTAGACTCTGAACTTGGAGGGAGGGGTCGTGGGTTCAGATCGGGTTTGAGACACTGGGGATGTTCCCATTTGCAAAGTTAGAAAAGTACCTTTAACACAAAGGGCTCACATTGCCAGGTGACTGCATTGCATCATTAAAGGATCCCCAAGTCATGGTAATGCATGACTTCCCTGGTAAAATAAAGGAGTTAACATAATCCTAAATCCAATTCCTGCTTGAATATTTCAAATAGACATTTTTTGTAAACAGCCTTTCTGATTAATTTATATGACCTTTTCTAGAAACTGATCCAGTTTTAGGAGAATGAAAAGTAGGGAAACAGTTTGAGTGTACAGAATTGCACTTGCATCTTGTGATATGGGAGCACGTGTAGGGAATTGAACTTCAGCGGTGCATTTGTGTACTGAACATACCCGTCATTTTCTGAAGTCACACACCCAAAGAAGGCTCCACAGCCGAAACGTGTTTCCTTTCTTTTCAGCACAGAATAAACCTTCACTTGTCCCTTTGCAGCCTACGCATGCTGACGCATTTCACTTGAACGTTTTCTGAAGGGGGTTAGGTTTATTAATCTTTCACTTTTATCCCCTCTTTTCAGTGTTAAAAAGCCTGATCCCGAAACAAGCACTACAAAGAAGAAGGAAGGGAAGCGCAAGCGTGAATCCTCTGACAATTCTGACTTGGAAAAAACACCCCCTCCTTCTCCAGAGGAGGAGGAGGATCTGGGCGTTCAGGTAAAGATACTTAATCTTACTGGCTGTGGGGAATAAGGCAAGTGACAGAACTGGGCTATTGTATGGTACCTGTTACACTTAAATTTCAGGTTAGTAAAAGCACTCTATCATGGTTACCTGTGGGACTAACCAAGGCGATCGTTTTAGATGGGTGCGTTTGCATCGCAAAATACATATAATTGGGCCAAGTGAATTCCGGGGTTTTTTTATACATGGTGGTCTTCAAATGGACTGTTGGCAACTGAAGCCCTAGAAATGTGTGGGCAGATTCATGTACTTAAGTCACATTTAAATTTTGCATGCTTTTGAGTTTAATTTGTTGGTTTTCCCAGCCATCACTATTGTAAATGCAACATTTTTCTATTTGCGGCATCTGAATTTTATTATAAATATGTTTTATTAATAGATACAGACAGGACTACCAGTGCATGAGCTATATTGCTAGTAACATTAGAGGAAATGTGAACTGGGTTTTTTTTGTGCTCTTGCATATTACTGGAGTCAGAAAAATCAGATTTCTCCCCATCATTTGCAGTGAAGTGGGAGAAAAGAAATGGCAAGGTGTAAAATTGGTAGTTTAAGGGTAGAAGTGACTAATTCTGTGTCCTTTACTAGACATCCTGTGCTCAACTAGACAGAAATGGGAAATGCAGGACTCCAAAGCAGACAGCCATTAAGTGTTTGTTTGCCCAGATAACGCAGAGTAAAAGAAAACCTTTGTTCAAACTTTGCTATATGTGTGGTATGAAAGCTCGGTAGCTCTCTGCATTATTTCAAACATCATGTAAGATTTTTCCTGAATTGGAACCATAAGATATCCTTTTTCTTAAACATTTTTGCAAAGCCTTTTTAATAAAATTAGACAAGTGGTTTTCAATCTGTCGTTTTTACAAATGATCTAATTTTCTATGGCTCAAAAATGGTTTGCAGCGCATGTGCCCTCTAGCACCAAAAATTGGATAATGCTACTACTGCTAAGTTTATTTATAAAACATAAGTCAACTTCTTCCTCTTTAGTATGCTAATTGGAATTCCTTGGCATTATATCAGCTTTAATCCATTTAGCGTTGTATCACAATACAGTAAATTCTGTTAGACTGTAAGCATATGGAAGCAGTCAAAAAAGAACCATTCAGAAAAAACAAATGACCCAGGGTTTTGACATACTGTAATTATCTTGTTTCCCTGACTTATTCTAAAGGTACTTGCCAATTATGTTTTTCTGAAAGTCTAACCCATCTAATTTAGATTAACCTTACTTTTCTGGTATAGTTTTTCCCTGTCTGCACCCAATCGCTTGCATGTCGCCGCGTAAGGCAGTAACGTGTGTCGAGTTATGAGCCGCGATAACCTGCCGTTGCAGAAGAGACGGTCCAGCAGGCAGGTCAAGAGGAAGCGTTACACTGAGGACTTGGAGTTCAAGATTTCCGATGAAGAAGCGGAGGATGGAGACGCCACAGGACAAAAGTCACCGTCAAACGCTTCGGAGCAGCAGGTCAGCTCTCACCCCACACGCTCCTGCCTCTTTCTCATGGCTGGTCAGGGGTGGTTGCGCAAGGAGGTTTTGCATGTTTGTATCGCTAACCTTTTGAAATAACTTTTAAGGAGGCTCCGGATGCAGAGGGCCCCGTTGTGGAAAAAATCATGGGTATGCGAATGGGGAAGAAGAAGGTAAGGACCTGCCTTTATTTTCGCCGAATGATCAGTAGATTTCTAGGAGATTGCCAAGTTACATTTGTAGAGCACTTGCTTGGGAGACGGTAACCCTGTCGGCATTTCGTAAACCTAAAAAATAATTGGGGTGATTTTTTTTTAATTCAGTTGAAAATCTGAGCTTTAATCGCTGGATTAGTTACTGATTAGTATAATGTTAACCGTTTGAATAAAGTCTTTGATGTAGTTTACCTTTAACCCTTTCACACAAAGAGAAGTAGATGGTGTGTTATTCCTTTGAAACATCCTCAAATAAGTGTAGAACAAGTCAGCCAAAAATAATACTTGTGGCTTTTAGTAGTGCAGCTGCAAATTGGCTGCTGCCTGAGGAAATGGTACGTTTGGCGTCTGCTTAACACTGTGGTTTTGGCAGGAAGCCAAGCTCCGGGTCAGGTTATTGTGAATGGAGCTGCGTGTGGTTGAGGAGGAGTTAAAATGATTCATGACTCAGTTGACACGGAGAGCAGGGTGGTTGGGATTGATAGTTTTTTGTTGAGGTATTACAATAAAGTGAAAAGTCCTGCCAAAAGTGCATTCTAAGTTTTTTAAAATTTCAAACTGTGCTAGTTATTACCCTAAGTAGCTGTGGATTTAAATAGCATTGACAGATGGTTCTTTCAGACACATTCCTCTAATATTAAGCTTATTATTTCAGGCGGAGTCTGGCGAAGAAGTGGATATTGAAGAATTTTACGTCAAATTCAAAAACTTGTGAGTCCTTATTCTAATTTGAAGTGTGCAATACTATTTTCTAAACAGAAATAATGACTGAACTAGAAATGTGAAATTTTTTAAAATGCTCTCAATAAAGGAGTGGACTGTGTTCAAATGACTTTTAAAATCTGTGCATTCAACAAAGTGCTTCTAAGCGGTAATGTTAAAAGCTTGGAACTGCAAGATGTATTGGTGCCATTTCGGATTTAGGGAATGGCAATTCATTATTGAATTTACTCAGTTCTGGTCTCATAACTTTTCAGCAATATTTCATAACTTAATGCAGTTCTAGCCCTTTTATCCTTGTTCAACAGTTTACTGATTATAGAGTAAGACTGTTTTTTTTTTACCTCAATGCCCAGTGTGATGTTGAGATCCTTCTTTGAACACAGTGAGCCTATGCCGCAAAAGGACGCAAAATGTCAGTCTGATAGAGGCATATAAATCGAAAATGCATAGTGTTAAAAATGTTTTATTTTTGAAGAGCTAAAAAATTGCTGTTTTGGTTATTCTTTTTTCAGCCAATATAATTTTTATATTGCCTTAGTATAAGAGGTTATTCCATACTCTGTAAGCTGCTGAACCATTTTTAAGTATAAATATAAATATTTTGCGTTCCTCAGGTATCACTTTACTTTTTCTTGTCTGAATGTCAATACCATCAACAGCCACAAGCACAAACCTGTATTTAAAGTGTTTTTTAAAGTAATTCATATACACTGAAAAAAAGTTAAATGTCTAGTTTAGTGAGAGACTTGAATTCTTGAGTATTCCGAATTGTTTGGGTCTGTCCGAGGAAATGGCTGTATGAATTGTGAAGGTGACTCTTAAGCTCCCTGTTTGCAGTTCCTACCTTCACTGTCGATGGGCTGACATAGAAGAGCTGGGGAAGGACAAGAGAGTCCACCAGAAAGTTAAGAGGTTCAAAGCTAAGCAGTCCCTTAACAATTTCCTCAGTGAGGTGAGCATCCTTCCTCTCCTGTCTTACGAGGACTGGTACACTCTCTGCTAAAGTCCCTTTATTGATCTTTAATTGTTTTGTCCTGTTTCTGAGAAGAGATGAGTGCTTTTCACTGCTGTCAACTTCGCTCTTGCTGTGAATTTCTTGAGTGACATTTGGTTTTGTGAAAATCAATGCTGTTATGTTAAATATTAGAATATTAGGCATGAAAGGCTTAGTGCTCAACACCAGTTTGTAGTATTAAAGCTTTAAGTTTTTTATATGATCAAATTATCATTCCATTAGATCGCAATCCAGAACTGAAGGCAAGCCTTGCTAATTTCCACATTGAATGCTTCACATTAAGGAATACCAAGCAGTCGAAAAACATTGCTTTTGAAAAGCCCTTTTGATTCCTCATTAGTGGATTGTAATTTCACACTTCATTTAAAATATTCTTAAACATTCTCTCACAGTAAAAAGGGTTTTGCACAATAATTAAGAGGCCCAGTTCATAAAGCCTGAGGAATTTGCTTTCCTCATGGGGAGGATTCCTGCTGAATTGTAGCACTTTAATTAATGTGATTTGGGTTTTACTGTCATACATTCTCTTCAGCAAACTTAATATCTAGTTTCCCCTTCGGTTTTCAGATGGATGATGAGCCTTTCAATCCAGACTATGTGGAAGTTGATAGAATTCTGGATGTTTCTCAAAGCACTGATGACAATGGAGAGGTACCTTTCTAAATTTTTCCCCCTTATAGTCACATAGGGGAAAAATGCTTAAGCATTTCATGGTATATTTTATTTATTTGTAAATTGTCAAATATAAATTGCTCGAACAATACACATTTTGTAAAGCAGCTCTTTTTCCACCACTTACCCTCAACTGTTCTAAAAAAAAATTCATTTCTCCATAGCCTGTCACTCACTATCTGGTGAAGTGGTGTTCGCTTCCATATGAAGACAGCACTTGGGAACTGAAGCAGGACATAGACTCGGCTAAGATTGAAGAATTCGAGAAACTTATGGCCAGAGAGCCTGAGCTGAATCGAGTGGTAAGAATTTACACCACACTCTTTTTTTTTTAATATGGGGGGAAAAGGACATGTTCTCGCGGTCACTAGGAAACCACTAATGGGAATTGTTTTATTTAAAACAGGAGCGGCCTCCTGCAAGCGACTGGCAGAAATCCGAGAGTTCCAGGGAATATAAAAATGGAAATGCACTCAGGGAATACCAGCTGGAGGGAGTCAATTGGCTGCTCTTCAATTGGTACAACGCGTATGTATACAATTAGTTATAACTACTCTTTCAAATGTTGCACCATCCCCTTTTCCAGCTGAAAAATATCTGCTATGTCTTTAAGCGTTTCAGTCATTTAACTTGATTTCATTTGCCATATAATTTTTCAGTAGTATTTAAAGTGAATCATGAAGGGAGACCTTGTTACAGTAAAGCACATTTTCCTGATTCCCTTCTGCAGTCTTTTTTTCTCTTCCAGACTTAAACAAGGTTTTTACTCTAGAGCTGTCAGCTTTATGATATTTTTTTTTTCAGACGAAACTGCATTTTGGCAGACGAAATGGGCTTGGGAAAAACTATCCAATCCATTACATTCCTCTATGAGATTTTCTTGAAGGGAATTCATGGCCCTTTCCTGGTTATCGCACCACTTTCTACCATTCCTAACTGGGAGAGGGAGTTTCACACATGGACTGAACTGAATGTGGTTGTGTACCATGGCAGTCAAGCTAGCCGGAGGACGATACAGACATACGAGATGAACTTCAGGGATCCACAGGTGTGTAGACCTAGACAATGCCTTGAAAACGTTTATAGCATCCACAGGCTGCTGTCATTCTAGCAGGTCTGAAGTGTAGATGCAGTAGCAGGGCGTTTTCCATCTTTTCAACCTTTTTGACAAACTTATTAAATGTATGTTGTGCATGTGACTGTTTTATTGATATAAAAATATTTTGTGTTTAAACAAAATGCCACTTTGTGTGCTGATCTTCTGCCCTAGAAAGGAGCAGCACAGCTAGTATAAACTGCTTTTCTGGAAAACCTGACAATTCAGTGTTTTCAGGGAACACTTCAGTAGAACTTGATTTTCTAGTATGACCTTGTATTTGGTGCTGAAAAAAACTGGTACCGCGTGAAGAATGTTTGTTTCTAACTGAACTCTGTTTATGGATTTTAAGAGTGTGGCAAGGGAGAGAAAAAACTAGCCATGCACTACCTTGAAGCTCTGTGCAGGTTAGTCCTCTTACACACTGCATTGCATTTATTTTCTCTGTAAAATGCTGTTCCCTTCAGGGCCGTGTGATAAAGGGAGCCTACAAATTCCACGCTGTCATCACCACCTTTGAAATGATACTGACTGACTGCCCAGAACTGCGGAACATTCAGTGGCGCTGTGTTGTCATTGATGAGGCCCACCGACTGAAGAACAGGAATTGCAAGCTGCTGGAAGGGCTTAAAATGATGGATATGGTTCGTATTGCTCCAGCACATCTGAAACATGCACTGTACGATAATGTCGAAGTGGGCCTTTACATGTTTCTCTCTCATTTGATGCAGGAGCACAAAGTTCTTCTCACTGGGACTCCTTTACAGAATACAGTAGAAGAACTCTTCAGTTTATTGAATTTCTTAGAACCTGAAAGATTCCCTTCAGAGTCCACATTCATGCAAGAGTTTGGTGATTTGAAAACCGAGGAACAGGTATTTGGGGATAGTACATGCTTTATGACTGTTAATTGGAAAAACTCTTAGTGGTTGCAAATGACACTTCATAAATGTGTAGCAGACAAGCAACTGACATTCTGATCTGCATTAAATTAGTTTTATTGTACAAGAATCATATGACTATTGCAGGGTTTTCCTCATGGTTGATATGTTTGATGCCATTATTATTTAAATCGCATGTTGTAATTAATTTATAAGTGCAATTTGCAACCTCTATCACAATTTGTGTTGTATTTGCCTCTAAAACTAGGGGAATGTATTTTTCGAATAAAAAAAGGCAAAATTAATTTTAAGAGACTTACCATTGCTACAAACCCTTGAACATTTCAGTTGTTTTGTTTTTTAGAAATAGCTTTAAATGGGTTCCAGTAGTGACTTCAAAGGTGCAGTGCAGGAGGAAGAGGAACAGATAGCCATGTGACAGGACAATAACTTTATTCAGGTGAAAGGAAGAGCCATTAACTGCAAAGTGAGTTAAGGTATCCATTTAGATGAAAAATAGCTATAAATTGCCTATAACCAGTTATTTAGCAAGAGGTATTCTGTAGTTTTATATCCTTGCCCTCAGTCTGATTTTTACCTTATCTGATGGTCAGCAACTGTAACTGAACTCATGGTTGGTGAAGTTGGTAAAAAAAAATCTTTAATTAGAATTGGGATATTCAGGTGTGACCTAACATTTTAAAGAATGTCTAACAAGAACCTTGCATCTCGTAGGTGCAAAAACTCCAGGGTATCTTGAAACCAATGATGCTGAGGCGACTGAAGGAAGATGTTGAGAAGAACTTGGCACCAAAGGAAGAGACCATCATTGAGGTAGAGCTCACCAACATCCAGAAGAAGTACTACCGTGCTATTCTGGAGAAGAACTTTGCCTTCCTATCTAAGGGGGGTGGAGGCGGCGGCAATGCAAATGTACCAAACCTTTTAAACACTATGATGGAGCTTAGGAAGTGCTGCAACCACCCTTACCTTATTAATGGTAAGATACTTGTTTTTTTTTCCTGTTGTTTGATTGTTCTAGTAGTATCAGAATAGTCATTTCTTGAGTTGAAATCTTGTCATTTGGGAAGTAGAAAATAATTTTTGAGTGACTTATACATGATGAGGTTACCTCAATATAAATGTAAGTTGTTGTAGACTTTTAGTTTTGTACCAAAAGGTGGTGGGCTGGGAATCGAGTTTTGCGTCTTGCTTCTTGTAGATGTTGGGCTTACATTCCTAGTTACATGGTGTCCATGTGGATTCCCGACCGACAGTTGTCTTTTGGTGATGTAAGAGTTGAAAAGAGGTTTTAGGCTCGTGCCTGCTGTCTGTAAAAGTGGATTTCCTTACACTTGAGCTCTAGAGGAAACTGAGTGAAGCCATGCTGCCTGTTACTTATAAAGAAATGCTGTTAAACACCACCTCACATCTTGCCGATGCAGGTGCTGAAGAGAAAATTCTGGAAGAGTTCAGGGAGACTCATCATTCCGACTATCCAGATTTTCACCTCCAGGCGATGATCCAGGCTGCTGGAAAGCTAGTGCTGATTGACAAGCTGCTGCCAAAACTAAAGGCTGGTGGCCACAGGGTGCTTGTCTTCTCCCAGATGGTCCGATGCCTGGACATTTTGGAGGACTACCTCATCCAGAGAAGGTACGACTTAGCAGCATGCAGTGTCCCACCACTTGTGCCCCCCCTCCCCCAACGTACACAGACAAGTACTCATTACAAAAAAAAAAATCCCGTCAGCTTTAGTTGATTTTGTACTTCTGCCATTTAAAGTCTATCTATATAGAATATTAATTGTACTCCACAGATGGACTTTCTTTTGATTCTACTTCTTTGGGAGTCACGGGGCTTGTTGCATTACCTAATTAATGCGTCGAAACGTTTTATTTTAACAACCCTTGAGAAATATGAAAAAACATATAATTAAACTAATTTTCACACAGCAACTGAGAATTTAAATAAGGTAGTTCTTGACTTGATTGATTATATATCAGCGTTGGAGCATAATTACTCGGTGTCCTACATATTACACTAGGTATGAGATATGTTTTTCCAAGAAGCTGAATGCTGTGTTTGTTTCTGCAGATACCCCTATGAGCGAATTGATGGCAGAGTAAGGGGTAACCTTCGACAGGCAGCTATAGACAGGTTCTCCAGACCCGATTCAGATAGGTTTGTGTTTCTGCTGTGCACAAGAGCAGGAGGCCTGGGCATTAACCTCACTGCGGCTGATACCTGCATTATCTTTGATTCAGATTGGAATCCGCAGAATGATTTGCAGGTGAGACTGGGGTGATTGACTTGGAATTGCTCAGTTGTCTTGTTTTGGCATGCATATTTAACTTTTGTGTTTATTCAATTCCTCTTCACTGTTGTTCTTCTCTCCTATAGGCTCAAGCAAGATGTCACAGAATCGGTCAGAGTAAAGCTGTCAAAATCTATCGGTTGATAACCAGGAATTCCTATGAAAGGGAGATGTTTGACAAAGCTAGTTTAAAGCTAGGTCTGGATAAGGCTGTGCTGCAGTCTATGAGTGGTAGAGAGAATGCTGCTAATGGGGTAGGTACACCAAACTAGTGCACTAGTCCTTGTGTCTAGAATTTACTCTTGTCATAAGAAGCTCATCTGTGGAATATTGTACATTGTTTTGCTACATTACATTTCCAATCCTTACTTCCAAGTAATTTTAAATAATTGGGTGTAAAAATGTTTAAGCATTTTCAATTTTGAGTGTAGTGTTTCATAGTAACAGCCAATAACTCCCTTGTATGTGATGAAATACTCCAAATGTAATAAAAGGTAAATATTCAGTAGGTTAAAAAGCGGCAAACCCTACCCAAATTTGTTGAGTGCTCTTAGACATTCAACATTAGAAAACAGAGCTAGCTACTTGAAGAAAGTCAGTTTTATAATAAGAACATTCTTAATCTATTGAATTCCTTGTCAAAAAGAACATAATTTCAATAAAACAGATCGAGGTAAAAATATTCAGAACTATACATGCCAAGATGAAATGCGATGAGGATCAGTTTGTTGAAAGATAACTGAGATTTTGAATACATGTAAATTAGCTGAAGGCCAAACATTTTGAACATTTTGAAGATAATGGTTTAACTATTGAGCTGTTCAGTGGAGTACTGAAAAACCGCCATGGTCCGTCGTAAGAGCTGCTGGTATCGGCAGTGGAAGAAAGAGTTGTAATACAAGTTCATGTCACATTCAAGGTGCAGCAGCTTTCAAAGAAAGAAATTGAAGACCTGCTTCGCAAAGGAGCTTATGGGGCACTCATGGATGAGGAGGATGAAGGCTCCAAATTCTGTGAAGAGGATATTGATCAAATATTGCAGAGACGAACACAAACCATTACCATTGAATCTGAAGGAAAAGGATCCACTTTCGCAAAGGTACAGTTCTCTACAGAATGAAGCATGAGAGAGATCAGTATGTTGGCTGATGCCACACTGCAAGGTCCTAATTAGTCATGATGTACAGCAGATGTATCTATTATATGAGAAGGACACCTGGTAAATGTGCATTTAAGATGGTCATTATGCAGTTTTGTATCTGGTATCACTGTTGATTTCAACTCTTCCTTAAGGCAAGCTTTGTATCATCTGGGAACAGAACTGATATATCTCTGGAAGATCCTGACTTTTGGCAAAAATGGGCTAAGAAAGCAGAACTTGATATGGATGCAATAAATGGAAGGGTGAGTGATCTGTAACATTGCTTGTGAGAGGCATGGGTATGTTCATAAAAACAGGCATATTCTGTGTATTGTTTTATCTTGCATTGATCTAATGGCTTATTTTCAGCCAGTTTGCTTTAATTAAAACAAAAAAAATTAAAACTGAAAAATGTGTTCAGTACATAAGGTAGCTCTGTTTTAAGTTGAATTTCTGTTTTGACATTATTTCTGATAGTAACATGTCTGACAGGTGTCCCTGAACCTGTCTGACGGTCATTTTGTTCTGATAACAATCTGTGTGCGTGCTTTGGTTATTTTCACTACGTGTTGCACAAGATATACTGGCTGTTTCAGTCCTAAATACCCATGTGCTTGTAAACTGTCTGAAACACAAGCTTCATGGACTTGAAACCCTTAGATCTTGAAGGTATTTCAGGGATCTGACTGCTTATAATTAGGGCATCTTAAAAATCAGGTATTGCATCTTAACAGGACTGAAAATTTAAGCACTATTCATAATGATGTCTTTCCCAACATTTGAGAACAAAGAACAAAGGTTTAATTCATTTTTTTTCCTTCAGAATAACCTTGTAATTGACACACCAAGAATTAGGAAGCAGACCCGTCACTACAGTTCTGTGAAAGAGGAAGAAATGATGGAGTTTTCTGAGCTGGAAAGTGACTCAGAGGAGAAGCCCAATGTGAAGCTCCGCCGACCTCAGGATAAATCCCAGGGTTACCCTCGCAGCGAGTGCTTCAGAGTGGAGAAGAACCTGCTGGTGTACGGGTGAGTTCAGGGCAGAGGCCAATAGGGTAGACTGAATGGAGAAAAAGATGGAGAGAGAAGCCATTGAAGAATTATCGATAGAGGGGTTATCTCACTCAGACACCACAAGTCTGGTTCCTCCTTTTAAAATTGTGTGTAAATATTCCTAAAGAAAAAGGTGGGTCAAATGGCTTTTAGAATACAAAGTTTACAGGTCTTCATAGTGAAAGCTGGAAAATCTCTTGTTGAGAAGGGGCTGTTGTATGTTCTGTGCGATGTACATGATCACATTTTTCCATATGATTGGTTATTTTGTTTGTGCCCCCCCCCCCCCTGCAATGAGCAACAAAGGGTGTGGTGCTCTTGGGTGCAGACAGTTAATCAGACTATTGACACTTCTGCAGCTCAGTCTTCATGGTTCACTGGTCACACTGAATCTGACCAGCACTCTTCTAGTTAACAGCCTGGAGCCTCAGGCCATACAGGCAATTAAATCTGTCAAGTTTCGCACCATGTTCTGCCAGGCTTGTTTTGCAGGAGGAAAATTTTGTTAAAGTTCAAAATGTCTCCTTAATTATGAGCCAAGATCATTTGCAGCATCTATATTTATAATGCCGGGTCATTGACAGAGGTGCTTTTGTTCATAATTGATTTCTGTATTAAAGATGAGAGACAGAACACAATATTTTATTGCATTGCATGCAGTGTGCTCCATATATCCAGACAAACTCTTATCAGCTATTCAGTGTCCTAATTGGTCCGCAAATACAGTTCTTTATCAATGGTGTGAACACAAGTTAAAGCAACCTGCTAAATTCCTTTTCAGGAAGCTAGTATGGTTGGTCTGGCCTTTAGAGCATTGTATCTTTTTAAACAGGCAGGGTTTCAAATGCCCAGTCCTATTGAACGCCTGTCTGTTCTGAATGAGATTTAGATGGGTAACAAATGGTTCAGCATTTTTCAGTCACTGTTATGTGCATGACAAATGTTTAAACACTTGTTACCATTCTAACGGTCTCGGTATTTCTATAAATACCCTCTTAAAAGAAGAAACTAAGGCTCGCTCCTCCCCTCCCTTCTAGCTGGGGACGATGGACCGATATCCTGTCTCATGGGCGGTTTAAGCGGCAGCTGAAGGAGCAGGACGTGGAGACCATCTGCCGCGCTGTGCTGGTTTACTGCCTCAATCACTACAAGGGAGATGAGAACATCAAGAGCTTCATTTGGGACCTGATCACCCCTACTGAAGATGGACAGACCCGAGCTTTGCAGAACCACTCGGGTAGGTAACGCCTCCAGAAGCCTGAATGGGGTGCTTTTGTTTAGAAAGAGTCCTGAATGAAAGTTTGTGAAAATTGTTTTGGATTAAGGGATTTTAATAACTGCAGTGTACTCCTGCTTAAATATGTTTTATTTGGAGGGGCTGGTATTCATGAACATATATTTGATGTAAACGCTCTGCATACTGTGTTTCCTTCATAGGCTTGTCTTGCATTGTGAAAGAACTAGGCGAGTATTATGGTGTTTAACACGTCCATAGTAGCTTTCCTGAAGCATCTTATGTGAGCAGTTTAAAGACAAGCTTGTCATGTATTCATGTATTGCACCGTGGGCCAAATCAAACACCTAAAAAACCAACATCCAGACAGCAGCTTGCTTTTGTGGCATCCCCCATTTATCAGGCTGAATAATCTTCGAATGATATGGGATGTTCTACAGATGTTCTGCTTTAACAGAGGTAACTACAGGACTGGGTAACAAAGCAGCTGGAATTTGCCAATGTAGATAAGTCTGGTCAAGTATATGTACATAGATTAAGTTTTAATTAAGGACGTACTACATGCCCAGTCAAGTTGATTTTAAATTGAGATGGATTTTAACTTATTCCAATAAAATTCCATCGCTGGAAAAAATGATCTTTCTTTGAGGCAGTCTTTTATAAATTTCACCGCTGTTCCCACAGGGCTGTCTGCTCCAGTACCCAGGGGACGCAAAGGAAAGAAGGTTAAAACACAGGCTGCTCAGCCATTCATTCAGCAGGCAGACTGGCTGGCGAGCTGTAACCCTGACACCCTCTTCCAGGAAGACAGTTACAAGAAGCACCTGAAACACCACTGTAACAAGTAAGTCAGGCACCTTTTAGATTCTTTTAAAAGTAAAAGCTATACTGTGCGCTTTGGATGTACAAGGCAGACATTACGCCGCGATGCTTTTCTACCATATCTTCAAGCAAGAGTCTGTTAATAGAGTAGTGTTTAATAAGCCCAAATTAAGCTCAAGTTTCATTACACACAAGCAAGCTAAAATTGAAATGCTTGCAAGAATAGATCAATCCTGTAATTATACATGTCTGCAGGTTAGGATTAAAGATGAAGCCTGAAGCTTGTTTCCTGTGCTCTTAATTTGTATTTGTGAAATTGCTGGTTATGACAGCAGAAGATATCATGAATTTCCCCACAGAGTGCTGACTGTCCACCCTCATTCTCATTTGGACCTTACCATTGTGGTTTAACGTGCTGCTTAGTGCATTCCCTTTACCTGGCACCATGTCATGGATGTCTTGATTGCATGCTTCACAACACCTAGGATTCTTCATTTTAGATTTATAATCTGTTTCATTTTAGAATGACAGCAAATGTCTGCTAAAGGTTTAGCTTTCATATAGATAAGGGCCATCCTGTATACTGTGCTTTTTCTGTTGCTTCAAGGGTGTAGCATGATATTCCAGCCAGTATTAGGTCTTGCAAGTCAGTCAGCCCTTTTTAATTCTTAAGTCACTTATTCTTGTAACATTCTATGAGTTTTATGAATTTATGGGACAACAGTTATATAATCCCTGTTATTCATTGTCAAACAATTCTCAAGGCTCTATAATTTCTAATTCACAAGTACCTGATTTTTGCTTCCATTGCATGGCATTGCTTTGTTGCAGAATAGCTCGTCAAGTATGATTTTTTTTTTAAAAACACAGCCAGGTATTGTTCTGTCATGGCAAGGCCATAAAAGCTGGGTTTGCATAGCTGTCTTTTTACAACTTCTGATGTGCTTCCAAAAATGGAATCGGGCAACAGCTGAGGAAATTTTACGAGATAATGAAGCAGAACACTTACTGCCAGCCATCTGCTCGCTTGTTTACAAACTTGCCTCAGTACTTTAGAGGTGCTGGCAGGACGTGTCCAAACTTCACAAACTGCATTAGGTGGAAATAAATGAAATGCGCCTGGGCTCCGCTCTGCTCGCTTCCTCTCTGTGCAACGCAAACCGGTTGCCAGGCAGACCTGTTGGAAGCCAGCGAAAAGCACCACACAGAGGTGATTATGTGCCACCATCTGTCATGCTTCAAGCCTACCATACAGCATGGCTAATCAGCCTTGGCAGGATGATGGATGAACTGCAACAGATGCCAAAAGCTACTGTTGGCAAACAGTCCCAAAGTTAAGAACTTTTCTCTCTCCCTCCCTAGAGTCCTGCTGCGGGTCCGCATGCTGTACTATCTCAGGCAAGAAGTTATCGGCGACCAAGCAGACAAGATTTTAGAGGGCACGGATTCAAGGTTGGTGTAAAAGCGGCTGTTCTTTCTGTGGTGCCACTGTCACCAAGATGCGCTATCATCTACAGGGGGCACAAACAGGCCACTTTTGGTGTAAATTAGACTGTGATTTGTATGTTGACGTACATTCACAAGCTGAACATGTAACTTTGTGACAGCGTTGTTTTAGGTTATTTGTGGGGAAAAGCCAGATCAGAACACGAAAAAACGTAAGACCAAACGTACGTCTTTTCCTAAGCAGTAATACTTGCTTTTTGTAATGTGTTGGAAATTGGTTAATGTTGCTCACAAGACATTTCACTATGACCAAAAGTACGTTTTAGAAATTCCTCGATTTAACCTTTTTATTTTTCTTGGGGTCACAGTGAAATTGATGTTTGGATTCCTCAACCATTCCATGCTGAAGTGCCTACTGACTGGTGGAATAGGGAAGCTGATAAATCTCTGCTCATTGGAGTCTTTAAACATGGTATGTAGTTTAAGTGAGGTTTATTTAAATGTAAGATGTATGACCTGTTTCTACGTTTTCTATTAATTATGTTTTCAGATCGAAGATTATTTTGCAGATCTTCAATCCCATAGAGAGGCTAGTTATAAAATAAAGCAGTTTTCTGCGGATTGATCATTTAGCATAGTTTCTTATTAATGGTTGAGAAGCACTTGTAATCAGACCTTGCTCTGGTTTTCAGCCTTTTGTGCACTTGCTACCTTGTCTTGCCAGCCAGTGTCAGAGTGGCTGGTGGGTTTAACCTCTGCTATTAATCTGTACAAGTGCCTCATGGGCTTTCTTCCAAGCAGTATTTCACAAAATGTCAGCACAGAGACCTTCCCATTCCCCGGAGTGGGAAGCTGCCTTGTTAACTTTGAAGGGCTGCGATGTGTAGCAGCCATGATATATACAGCAAGCCGTTCCTAATCATAATCCCAATTCACTGGAGGTCATGGAGGAACCCTCAGCGGCATGGCCCTACTGCAGGAAAGAATGATAGCTTATAAACCCTTTCATGATTACAGTTTGGCTTCAGGCTCTACAGCGGTTAGAAACAATGTGTCACAGTATAAATCCTAATTGAAATGTGATGTTCTGGTAGGAGGGAGGGGAGGAGGGGAGGGGGGTTCACGGGGCCTGGCTGATCGTGGGCTCAGCTGAAGTGGGTCCAGTCTGACAATCATCTCCCCGCAGTGCGCTGTTGAGATCTGCCGTTTTAAATCTGTTCTACATGGGCAGTTCCAAAGCGAATTCCCATTTGGGTGTGGGTGTCTCTCTCTGGTGTAGGATTTTAGATTTTTTTTTTCGCCACCCTTTTGTGTGACAGTGCCTGTTACATTGAAATTCATGTTGAAGGTTTCTAATTCTATTGTAAACTTTTGTTTTTTTCTGAGGCATAGCAGGGGTCCTAATGTCGTTATCATATTTGATAGCTCTATGCTGAATATGCTTTTTGTGAAGGTCAAGCAAGTTTTTTTTTTAAAGCTATGTTGGTGACCTTTCCAATCCTTTCTCTTCCTAGGACTGTTTTGAGTCCTGTTTGTACATCTCCTGTTCTGTCGAAGTGAGCAGACAACATTTTGCTCTCGGCCATAAGTGTTTACCAAATTGCTCATAGCTGAAAACAACGTCTGTAATCAGACAGTGTCTGTAATCGTCTGGGTTAATACTTAATATTCCCTTGATTGTAAGGAGCCACATTGAATACATGGAGGTGATTCAGACAGTCTGTTATGCTCCCCTTCCACCCCTTGCATTTCTTTTACCTCATGATAAGATGGCTTTTCGATATTATGCCAACGCATACATTTTTTTCACAAGTATGTTTTTGATATCCCAGTTATTACATTCCCGATTTATTTTTGTTAAAAGTATGTGAAAGTAAGAAAAACCAGGCAGGTTTGCAGCGGGGAAACTCACCAGCCCAGCCAGCGTTGCTGTCTCGCAGGTTGCCGAGAAAACCAATAGAAATTGAAGATGATGGGGGGGAAATTTGCCCTTTATGTCCTTCAAAGCATCTTCTCTACCAGTTTCCACAGCATTTAGCCTGCACACAAGTTGGAGTGTTTGAGACATAAGCTTCTTGGATGGTGCATTTTTCATTTGTGTTTTTCCCCCACTACAAGGCTAATTTTCTCCCTCTTGTTCCACCTGTCAGGGTATGAGAAGTACAATTCCATGCGAGCTGACCCTAGTCTATATTTTTTGGAAAGAGTGGGGATGCCAGATGCCAAGGCTATTGCTGCAGAACAGAGAGGAGCTGACATGATGGCAGATGGTGCTGATGGGTAAGAAGGGCTACAATACACTTATTCCTCTAAGACCCTTTTTTTGGTAACTGTGCAGTCTGTAATTTTGTGTCTTAAAATCCTTCTCCTAGGGGTGATTTTGACAGAGAAGATGAGGACCCAGAGTACAAGCCAGCCAGAATGCCTTTCAAGGATGAAATGGATGTGAGTCAGCAAACAATTTAAAGTCATTGCACCTTTTGGTATCTGCAGTCCTGACAGTATTTTAATGTTCTTTTTTATGTTGAATAGGAGTTTGCAAATTCACCTTTGGATGATAAAGAGGAAGCCATGGATGTTGAAAATTCAGGTAATTTTTTTGACATGCCTGAACACACTTCCACACAAAAACCTCGGAATGTGCCATCTACATTACTCATGTATATTGTGACTTGCATTCGGTGTTTTCTGAGACAGATGGCTAAGTGTGTTAACAGTTACTTATTGTTTAATCCTTGGACATGTTCTGTTGAAGTATTGTTTGAAGAAAAGAATGCACTGTTAGGAAAATCCAGGAGCTCTCATTTACTCTTACTCTCTGCATTTTTAACAAATGTAGCGCGCTATGATACTTGAATTCCAGTATCGCTGTATAATTTCTCAGATGAGGCAGCATGTGGTCTTATAGAACATTACAAACTAAGGCAGATGAGTCTTCAACAGTGTTGACCCCTCGAACCTTCCATAACAGAAACAGACCTTGTAGGTAGGCGTGCATTGACTTGGAATATCATGGTAAACTCATTAGTCAGAGAAGCACATGAGTTTTTCTGGTGAGATGGAAATAACTGATACATCACAGATAAACATTCCTTTAAGAAATATCCTTCCTGATTCCTTAGGGAACATTTAAAAGTGAACTGACCTAATTCAAGGAGAAAAGAAGTTGTTAAATCCGGATGAACGCTGAAAAGACGGGAATTTACCCTTTTAATGAAAGAGATCTTTTTTTATTTAATTAAAATAGGAAAATCGAGTGAAAATGCTGAGTATGGTAAACTGTACTGGCCCACTGCCTCCGCGCTGACGACCAGATTGCGGCGCCTGATCACAGCTTATCAGCGCAGCTACAAGCGGGAGCAGATGAGGCAGGAAGCTTTGAACAAGACGGACCGCAGGAGACGACGGCCAAGGGAGGAAGTGAGAGCCTTGGAGGCCGAGCGAGAAGCCATTATAACAGAGAGGCGTCAAAAGTAAGAAACCTGGTCCTTCGGCGGCACTTCATGATGTTTTTCAAAAACCTAACTTATCTTAGGTTGGGACTACAGAGAGCAAATAAGTTGACAAAGGAGAGATTTTTCACATAGCTCGTTATACTGCAGAAAGTTAACAATCCAAGGGCCACATCATTCCTCATCTTAAAGGACCGTGGGAAATCTTCCCTTATAGATGTTCAGTAAACCTTGTTCTTAGGTTTTACTCTGGACTAGGTTTTCTTGATGGTAATTTCCATTACCTCTTTCACATCCCTGCTTCAGAAACATTTTTTTCTAAAGCTTATTTTAACGTCTCATTCATGGTACTTCATAGTGGTGTTTTTTTGGCATTGAAGTCAATTTGGTTAAAAGAAGGGAACTGCTATTTATGGTACCAGTGTTGCATTATTCCTTTTGCTGCACGTGGCTGAATCTGATAAATACATAATTTCCTGTAAATTATAGCTAATGAGCTCTCTCAGGAGACTACTGATTTTTTTTCATTTTAAATACTAAGCATAGTTATGGTTACCTACAAATTCAAAATGGGCTGGATTGTTGAAGACCATCCAGTTTCTTTAAGCCTTCGTCATGCAAATGTTGCAGTTTCACCACATTTTGTTCTTACCCCAGGTGGACGAGGAGAGAGGAAGCCGATTTCTACAGGGTGGTGTCCACCTTCGGCGTTATGTTCGATACAAAAAAACATCGTTTTGACTGGAACCAGTTTCGTGCCTTTGCCCGCCTGGACAAAAAGACAGATGAGAGTCTGGAGAAATACTTTTACTCGTTTGTGGCAATGTGCAGAAGGGTATGCCGCATGCCTGTGAAGTCAGACGAAGGCAAGTATCACATGTGGTGGAGCTGCAACCTTGTTTCCCGTCTCTCTTCTGCACCTTCAGTATCCCTGTCTAATATCATGGAGGCATTTTCTGCTGTTGTGAATTGATCTGCTCTTGAGGGGGGAAATGATGAAAATGTGGAAGCTGATGTTACCTTTATCATTAAATTAAAAATGATGATCGTCTTTATTTGTTGAGAAAATTGTAGATACGGATTTTGCAGATGAAAGACATTTTTCCTTACAAATAATTCGAGACTTGTACACAAACCAGTGGTCTTAGCACTTGTGCTTCTTTTAAGTTTGTCCTTATGGATTCAAATCAAGTTGAGTAAAAAATACTTCCTGGCCTTTCCCGTTTGAGCGAAAATGGTTAACACTTAAAATAGCTGATGAATATTTTTGCAGCTTTTGTGATGTGTTAACATTGCATCATAGCAGCAATATTTTAGGGAATAAAACATGCTTACCAAACAGGACCTGTTTGCCATATTCAGAACAGTTAAACTATGGAGTGCATAAATGACACATTATAGTTCATGCTTTAAATGGACTAATTATAAGAAAGTGGACACTGACATGCCCAGAAAGACCTAAAATGAGAGCAGATAATGACAGGAGGCCTTTCAGCTAACCGATCAGAGCATCTTGCAGTCTTATTGAAAGAAGCCAGAGTGTCTGCAGAAGCAACATGTCTGGTTAGCTTATTCCATTTGCCCACAACCTGAAATGAAGAGCATTAATCCAACATGGATTTGAACTTGCAACCTTCTAGTTGTCCGTTGTGTGCCAGTTACCAGTTCCTCTTCACTGTATTGTATGAGATGTAAAAAGAATGAGGCCTGTTTGAAATGGGAATGAAGTGGATTTCCTGTCCTTGACCCACAGAGCCACACGATCCCACTATCCTCATCGAGCCTATCACAGAGGAGCGAGCCTCCAGGACTCTGTACCGCATAGAGCTCCTCCGGAAGATCCGGGAGCAGGTTCTGACTCACCCAGACCTGGACGAGCGGCTCAAGCTGTGCCAGGCCAGCCTGGATCTGCCGGAGTGGTGGGAGAGCGGCCGGCATGACAAGGACCTGCTGGTGGGCGCCTCCAAGCACGGCGTCAGCAGGACCGACTACCACATCCTGAACGACCCGGAGCTCTCGTTCCTGGAATCCCACCGGAGGTTTGCTCAGAACAAGAGCAGCGGACAGCTGTGCAGCACCCCCTTCCCCGGCCAGGGCACGCTGCTGGCGCTGTCGGCCGCGGCCCTCCCGGTCAAGAAGGAAGAGGAGCAGGAGCCACACCCTCCTCCGGCGGAGGGGGCCGAGGCGCAGGAAGAGGAGCCGAAGGCCGAGGTAGACCCTCTGAAAGCGAGCGAGGAAGAGGAGGCCAAGGAGGATGTCCGGACAAGCGCCGGGGAGGAGGTACCTGTTAAACCCGAGGAATCGGAGACCCAGTGTGACGCCAAAGAGCCCGCGGTGCAGGAAGACGCAGAAGCACTAGCTGAGCTGGAGCCCAAGTCGCTGTCGGAAAAGGGCTCTGAAGAAGATGACGAAGATAAGATGGATGATGACGACAAGTCGGAGGAATCTTCTCACGCGGAAGGTATTTCTAGGAGCTTGATTTAAGTCATTTGTTACAAAGAGGCAAACAAATACATTTTCATTAAATGTTCTGGTTTAATTTATCTTTTACAATAGCCGCTTTGGAACGTCTTGAAAATCATTTGACAATTCTGTAGGTTAAGCAAGGGTAACAATTTTGTGATGAGTCACAGATGCGGTATAGTGATAGTTTGGTCAAAGTGTAAAGATTGAAGCTTTTGCTAAAATATCTTATTCTTTTCCCTTTTTATTTAAAAGGGTATTTCAATATGTTCACTGTTAATGAGTTGTATCTTTTTTCTATAGATGCTTCTTTTTAAATTGGGTTCTGTCTCTTTGCTAGCCAGGACAAAAGTTAGTTGAGAGAACCATCTGTGCTTTATGTGCTTTGTAGTTTTAATCTCCTGTTAGGCTGGGACCAGAGGTAATTTCTTTTTCTGTCCTGTGCAGAAAACCATCTTTTACATTTCCTCCTCTTCAACTTCAAGGATCCCATAATAGTTATGAACTAAGTTATAATGATAACTCGGCTTTCTTTGAGCTGATATTGGCTGCAAACAAGTAGTTCCTGTGTAAACTGTAATTTTAATTGATACACCCATTTTTATATCCTAGAGACTGTAAAAGCACCGTCTCAAATCTGTCAAACCTAAGAATATTAAACAGGCTTGTTAAAGGGGCAGGTGCTCATAGGCATTCTCTTAGGCTGCCTGCAGCTTTTGTTAAAGATGTAGGGGTTTTTATATGGCATCTAGGCTGCGAATTAATATTTTATTTACGTCAACAAAAGACCTCAGCAAGTTTTTTCTCTGAAGTGGACCCTTGTGGTGTTATCTTTTTGTTGTTGTTGTTGCTTTTTAGGGAGATGGGCAGGGGAGGGGGGCTCTTTTGGACATTTCCAGATGGGGGAAGTTAGGAGAGGAACAAAGCCTCTCTCCCCCTCCCCCTTCCTGTTTAGATTTAAGAGTTGGGCTGCCGGGAGGGGGGGTGTGAGGAGATCAGGATGCCGCGTCCCATTGTTTCTGTTGAGCGGGCGTTCTTGTTTTCCACAGCTGGGGCGGCTTCTCGGGGTAAGAACTTCGATGAGGAGAGCAATGCCTCCATGAGCACAGCCCGCGATGAGACCCGCGATGGGTTCTACGCCGAGGACGGGGAGACCTCAATGGCTCACATTCTGCACGAAAGATCTTTCTCTTTTTCCTTCTGGCCCAAGGTTAGTTCAGCCGCACTCAGTAACTGGAAACTTGCCAGCTTTGTTAGTCTTTTCTTGATCCTAGCGGTTTGTGGAATATTAAGAGGGCATTTCTCTGGGGGTACTTGTGAAAGGCTGAAGTGGGTTTTCAGTCACAAGCTGTGCAGACTTTCCTGCATTGCTAACGAAGTTTAATCCTGTGCAGCATTACACAGTAGCTTTATTAATTTGCAGTTCCTTAACAACGTGTCCTTTGAAGAGGCCACGTGTGTGCAGGTACAGAGAAGGGTGCGATTTCAGAATACATATTGCATTGTAAGGCTTTTATTTTTTTAATTCCCTTAGGAACACTATCAACAGCTAGGGCCTCCTACTTGATAATCGGATTCTAATTGCTGGAAACAAAGTGCCTATAGTACACATCTCAAACGAGGTGCTCTGTGGAGCTAATATACTAGTTTATAAGTGGGTTAATTATTAGGGAGTGTTTACACTATGGAGAGGTGTTGATACGGAACAATTGATGAATGAAAATGTTTAGTCCGTACCTATGCTTAATGTGTTCAGAAGGAGACATTTTCAGCATGGTACCCTATTAAAAGCCACGCTTTACCCATTTGAATAATCAAATTATGAATTGTTTAATAAGGGTCTCAAAACAAATATACCACCGGTAATGCCATTACTCTGCTGGACAAGAGAATGTGTTTAGCATTAAGTTTCAGTTTAGAGTTGATGGTGTATTAAGCTTTTGGGCTGGACACCTTTAAAAATTACTAGTATAGTATCTTGGCTCTTGAACTGAAATTCACCAAAATATTTTTAGCTTTTACATTTTTAATGGGTGTTTATATTAAGTCAGTTCCTCCTTAAATGCTTAAGTTGTTGGCGAGGGTCTGGCAGCTGGAGTTTGATAATGCTGTCAAATGTTTTGGTTACTTCTGTAAATAGATGGCTTATGCTCTGCTTGCTTCTGTTCTTAATGTCAGACTACATTCATTTAAAGATTGCAGAACGGAAAATTAAATTTTTAGGTGTCCTTTAAATACAATTTATTGAATGTACAGGGACAGTGTGCTTGGGAGTAATAGAAATAAGGCCCTTTTTGAAAGTTTAACCTAGTTACAGCATGCTGCGGTGCCTGAATCGATAGGATGTTGGGTCTGATCATTAAACGCTGAGAAATGGAAAGAATCTCCTTGTTCTGTCCTTCAGCTCTTTGACGTGTTGAGAGCCTTGGGGGTAGGTCAGTTTAACCCCTGCTCTATCTTTTATGGAGGCAAGGTAAAATCTGCAAGGACAGATATCCAATGGTAGACTTTTTTTTTTAACAAAGGCAAAACAGAAGTGTCCTATGGGTGTCTAGTTAGCCTGGTGTCAGGGAAGAAACCTTGCCCTGCATTCTTTTGTACCAGATATCCCGCTCGTTAGTGCATTTCCTCTTAATTTTTTTTTTTACTTCTTTGCTGTGCAGGACAGAGTGATGATCAATCGCCTGGACAACATTTGTGAAGCGGTGTTGAAGGGGAAGTGGCCTGTGAACAGGCGTCAGCTGTTTGACTTCCCTGGCCTGCTGCCTGGATACACCCCCTCCACCCTGGACAGCCCCCTGCCGAGGAGGAGTTTTGCTGAGCTGTCTATGGTGGGCCAGGCCAATTATAGTGGCAGTGAGGACATCACCCTCTCCCCTCAGATCTCCAAGGCAAGCGACCGTCTCTGTGGCTGCTTCACATGCCCTTTGTGAGCATGTGTCATGGAATGCTCACATCTGAATGTCTTCTGTGTTTCTGCCTGTATTCATGTCGGTTTTAAAATGTCAGATGTTCAGCCTTCAGTGTCAGCCATTTATTTTATACATTGTAGGAAGGACAGAATGCACAATTATTTAATGTCTCATGAACAAAGCCATACTTCAGAGCAGTGTCTCTTGCAGTAATGCGCACATTTTTTTATGCAGCGCCCTGGTTTAGATTGCTGTTGAGCTTGGAGTGACCTTCTATTACTGCAAAGTCTGTTGCAGGAATGGAGCCCTGGTAAAATCTTGATCATACTTGACAGTTAATGATTGGGCCAGAAACTAAAATTGAAACTTTCACAGTAGGCACTTTAATAGTGTATTAAACGGGTAAAAAGTCAAGTTTTCAATTCCATGGCAATATTCAATCATTACGAAACTCACCTTCAGACTGGCAATACAAGGGGGAGAACAAAACTGAGATTTCTCCCTCCGTATGAAAATAGTACACTATTCCATTTTCTGTGGGTACCCTTGGACTTATCACCGGTTTTATCAATAAAAAGTGGTCCTCTGTTCTCACAGGAAGAGGTGCTGAGCATGACTGTTCCCCGTCAGCGGCGCCGCAGGAGGAGGAAGATTGAAATTGAGGCAGAGAGGGCTGCTAAACGGAAGAACCTCATGGAGATGGTGGCCCAGCTGAGGGAATCCCATGTGGGCTCCGACAGCCCTGACAAAGCTGTGGACTTATCAAAAGCCTTGCGAGAGGCAACCAGTTCTACCTCAAATATCTCTTCTGTTGCTTCCAAGTTTCTTTTGCCCAATGCCTCCACCCCAACAGCTGATGCCTTTAAAACTCAGATGGAGTTGCTGCAAGCTGGCCTTTCAGGAACACCCACCAGACAACTAATGAATGGCTCCTTTCTGGAAGGAGAGATTCCCATGAAGAGGAGGAGAGGCAGAAGGAAAAATGTGGAGGGGCTGGATTTGCTTTTCATGAGCAACAAGAGGGCATCGCTAAATGCTGTGCGTTCACTATCATTTTTTTATTCTATCCATCTGCGTCCCTAGTGGCCTTGTCACACTGACACACCCGAGCTGAGCCCTCATGGTACAGCTCGGTTCACAATGGCCGTTTTGTTGAGCCGAGCTGGTGCCAAGCTGTGAGAGAGCCTCACCGGCTATCTGGTACTGGCCTGCAGCCGAGCAGTGCTAGAAGCAGGGTTTAAGCTGTCCGTCTAAGGTCCATCTAAGAATACATGAAAAAGAGCTATCTGAAAGCGGGATTTGTGGCAGGATATGGGCTTCATAGGAACTTGTGGAAATAAAAGTTGGATAATTTTTCGTTTTTATGTTACATTTAAACTTCTGTGTAATAGTGCTTTTACTTACGAGACCCACCAAAGCATATTGAACAAGAAGTGTTGATTCCATGTGGCCTTATTGACCTATTGATCCTTCGCACCCCCACACAGTTTTGGCTACAAGTACTGAACACAGTACTATTGAAATAGTGAACTTTCATTGTTCCACGAGAGATGTCGGGATTCAGCATTTATGAATCTTTGTTGAATTTTCGATGAATTGCCACAGTGATCCGAATGAGGCGGCTATCTAAAAAGTTGTAAATGTTTGCGTTTAGTAGTTTCAGAAAATACTGCATCAAAAGGAAACTTTGAAAAGTACAGAACCTTAGCTGATATCTTTTGAGCTCTCATATAGCCTCCGTCTTGTACTCTTGGTGGTACCTTTCTTCACAACTTCCTAAAACAAATGTTTTGTATAGCTTGCAATAAGCTAATATAAAACAGTAAAATGTATGCATTAAAACTGCTAAGACCTAAACCATTGTTCATATTAGAAAAACATTTGTGGGTTGTTCAGGAATGGTGAATATTTACAATATCAATAGATAAACTGTAATTTACAATTAACTTTTGTGAATACACTGCTTAATGTAAAGTTAGAGATACCAAATGCTTAATGTACTAAAATGCAAAAGTCACTGAGAAAAATACAATTACATGTACTGCCACTTTCACACTTGTAATACAAAACCACTATTTATATACCACCAACCTATGTTAAGCACTTTATAGAAGTATTCTATATACTGTAATTCTAATACTGTATATTTCTGAAATCACTGATTAATATAGTGGCATAAGCCTATTAGTACAGGGGGTGGTCCTGGCCTTCCATTGACTGCTTTGCATTTTGAGCATGGCCATGTTAAGTGTTTTCTACATCAAATGCTTTAGGATGTCCTGACTTCTCTTTTCGTATTCAGAGAGCTCCTTTTCATTTGCATTCATCAGTGTGTGGTAGAAGAAAGGAAAAAAAACAAAACAGGACCTCGGGATCCATTCTCAGTCGATGCAATTTCACGCCGTGCGGGGGCCCATCCCCGGCGCGGCCTGCGTTCGAGCAGGGGGGAAAGTCCAGGTGTGCTGGGCGAGCTCGGTTCGGTGAAGGTGTGCCAGTGTCACAAGGCTCTAAAATTTCCATTTAAATGCTGACCAGCGTGCGAGTTTCAGCTGTTTTTTTCACGGGCCAGTGGGAAAGGTTTCCCTTTTCAATAGAGCACATGCAGATTGTGAACTGTAGCTGACACTGTAAGGAATGCGTCTATTTAAATGGAAAGGTGTTTACAAAAGCACCTTTTTAGCGCCTTTTATTTCAGTTTATTGTTTAAAAGACCTACCCCTGAATATTTGCGGGTCTTTTTTTTTTTTACAGCAGTAAGTTGTAAAACTTCTTTGGCTTACTGACTAAATCTTCTCAAGTTTGTCACTGAAATTTGACACTGAAATAAGAAATAAGATTGTTTAAGTATTAGTGTGGCATTGAAGACCTTCAGAAGATACTTGTAAAGGGGAAAAAGGAGGTGGGGCTGTCTTAAATTAGGTTTAGGAAGGTTTTAGGAGAAAAGAGGATTGTAAAGAAAGGATGGGTCTGAATAGGATTAGCAAAATGGGGTGACCAGGGTGATCACTAATGGAGGATTAACTCGGCACAGGTATTAATGAAGACAGTGATGTCGAAGCAGAAAAGAACAGTTAATAGCAAACAGTTTTTTTCGATTCGTATTTGTTTGGCGACTGAAGGGTCTCCCATTTGTCCCTAGGAGGATGCAGAAGTGACCAAAGCTTTTGAGGACAGAGTGCAGGTCCCACAACAACCACAGAGAAACATTCCATCCCCTGGCCAGCTGGACCCAAATGCTCGCATCCCTGTCATTAACCTGGAAGATGGGAGCAGGCTGGTGGGAGACGAAGCCCCTACAAACAAGGACTTAATTGAATGGCTTAAGCAGCACCCTGCTTACACTGTTGACATGCCAAGTTATGTACCAGTACGTATCCTTGATGCAGTTTGTCAATCTGTCAATAGATGCTATTTTCTCGCCTGTTGAATATTTCATGGTACCTAAGGGGGAAGGGGAGGAATTGCCTGTGAAGGAAGATTTCAGTATTTCAGTATTCCTGTCATGAACACTGAAGTCTTCAGACTCCTCGAAATCCATCAGCACTGTAAAAAAAAACAACTAACCTAACATCATTTAGCCTCAATCTTTATAACATTTCATTAGTTAAACGTTGTGTAAATGTTTTCACTAAAAGTTTTTTTTCTTCTCAGAAGAATGAGGACTTGCTTCTGTCGCCGTTCCAGAAACCGAAACAGAAGAGGCACCGGTGTCGCAACCCCAATAAAATTGACATCAACACCTTGACGGGAGAGGAGAGGGTGCCTGTAGTAAACAGAAGAAATGGAAAAAAGGTAATGGTGGGTTACTCTAAATTGGCCATGCTTATTTTGAGGTACACAGTCTGAAAAGACTTAACTCGAAATTAATTTTATTATTTCAGTAAAAAAAAAAAACATTTTGTAGTAGTGAGTGCTTTAATGTGTACTCGCTGTAATTTAAAAGTATTTGGTTTCTACTAGTGAATGAAAATCATGCTGGTACGGTGCACATATACATTGAATTGTTTGTCTGTTTTGTAGATGGGAGGAGCTATGGCCCCACCCATGAAAGATTTACCAAGGTGGCTCGAAGAAAATCCAGAATTTGCAATTGCTCCTGACTGGACCGAAATAGTAAAGCAATCGGTGGGTAATCTGTCGCAACCTCGTCATGCAGAGTTTTTTTTTCCCTTCTTTTCAGTGTTAGATTGTGAGCTGCTGTCTAAATGGTACAAAATGTCGACTAAAGTGTGCTGTGCCAGCTCCCCACAGTTCACAATCTGGCCATAGATAACATTTTAGCCAATGGCTTCTTTGTCTTCTCAGGGCTTCCTTCCAGAGTCTATGTATGATCGCCTTCTTACCGGACCAGTGGTGCGAGAGGAAGGGCCGGGCCGCAGAGGGAGGAGACCAAAGAGCGAGATCGCCAAGGCTGCGGCCCAGGCCGCTGCAGCTGCGGCCTCCTCTTCAGGCATCAACCCTTTACTAATGAACAGCCTGTTCGCTGGCATGGACCTCACCAGCCTGCAGAACCTTCAGAACCTGCAGAGCCTGCAGCTGGCGGGACTTATGGGTTTTCCTCCAGGTTTGGCTACCGGAGCCGGAGGTGACGCCAAGCACACGTCTGCCATGCTGCCCCTGATGCTGCCTGGCATGGCGGGGCTGCCCAACATGTTCGGCCTGGGGGGCCTCTTCAATAATAACCTGGCGGCCGCCGCGGCCGCGGCTTCTGGCAGCTCCTCCGCCGCGGGGCAGGGCGAGCTTGAGGAAGGGGCGGCGCCCAAACCGGAAGAGAACAACGACGAAGAGGGCGACGAGAAGGAGTCGGAGAAGGCCGAGGCCTCCGGCGAAGGAGAGGGGTCGGCGAGCGCGGCCAGTGCCGCGGCGGCGGCGGCGGCCGCTGCCGGCATGTCCGCAGGCCCCCTGGCTTTCAACCCCTTCCTGCTGTCCACCATGGCGCCAGGCCTCTTCTACCCCTCCATGTTCCTGCCCCCCAGCCTGGGGGGGCTCACCTTGCCGGGGTTCTCCCAGGCCACTCTGGCGGGACTGCAGAACGCCATGGCGGGCGCCAGCGGAGGGGCGGCGGGGGAGGAGAAGGAAGCCGGCCAGGAGCCCGCGCCGGACGCCAAGGCAGAGGACGGCGACAATACCATGGAGGACAGCGACACGGATGAGAGCCAGAACAAGACCGCCGACTCCTCGGTCCTGGAGGATGAGGTGGGGCCCGCAGAGGAGCTGGATTCCCTCGACGGCGGGGAGGACGGAGAGGAGAATGAGAACGATGATTAGAAACGTCCCCACGCCCCCACCCTGCCTTTCGGTTTCAAGAAGTGTTTTAAACTTTTTGACAATTGGTTAGTCCTACTGTTTACATGCCAATTAAATATCCAAACATTTAGATTTTGGCTTTTTTTTTTTCCTCCATTTTCAAAGGCAAGACAAAATGGGGGGGAAAAGCTCTCTGTAACATAGTGTAGCAAAAACAAAAAACAAACAAAAAGAGTCATGTTACACAGATGTTATAAAGGTGTTTCTTGGTCCTTAAGTATTGTGCAGTGCATTATTTATTATCCTAGGAGAGTTAAGAAATTTCTGAACTTTATCTGAAATCTTTTAGGACTGACTTGTTTAAATAATGCTCTGCTGCTTTTTTTTTGTTTTCTTTCCCTACCATTGGTATTATGTTGATGAGCAGCAATTTTTTTAAATCCAGTGGCATAAAGGTTAACGGCATTAGTATCTGCTGCTGAAAAGGATTAAATGAAGATGTATATTTAACTTTTTATTTTGTACTGTTTGTTTTGCTGTGAAGATCAGGATGAATTTCATACATATCATGCCTACAGACTGTGTTCTGAGTTTCACACACTGACAATCTGAACAGAGGTGTGAACGTCTCAGCCTGAAGAGACAGCAATAACTAAGGCAGCTGTTGAATGTTAGATTATTCTCAGAATAACACACCAGGAGGGTGACCACAAGATAAAAAAACTACAGTCAATTTGTCTCGTGATATTCTTGTTAATGCACTGGTATAAACTAAGAAAAATCAGGTACATTTCTCTAATGAAAGGACTTTTGTTACTTTAGCCACAAAGCTGAACAGCATTACCTCAATTCTAACTAGCCTTGAAGTTTACAGACATGACTTTGTAAATGTTTGTTTTTGTTTTGTTTTGTTTTTTTTTCTTCTTTTTGTGATGTCTTTTTTTATTTTTGGAAACTATCATGTATGATAAGATGTAAATTGCTGCCAACTGTAGTAATGATGCTTTTAATAAAAGTGACTCACGATATTCGTCTAGGAAACCAAATCAGAATGTTTGTGGTCTTTCATGTAGGTTTCTTAGAAACATGCTCGACAGTCTCATCTTGCTGAGAGAGTTTGTAAATGGCTAATACGACTTTGAACTGGTCCACAGTGGATTTTTACTGACTTGAGATTTTTTGGATTTATTTTCTATATTAGTGTTCAGTTGCTTGTAAGATTTGTATAGCTGCTTTCAGTAAAAGAGGAAAACTGCAGCAAATGCTTTTGATACTTTGGTGATGAAACATTGTACTGTTTCAAGCAGCATGTCACAAAACGGTTTTACTGGAATTCCTCCTGCCAGTTGTATTTTGTCTACATAGCTTCTTGAACCTGAAGATCTAAAACAGAATTGTTTTTGGCTTATTTCAACTCTGAAATTAATTTTAACTTTGGATTCTTGAAAACACCAGTCCTTTTCCGTGAATAAAACTTTTGTATTTACCTTATCTTGCAGCGAACAGGGTTCCTTGCATTCCTTTTGGGGGGCATTTTTTAAACGTTTGTTTTTGATTCAGAATGCAAATAAAGTTGACAAATTCTACCAGAGTTTTTAGAAATTGCTTGAATTTGCTAGTGTAAAGCTGTGAGTGACCTACCTGCCAACTGTAAAGTATAGACCCACTGGTACACGAGTGGAGGGTTCGTGTTGGTGGGTTTTTGCCTTGACCCTGTGAACGCCAGTTGTCCTGTCCCCTCTTATGAGGTTTAAATGTTTCTGAAAGTGTACTGTTTGTTTCAGCTGTACAGGTATATGCAGAGTGCTCATCAAGTTAGTCTTTAAAAAAAGCTGCATCACTTGGTGACATATGCATGTACCGGATATAGGTGCCATCACTGGTATCCAGCAAAGGATAAGCAGTGCTTTGCTATAGTAAACTTGAAGATGCCTACTGCTATCTAGAAATTTGTTTCCTATCCACACGCATTTAGTCATTCTCCATGGCCCTATTTGTATGGCACATTTATTGGCTTTATAGTGTGCTATTTTTGTGGTAGTTGGAAAAGAATACTTGATCAAATGAGATCTGTCTCCTGGCATGTTATTAGAGTTGGGCAACCTAGGTTGTCTCACGTTTGAGAAGTGAATGTGGGGAATGGGAGTTGCACTCAAGTGCAGTACAGTGGGTTTTTGAGCCCCTTTTAATGGGCAACACCTTAAGAGAAACAAAGAAACTGTTAAACTGCTCCAGTTGTACAATTTAAAAATTGTTAGACTGAGTTCACTTGGAATGAAACAGTGCAGAAGGAGGTCCTTCAGGACAGCAGCTGGATACCCACGCTCCAAAATGCTCCTCCAAAACCTCATCATTGTTGCTGTCCTGTTTATTGACATCACGTATACCTTCAGCTCGTATATGTTTTTGGTACACAATAAATCATGTTCTAAATTAAAAAGATATTTATCAGTGAACATTTTTTAAAATTAATCCAAAGACATTATCTGAATACTCATTTCTCAATGACAAGTTTCCATAATTTAACAATTACTTTATTAATTGGGTAGCTGTTATAATAGAGGTTGCAAAAGCCATTTACAAATGGTTTTAAAATAAGATTTATTAATAGACAAATGTGATAACTGTTTCCTGTAGTCTGTGTATTAGAATCTTAACCACTGGGTCCTAAACTATCCTAAACTCCTAGGGTTTAGGATAGCTTTATTACATTGATAACATTAATTTGTTTAGTGTATCATAATGGTGTCTTAAACTAAAGTGACTGTACGTGATCAATAATTACATGTTCCCAGTCCTTAGAAAAATTAAAGGTGATCCATAGAACTTAATGCCTGGGAGCTCTCCACTAATCTGACATTTTCATTGGCATTCGTCTGTAGTTGAAGGAATACAGATCTGATAGTGTTTCCCATTGTTTTCACACCGAGGAGACTGAGCCAAACCCCAGAGCAGACACTTCCCTCACTCGCAAGTGCGTTTTTTAGAAATGGGTTGTGAAGCCAATTCTATGAATCGATGGGAAAAAGAATCCTTTACAACTGATGAGCCTTACGAAAGGCTTTTCTTGTCCACTCACACCTATTATTCTGTAAAAAAAAAGGCATTTGTTTTTGCTATAGCATCCACGTTTTTTGGCTGTGCTCCCCTGTGCGTTTGCTCTTGTGGTGTTTGATTTACATGAAAAGCATTTCAGGTCGTTTGCATTTTTAACCGCCTGCTGCGCTGGCTATTGTCTTACAAATTAGCAGCTGTACAGCTTAAATGGCCTGGAAGTTTCCCCAGAGCAGGCTGGCCGGTCTGATGGCAGTGATGACCAATGCTACGTTTCCATCTGTAGAGAGAATCCAAAATGAAAACCTCATTTCATTCTGTTCCAAATTCATATCAGACTGCCACTGAGTCCCATCTGCAGTCTGCACTTCAGCTTGCACTTGGATCTTTAAAATGATTGGGTGTTCGTTTTCTTTCATTTTGCCATTTTGATGAACACGTGTGAACATGTATAATGGGTACAAAACAGTGTTCCAAGAAATTCTGGTTTCTGTGGGGTGCTCTTGGCTTTCCTCTGTCCAGTATAGCGTGACACCTGCCTCTTTGTCCCATGCATGTGAACACTCTGTAAGCTCCTTTCCTTTCTAGTGAGGTTTTGCATTGACTTACCCTTGCCATTTAAAACAAAAGCAGAAGCTGTACTTGGTTTGCAAATGTGAGCATGTCGCTGATGCACTGGGTATGGCTGAATCGATAAAACCACCTGTACCGGGTGTTAGGTGCCTGTCTGTTTAAGATAAGCCCAGGCTGGAGTCTGAAGCCCACTTCTTTTGATCCTCTGCTGTGCAAGTATCTCCAGCTGCCAGTCCATAAAAAAAAAATACAAACTTAGAGGTCACTGTAGAATCAGTGAGCATAATCCAGGATTTGTTCCGTGGATTGAGAAGCAAGCACTGCCGTTGCTTTTTTTTAAACTGGGCAAAGTCAATCCTTTGGACACAAGGACACAAGAGGAAACCATGGAGAAATGCGTTTCAGAGCAGAGCCCAAGAGGGTTTTTTCCACAATACTTTCAGGGACTAGCTTGAGGATATGTGACAGGAAATGTTACTATGGAGAAAAAACAATTGCAGTGTCTGATTTACCCTTTTTCCAAAGGGACTAAAACTGGTGAAGTTGCCCTGTTGCATTTTAGTGCGTAGGGCCTTTGTGTGCAAGTAAAAAGAACCTGATGACCATTTCCGAAATGTTGGCAGTGATGATGGTGGTAGATATCAGTGGTAGACAGCGTTGATTGCATTTCATTAGCTGTGGGGAACAAAAACTCACTCTACATTTTTTTAGTTCATAAATCCTTTAAAACCTCTACCTTGACATGGTTCTTAAAGCTGTGATTTATGGCTTGTGCAATATATCTCTTAACCTGGATGGATCCCAACAGATAGACTTCATCTGTTAAAACTGCCACAAAGTCCAGTTCCTGCAGTGGATTAACATGTGGGTAGAGCTGTGACTGCTGAGAGAATAACCATGACTGAGGAACTAGAGAGTCCCTTCATGGAGGTCTGCATTTCAGTGCATCAGAGCAACTATGCAAGAAGACAGGAGCTGCTACTAGGCAAGAAGAGGTAAATGCACTAGTCTATCCCAAACACACCATCTAAAATCGCAACCAACCAGGCTGACTCCATCACAGGACCTGGAAACAGTTGATTCTTGGAAACTGCAGACACCTCTGTAAGTGTCTCAACATTGTCAACCAAAGGAGGCAGTTACCAAAATAAAACTAATAAGCACTTTCTCGAAGACCATTGGTGTGGAAATAGTTTTCTAGAGGAATGGTGAATGGTGAATGGGAGTAATAGGAGTGGGGTAAATAAAGGAACCTGTGTTAGGACAACATCTCCATAATGGGATGATTTCGATTTTGGTATAATTAGTAAACTTGTCAGGTTTGTAGATGCAATAATTGAAGGGCCAGCAAACTCTGCAAAAGAAATTCAAAAAGACTTTCAGCGCTGGGCAAACGACTGATTAAATGTAGCCAAGTGTCAGGTGTTGCTTTCAGGTAGTAAAAGTTAATTGTAAAATGGGAAACTCCAGCAAATGTAAATGATGCATTAACACTGACAGTAAGTCTTTTAAGCTTAAAAGATTTAGGTGTTAATGCATAATTTATATTTTGCTAGACAGTGTAGTAAAGCAATACTAAATGCATACTGAACCAGTCTTGGGATATGTAGTTAAAATTGTAGAATTTAAAATGATATGCATGATGACAGTGTAGGTCACCACGACATAAAAAAGTGACATCCAACACTGACAAGCTGAAAGAATGGAATCTTTTTAGTCTTGAAAAGAGAAGACTACACAGAGACCTGATTCAAGTATGCACATCTTCAAAGGCACTGACAAAGTCAACACAATGAACTTCTTCAGAATCAGCAGGGTGAAAAGCAATTCAGGGGACACAAATGCAAACGAAGGGGAAGTGCTTTTGAAGCCGGGAAGAGGAAGAACTCTTTTTACACCTAAGGTTGTGAGGGTTTGGAGCAAGCTAGCAGGCCGTCTTGTCAATTCTGAAACCCTGGCTTCAGCTGGGTGAGGTCCTGGGGTCACTAATCCAGCAGCAAGCAAGCTACATAGGATGAACAGCCTTCTTTTGTTTCTAGTCTTTTCTCTAACATGTCCTCATCTACTACTGTGCCAGCCACCATGTCACCCTGCAACTCACAACAGGCAGCCCACTGAAGCTCAGCAGGTGTGAGCCTGGTCAGTTCGTTCCTGGATGGGAGACCTCCTGGGAAAAACGAAGGTTGCTGCTGGAAGAGGTGTTAGTGGGGACAGCAGGGGGTGCTCACCCTGCAGTCTGTGTGTCCTATTGCCCCAGTAAAGTGATGGGGACACTATACTGTAAAAAGGCACCATCCTTCAGATGAAATGTGAAACTGAGGTCCTGACTCTCTGTGGTCGTTAAAAATCCCAGGGCATTTCTTGAAAAGAGTAGGGGTGTTTCCCCGGCGTCCTGGACAAATTTCCCTCTGGCCTTTACCAATCATGCCCTTCTAATAATCCCCGTCTCTGAACTGGCTCCATCACTCTCTTCTCCTCTCCACGGATAGCTGGTGTGTGGTGAGTGTACCGGCGCACTATGGCTGCCGTCGCATCATCCAGGTGGGGGTTACAGTTTGGTGGTGGTGGAGGGGAGTCCCAGTTACCTGTAAAGTGCTTTAAGTAGAGTGTCTAGAAAAGTACTATATAAAGTGATAGGAATTATTATTATTATTATTATTATTACTACAAAAATCTCGCTGTCCATTCAGCTCTTGAAGGTTCATAGAATGATCCTGATATGTGACTAGTCCCAGCTGCTGTGTTGGCAAGCCTCCTCATTGTCATTTATTTATTCCTTCTAATAACAAAGTGTCCTCGAGGAACGTGTGCCCTTATTTTCCTAAACTTAGTGTTATTCACACTGGCGATGGATTCTTATTTGCACTAAGCTTCATTTTTTTTTTAGAAATTGCATGTTGTAAGAGTATGCTAATAGGCAAGCATTTCTGAATTATTAATTACCTCCAACCACCCACGAATAACTTTTATAATAACTGTTTAAAAATCTGTTATACACATCAATAAATTATTACATTTTCATTACTGTTAGCTGTTTTTGTAACGTTAACACATTGCTAATAGATTAAAGAGCATTAGCTAAACGGAAGTGCGTGATTTGTTTTAATTACCAACAGATGTATTCATTTCTGTGCCGTCGCTGAGTACCCTCCTCTAAATTTCCTTCATGTCATCCAAGTATGCTGGAGGTAATGGTGTATTAGATTAAATAATGCAATAATGTGGAGAAAACACTGGACAGATTAAGGGAACTACCACAAGAATCAGGGCCAAAAGCTGAAAATGATATTGCAGTGGGGGCTGGAAAACCTATAAAAGCATTTTCCAGTGCTAAAGCAGCAATAGAACCTTAGAGGATCTTGACATAAAAGGCCTCAGGTTCAAGATGGACCCTGTCAGTTCTGAGTAATCTGAATACAATGCAATTCAGTGAGTTGGGACTATTTAAAGAACTTATGGGCAACTTAGGACCAAATAGCAAATACCATAACTAAGATAAGAAGTGAGGAAGCCTGAAACAAGCTACACATAATAAGCACATGTGAAAGGTTATGAATGAGAGGAAGCCATTGGGCAGATGCAGATGCTTGGTGGATTGTAATTTTGACCCTAATTCCGTAGCAACCCCGAAGAAATAAGGGGATGAGTTTTATAGATCTATAAACTACTGGCCAAAGTAAAGTTCAAAATGAGCAAAACTTCTGCTAGTTTGTTCCAAATACATTTCCACAAGCACAAACTGTGACTCATGGTTTTGATTTCCAGCTTTGGCAGGTGTTTGCAAACTACAGCAATTATGAAGTATTGAACATTTTTAGCAATGTTAGATTTTTTTGTTGGAAGAAAGTCCAAAGTAAAAATAACGTGACCATCTAAATGCACAGTTATGGGTTGTTGAATATTTCGTTTCTAAAAAAAAAATCTATGGGTTTCGGTTTATCACAGAGTAATTATTGAACCAAACTAAACAAACTCAACTCATATGTGTAACTTTTCTCAAGGTCTTTCATTATATCTTCTGTGGAACATAAGGCACTGTTACAAACATGGAACAAAGATGTTTTCTTTCACGCTTTGACAAATAACTAAACCTTAACTAGTAGTAAATTTGTAAAAGAAATGAACGTTTACCCTCATTGATTGCACAGCAGTGGTTTCAACCAGCAGGTTTATCAATGGGTTGGATTGTGGAACAATTCATTTGACTTTTTTCTTCAAAGGTTAAAATTATCATGATTTAATTTACGAATGTATTGGGAGTGTCACAGAGCTGTGTTTGGTGCAAAAAAGAAGTTTAATCTCTGTTCTTCCACTTCTAGGTCAAATCATGTTCATCCTGTGCACCCTTGTTTCCCTAGACTCGGGACCAACCACAATCAAAAGTCAGGTTAGAACCTTGTTTACGCTAATACTGGCTATCCTGGCTTCTCAAACTAAGAAGCTGCAAGATGTATTTCACCTTAATTTCTTAAGCTCTGTTGAGTGCATGCTGTTTATCTTTAAACATTCGGACTCAAACTAAGTAACTAAGACTCAGTTATTTTCAGTCACCTTTTACTTCAGTGAAGATGCTATATTGTTTTCAAACATTCTGAGACATTTCATTCTGGTTGGAAACTCTAAACATAGAAAAAGATTCAGTGAAAGGTCCTTGTTTTACTCCCTGCTTATATAGTCTTTCGTGTTACAGGTTCACTGAAATTTCCATGTGATACAGTTGGTATGAGATACAGCTCCTGGGTTCAGTCTTTGTATGGCGTTTGTGTGCTCTCCACCTGTTCATTGTGTTTTCTCTAGTTACAAGTTTCATCCCACAGTCCATGGCTAAATTGTACCCCCCCTTCTTATGCATGTACGAGTGAATGTGTTGTGTGCCCTGCAATAGATTGATGTCCCATCTGAGGTGTAGTCTCTTCGTCTTGTGCACTGTGATTGCCAGGTTAGAATCTGGCTCACGATATCCTTCCAAGGACAAATCGTGTACTGGAAACGATACATGTTCCACTGAAACAAGGAACTGTTCTAGTTTTCGGCTTTCTTCAGACCTGTTCAGATGTTTCCACCAGTGACATTAAGACTCCCAATTCTGTCTGAATTAGATACTGATTGCCCGTCACGTTGCCATTAATTCTGCTGGACACCCTCCCTAGCAGAAACCTTCACAAAGCAGCTTACAAATTGGATACAATTTTTGGTTTTGAGGTTTGTACCTTCTTCATTGGAGGCACAATTTTACAGCCCGTGTGGAATGTGAGCCAGTGTAGTTCTAAAAGGCTAGGCATTGGGTAAGGCGCTGGAAGTAGGTCACTGAACCTCTCTGCACAAATCTGGTCAAGCAGGGACTGTTAGTGAGAGTGACCAGTCTTTGTGGATAGGAACAAAAATGGAACTAAACACATGAAGCAAAATGGGCTGAGAAGACCTGTTTAAGTCATTACAACATATTATTGTTACCATTCACCGGTACAGGAAGATAACATGACAGTGTCTTTCGGGATACATTCACACGGCTATTTTGTAGCTTTAGTCAATGACATTTGAAAACAAATACCTGACAGCTAATTTTCATGGTCTGCAATGAATGGTTCTGACAGTTCAAGGTCTATTAAAATATCTAAACTCTCTTGACTCTTTTCTCATTCTGCTAATGCACATACACTCTGAAACTTACAACAGAGCTTTGAGAGACTGAGGGATGCTTTTCAAGGATTTGAATAGTCTGGGTACACCACAATATATCATACAGTATATTGCTTATGGAACAATACAGCATCCTTTACTGAGTTTTTCACGATGGGCTGTTAATACACAAGTATCAAATGAGATACGGCAATCTGTATGGAGTTTCTTAGAAATCATACATTTTCCCTATCTTTTAAAATAGTACAAAACTCTGTTTAAAGTAATGTACATGCTTCCTTCTCAAACAATTACTGGAACAGTACATGCCATTTATTTTGAATACAAATTTGGAATATCCAGCAATGATCTTCTGAGTTTGTGTTATTACTGCCTACAAATCAGGAGTTACCAGTTTTAGCTTGGATGAACAATTTACACAGCACTAGCTAGCTTTCAAAGTCAAAATGGGTGGTACATTTTCTTTGTCTTGGTTTAAGTTTATTTCATCTGGCTTTCTTTTATTACAACAAAAGGTTTAACACGATCTTTAAATAATGTCCATTCTCTTACTGGTGAACATGAGGGTCTCAGAACTGGAGCGGGTGTGCTTTGAATATCCCAGCAGGCCTGTTTACTCTGCTTCCCTACCAGTTTAACTGTAAACACAATTACTCTGAATGAGCTGTTGACGTAATCTCATCTGACAGGAAGAGAAGGCATAGCAGGGTTTTGTGCATGGTTGAATGGGTAACTATTATGAGTCTATCTTATTTAACAAGGAAATTTACAACAAGTGTCATTAATAATTTCACTTTACAATGAAGTGGATCATGAAATACAAAAAGCCTAGAGTGTGTACCACACATGAATTTCACTTGGAAGGTTTCTGATTTGGGAGAGAGTCCAGTGTGTGAGTATATCCCAGGTTTATGACAATATGAATATGGAATATACTAGGAAGATCTTGGTCTTCAGTGATTTTGATTGTGTATCTGCAATTTTAAGCCAAATGTTTGTTTTCTTAAGTTAGCCTTCCTGATATAGACAGATAGTTGGAGACGTGACAGGCACAGACATAAAGTATGAGAACTGCTGACGTAAAACTAGGCACTGAAAAGCCAAGTCTTATCACCACACTGTTAATCTTCAGCTTGGAAGACGCTATAGCCAACAGAATTGTCTTTATGCGTATTGTACACACCCACCTCCCCAAATTCAGAATATACGCAAGAATGAATTTCACATGATAAAAAGTGATTTCAGTTTGAGAGTTAAAAACCTAGGGGAACCTAGTTTTGGTAGATCAGGTGGCATACAGTAAAGAAAAAAAAATCTCAATCTAAAAAGGCAAAATCTAAACCCAACATGGTAAGAAAACAAATATATTATTCTGTGCAGAATACTGAGCTTTGATCATTGCATCTCAAGAAGAAACGCTCCTGTTGTGGAACGAGTTCAGTGTAGAGCTACGTCAGGCATGCATCCGTAAAAACTGTGGAGCTAAGAGGTAATGAAGTGTTCATTCTTCTACCAGGCTTAATGATTTTTAAATACTGGAAGTTATTAGTATGTGCTGCAATTACATCCTCTGCTTTAAGAAAAAATACCACTGGAGTATCCTCAGCGACTGAGTTTTGTCGGCTTGAGGGGGACCAACAAGAAGAGGCGCTAAAGGGTACTTGGCCATTTCAAGATGTTCAGGACCTCTTTTATGTCTCTGGGGTGTGACTGCAGCGTTCAATTCTATCACAAGTCAACGAAACGTAATCAAATCCTACTGAGGTCTGAACTACAGCTACTTGTATCTTAAAAATCATATTGCGTCCCCATTTCCCAAAAAGACTGAAACAAAGGGGCAGACCTGGCGTTTTCATTCTGATGTCTTCGGTAAACAGTGCGCCAGTGAGAATCAATGAAAGACGCTTTTTCTTTCAGTCAGACGTTTTCATTCATCATCTGTTAGGCCTCTCCCGTGAACTGGTCTGGTTTCCGTTACTTAATTATTCGGTTTCAAATTGCATATTCTGTGTCCGAGGCATTAAGTCTTATTGTGTGATCAGCAGTGAACCCAGACATGAGACGTTTTAGATTTCAATAGCGCGACCTTACATAAAAAAGAAAGCTAGACAAAAGTCGGGCCCTTTACATCACAGGCTGGACATAGCACCAGGGGCTCAATAATTTATCATGCTTTGCTTTGAGATGCAGCATTGTTGGTGCTATTTGTGGAAAGCCCCTTGATTCCATCTCCTTTATTCACACGTGGACCAAATAAAAGTGATTCCAGGGATTCCAGCCATCCTACACATCTCTTTACACAGAGAAAAGCACCCAATATTATTTCACACCCATACTAGCTTTTGCAAGAAGCTTGTAATAGCTGGTAGCGATTATGTTTTCAGTTGTCCCAACAATTAGCTTGGTTCATTATGTCTGTAAATGAATGGTTTTCTGGTATTTGTTGAGCTTGTCAAGAACTCTGTTGCGCATCACAGTAATAATGGTCCTTTCATAATAAAGGCAAAAGGAATGGTTTTTAAAGCAGTAAAAAATTAAATAATTCCCAAATATATTATTTGGGTACGGGAGACAGCAGTTCAATTATTTGGCTGCTAAACTGATGGGCAAATTCTGTGCTTTTAACTTGTTTTATTAGTTCATTAACTTTTTCATACCATGACGTGTCATGTAACATAATGAAGTGAGTCCTTTCATAAAGTCATTTTTAGAGACTTGCTTTACTGGTTATATTAATTGGGTGTTTTCCAGCTGATGAAATAATAAGTGACAAATGAAAAGGCAACAAAATAATACCTCTAAGTAAAGAAAAGCTCCAATTTAAAGAAAAAAAGAAAATTAAGGTTTTCTTCTCACTTTATATTATGTGTTGCGTTAACATAGGTCTGAAGGGAGGAGACAGTTGTTAACTCCTGTGTGGAATTCTCACCGAGAGACTGGCATGATTACAGATTGTGTAATCCAGCTACCTTTAGCTCCTCCCATTCAATGGGCCTGACTCCTGTGTGAATCTAGGGCTAAACTGGACTCGCCCATCAGTTAATCACACAGAAGAAATGACAACACAAGCTGAAACATTTCGCTGTGCAGCACTGCTCATTTTGTTGCTTGCACGCCTATTAAATGTTATATATATTTTTACAAAAAGCACATTTCCAATCACAAACCGGAGTGTATGTAATCAAATGCTCTCCGAAAGCTGTCTCCTTCAGCTCTACGAACTAATGTGAACGAGATCCCCTTCATCTATATCCAAATAATACAGGTGTTACTGACCTGCTTGAATGGGCTTGCTGGTACTGCAGATACATGACGTTCATCTTAAGTAATTTTTACTCACATTGAGTAATTAACCCCCCCAAAAAACAAATAGTTTTTTCACGATCAATCCATGAATGCACAGTCAACACCTTCTGTGGAGCTGTGTATGGTCACAAAGGAGAGCTCCATTTGACCTCTGGACACATGTTGTAACATGAAGGCTAAAAACTCCAAACTAGTCAAATTCCAGTCAAGGCCACCCATGCCTAGTTTTGAGATACTACATATGTTTGGGAATTCAGGTATAGCAATGTATCTACCCAAGACACAGACATGCCTGATGGGCTGAGTCATTATGGATGGTTCCCAGGGAAACAGGTCTGCTCCTTTTGGTTTATGGGCTGTGGTTGTGCTGATGGGAGGTTCATAATATGACGTACAGAGGCAAATTTCTGGGTGTGAACGAGACAAAATGAACACAGGACACACACACAATCACACCAGGGTCAATTTTCCTAGAAACCAATTAACCCACCAGTATGTCTTTGGACTGTGGCAGGAACCAAACATGGGGAGAATATACAGACTCCGTGCAGATAGAATTAAACTCAGGACCCCAGTACTGCAGGACAGCAATGCTGACCACTGTGCCGCTGTGACACACAATGTAAAATAACAATATACCTGATTCATGCCAAACTGAATATTTATACTTGTTAACTCATTTAACTTTCATGGTTTGGAATTCTCTTTTAAATTCAACTTACCCAGTCCAGTGTTGCAACTGTTTTTTTCTTTTGTTTTTCTTAATGGAGAATGAAGAATTAATAATATTCTGACTTCAGACATGAATATAAACATTTTTTATTTTCCTTACTCCTGCAATCATTCAGGATGAACAGTGGTGAAAATAATAATTCAATAGTAAAAAAGAAAGCTTTGATGATATGGGATAAATTGGGCTTCCGGTTTTTCTTTGCCACTCTGAATTTTATTTAGACGAACCTCATTGAGTAGAAATTGTGAAGCTAAGGGGGTATTTGAAAAGATAAACTAAGTTCAGTGACTGAAAGGAAACAAACAAAAAAATGTTTTAATAACTGGGATTTGTGCCACTAAGTGGTATCTTTTTATACAAGATTAATTGTGACAACACAGTAAACGTAAACCAGAGTGGAGGTGATTTTTTATAAAATAAGAAAAAAAACAAATTATCTTTAATAATAGGCATATGGCTTATTTTTTTTAATTAAGTTTGACTTGATTAAAATACACATAGCAGTGCACTACCAACCACAACGAATGTGATGTGGCATCTCCCTTTCTATTTAACCTGAATTAAGTTAATTGTACTGTAATTTGATTTAATTTCTAGGACTTGCACACATTTCTTAAGTGGGTTACATTAACAATCTATTAAATACATTTCATATTCATTAAATACACATCAGTGTTCTGCTGGTATAGAGAGAAGCTTTTTCAAATGACTCCTTTCATTTCACATAGAGTAGTCTTCCCTCCATTTGTATTGGGATTGTGAAGTCAAGATAGCTATTTTTACTCAATACTCAAAACATTTGGATTTGAGAGTAAATGATGAATATCAGGCAAAAGTACAGAATGTATTTCTGGGTATTTCTGAACATATATGGTTTAAGGTTTTAGAATAATACTACAGTTTGTGTTCTAGCTCCCCATTTTAGGTCAGGTCAGCATATGCAATGGGACCATTTAAAGTGAATTAAAGTAGTATAAAACCTAATATTTGGAGATAAATCCTTTTCACTCAGAAGCTGCATCAAGCCTGTGACTCACTGACATTATCAATCTCTTGGATTGTTGTTTTTAGATGCTTTGCCAAGCCTTTGCTGCACCCATTTTGAGTTGCTGTTGGTTTTAGAGATTTTTTTTACTTCTGTCTCCTTTTCAGAAAGTGAAATGCATGTTCTACGATCGAGTCCCACGAGGGAAAGCCCCTGAAGCTGCTGGTTTACAACACCGAGACTGACAGGTGCAGAGGGGTGGCGGTCATCCCCAATCGGATTTAAATCAGGAGATTGACTTAGCCAGTCTAAGATTTTTCACTTTATTCCCCCGATGAGCTCCTTGGTTGCACTGGCAGGGTGTCACTGTCCTGGTCATTGATCACTGTCTTGCGGCATGATGAAGCACTGGCCAATGGGTCTGGGGGCATTTTCTTGCGCTCAGGCAAGCAACATGTTTCTGTACACTTCTGAAATTCTTCTGCTGCTACAATCATTCGTTACATCATCAGTACAGATGAGTGAGACAGTTCCACAGGCAGCCATATGTGCCAAAGCCAAGACACTACCTCCAGCATGTTCACAGACGAAGTGGATTGCCTGCACTTCACTCCTTTCTCCACCCTTCCACCTGGCCACCGCTTTGGTAGAGGTGTATCTTTGTCTCATCTGTCCATAACACCTCGTTCCAGGCTCATCTCTGCTGATGAGCGGTTTGCAGCTTGTGACATCTTGATCATTTTCCTGCTGAAGTCTTCTGCCAACAGTAGATTGTGATGCCTTCACCCCTGCACTGTGGAGCTCGTTGGGGATTAAAGGGACAGTTGTTTGAGAGTTTTGCTTCATGGCTCTGGTGTCGTCAGCTGCAGTTGTTTTCCTCAGCCAACCTGGTTCTCGCCAGTATTCCCAGTTGTTGATTTCACTATGCCCAGTTCCTGTGGTATGGTTCTGAGGGAATTCTTGCTTTTCTGTCACTCAGCTCTCTAGTTTTCATCTTGGATTAGGCCTACTGACTCCAAAGGCAGATTCCAACACTCCACATTCACAGCTTTTACATGAGCACAATCAATGCAATAGGAAACACCTGACCAATAACCCCCACCCCCCGCCGGCAGCCAGTTGTCCCAATACTTCTGCTCACCTGCAATGGGGGGATTGAGCACAAAAAGTGTTATTATTCTAAAATGGTACAACATATAAGCACAGAAATACCCGGAAATAAAAGGTGCCATTCTATACTTTTGTTTCATCTTAATCTTTTCATCTCAAATCCGAATTGCTTGAGTATACAGCAAAAATAACGGTTTTGACTTATGCAGGACATGGCATAAAAAGGTGGAAAAAAGGCATAAAGACTCCTTCTTTAATTACAATTCAATAAGAATACTTGTTAGTATATGGAGCACACAATTTATTATGTTTATTATTATTTATTATAGTGGTTCAGGTGTGTAGCCGCGCCAGCATGCGTAGGCTGCAAAGGAACAAGTAATAGGTTTATTCCACGCTGAAAAGCTAAGAGAAGGCTGTGAAGCCTTCTTCAGGTGTGAGAAAGACAGGGCAGTCCGGTCCTATCTGTGCCCTGTCTTTCTCACACCTGAAGAAGGCTTCGTTGTGTGGTGTTGTCTGTTGTACTGTCTATGTCCCGAGAGATCAGTGTGAATAAGAGTTCCAATGTGCACGTACATATAGTCTGGCAACAAACTCCTCTGCCTCCACCATTACCTCAGTGCTTTATTTTGTGGGAAATGTGGCTGGTAAATTTGAACAGAGCTGGTTTTGTCACAGATGAGTGCCATTCAAGGAATAAGGACAGGTACACGAAGATACTTGCCTTTGTGAAAATGAATGTTATTGCTCGAATTGTTAATCCTGGAGTAAAATACTAAAAGCACTTTAGTAGCTGTCGCAACATCAAGGTGGGGCTGCACATTGGTGATGGTGGAGGAGATTTCCCATGACCTGTAACGTGCTTTCAGTGGAGTGTCCAGAAAAGCTCTGTATTAGTATAAGAATGATATGAAGCATAAAGGATAATATGTGTTTATTAATTTAACACTTGTCATACGGTAGCAGTGGTAGAGCTAAGATTGGAATAACTCACAGAGAGTTCTATTAAAAAATGATTGCAACTCAACTGCATTTATACTGCATTGTTCCTCGGCCCCCCCTGTGTTGGACTGTCCCAGTGACCTCTCCCCTTTTACCTCAAGGCTCACCTTTTCCTCCCCTTTCCCTCTCTTAAAACAGAGAGGAAACCCCTTTCTGTCTCTTTCCCCTCGTGGGTATCTGCGGGACGCCTGCGTTTCTCTTTCTCTCCCTGACCTCCTGGCTGTTTTACTGCTCCTTGATTAGCATGTCGCTCTGTAATGTGAAGGTCAATAAACCTGTCAGTGAGCCTCCAGAAGTCGTCTCCAGCCTGTTATTCCGCACGCCTCCAGCACAGAATTGGGTCACGTCAATGGTGTCAGAGTGGGAGACGAACTGTCTCGATTAGTAACAGGGAAATGGCGGGACACAGAGGAACAGCAGCTGCTCCGACACCACAGCAGAGCAGCAGGGAGAATGATGGACTGGTTGTGGAACATGGTGACCAAGCAACAGCGACCTTCAGCCAGCCCTGTGCCACATTGCTCCCCTCCCGCCGAAGGCAGAGATGACAAAGAGACAGACAGACCAGTTGACCGAAGCCAGGCTCTGGATAGTTCCGGAGTGGCTGTGGGCCCGCGACTGTGCCACATGGGACACGCCTGCACCATGGTGAGGCTCCCCACTGACCTCACCTGGATCTTTCTGTAAGTACCCGCGCCCTCCAGCAGAGGAGAAAGCAGGGGACCCAGCCTGTTGTTCTCTACGCCGCCTACGCGGAACTGGGTTCGCGTTAACATTCAAATCTGAAAGGGAAAAAGAATGAACAAAAAGTAAAATTGTGGTTAGCTTTCTAATTTTAGCTGCCAGTCATCACCACGATACCTAAATTCATAATAATACTGATGCCAAAAAAGCATCAAAGAAGTACTGTTAAAAAGCAGGCTGTGTGTTAGATATTTCTCAGTGGATGTAAAGCACTTTGAGCTGCTATTTGTATGAAAGGTGCTTTATAAATACAGTTTATTATTATTATTAAAAGAAAAATCAGAAGAGAGAGGTTTGTGGCGGCAGTCAGACTGACTAAAACAGAGACGTTTTTACAACTCTCAACCAAAGAAGAACTTGAGCATGAAGTCTATGTTAACATACAGGGGAAGAAATGGCACAACACAGAGCAATGAGGAATTCTCCCCACCAGCTATCTCCAGCATGTCCATAGGCCATGAACTGGGGTCAGATTATGCTACTTCGACCAACGGAAGGTACAGTATAAAGTATAGCGGTATATCATATCAGAGAACAGGATGAGGGGATTGTGAGCGACGTTTCAGAATGTAAGGCTAAGGGAATTTAATTGTGTTCTGGTGTGATGTCACGGGAGGAAGGGACTCATAAAAATATCTGCTCATCCTGAACAACATGTTCTTTTGCTATGCATCAATGCATTGAGGTTTCACAAATTCTACTGTAGCAGAGTCAGCAATCATTACAAAAAAACAAATCAAAATAATAGCAAGAAATAAGGGATAATAATAAAACACCAAAATAATACAATTTCTGTATGTTTATCAGAACATTCTTCTGTTTATGTAATTATTGCAAAAAACATTAAGACACACAGTAGCAGCAATGTCATGTCATTAAAATGCAATAAATATTACGAAATAACGCACTGTTATCTCCTTTTTCTCTGTGGAGCGAAAAGGCTTCCATAGTAAACTTTGAACCAATGATGAAAGCAAAAAAAATGTTGGTCACTTTTTAAAAAATGTTGTATTGTCAGCATTCATTTTGCATTTGCCAGCACTGTGCTTGTTAGACTGATTAAAGGATCAAGGGACAGGAAGTTTCTACTTTGATTAAAAAAAAACATTTTATTTGTGCATCTGCTTTATTTTTGCTCATACAAAAGAAGCACATCCAGCCAATTACAATTTTAAAATGTAAGTTGCATTTATACAAATATTAGTTTTAGTTGCTTATCAGAGAGGTTTTGATAAGCTTTGATTAAATTTCTCAAATGACTCAAGAGGTTTTGCAAACAGCCAATTCATCATTATATATGTATTAAATGCTGTTGGCCAAAGGGACATTAGTCTGCAACTTTTGGAATATTTCTAATTCCAATGCTTTCGGTTTCACACAACAGAATATAATATTCTGTACAGCATTTCACAAAGCTTAATTCTGCTGATGCAGATCTTAATGTCATACAATAACAAGTATAAATACTCAGTGACTTATTGTAATATTTTTTGCTTACTGATTTTTATCTTGGTGTTATCGCACAAGAACCCCGATCTTTTCAGACTGTGGTCTCCATTGACGTATGCTGAGAACGAGAGTTCAGCTGTTTTTACAGCAGAACAACTGAGGCATTAACCACCGAACTGAGTGTTAAATCTGTCACTGTGGTAATTGTAGGCTGTGGTTAGCCACTCTGCCGAAAGTTGAGTTGTGCAGGAACAGCCAAGTGCAATGAGTTAGGGACAGCAGCAAGAAATTCTTCATGTTCATGCAACCTACTGTTCATAGCATAAAAACAAATATCAACAAATGAAACTCTGATAATGGAGCACTGATAGTGCAGCCCTGTATTCCTCCTTCCTCTTTGACGAGCTGGCTCGGCCCTACTGATTTCCTTGAACAGCTTTGGAGTTTAAATCTCAAGTTCTGAGATAAGATGTCTTGAATACTTCCTTTCAATTTTCTTTATCTGAAATCCCCTTTCTACTGAGTAGTTTGCTGTCTGCAAAGTTCAAGCTACTATCATATTAGAAGGTAGTGTGTTGTTTTGCTAGTATAGCGTGCAGGTTTTAAGGAAAGGTAGAGCACATAGATTTGGTTAAATTAATTAAGTGGTAGTTATGGTACCTGCAAGGGGAATATTGGAGGATCCTGCCCCCAATAGTTCCAGTAAAGGCTTTTTATATAATCTGGCAGATTTGAGAAGCGGCGTGAATTTGTCTTTAGTGTTTTACAGTGTTATACCTGCCATTCTGCGGCGTCTCTCGACCCACAGTTGCCCTGGGAAACCTGAGCTGGGATATTCTCTCGAGGGCTCATGGATTCCCATGGTTTACCGTTGTGACCAATCCTCATTTAGTCTGTGTTCTGTTATCGCCTTTTCGACCACCGATTATTCAATTACAATTTCCCTTTATATTCCAGAAGCGCCTCTCCAGTGGTGCTTCATCACTCATCTCTCTCCCTTTGGCAGTGCTGCTCTTCCTTCACTACTGCAGGCTCATTCTTCAGTGACCTGTCTGCTTGAGGTCTTGTCTGCCCTGGAATTCCCTGCACTTCTCCTCGGGTGCCCCCATCTCCGCTCATCTCCGCTGAACTGCCTTTTCGAATCTCCACTCGCTAAAGCTGCCTGCACTCTTAAAGGAGTCCACACCTTTTTCTTGTGGGCATTCCATGAATTCCAGTCCTGCCCTCAAGTCCTTTGTCCTGAACTGTAGATCTGTCCTTTGTCCTAAACTCCTGTCCTACACTTCAACCCTATGCCCTAAACTCCAGCCCTATGTCTTGAACTCCAGTTTTGCACGCGAGCCCTGTGTGCTGTGCCCAAGCCTTTGCCCAGTGTGACCATCGCGGTTCCCACACGGGCTTGTGCCCTCGCCGCTCCTCCCCACTGATTCGTCCTGCAACACCAGGGCGCCAACCCGGGTCTCCGGCGTAACGCAACAGGGAACCAGCCGATTGAGCTAAAGGAGACCTCCCTCAACCCAAGCGATGACGTCACCGTGCCAAACCATGCTCCTCTACAACAGCACTGCTGCTCCAGTCTCATTCTTCACCCTGCACTTAGTATTCTCTCTCTCTTTTTCTCTTCTTCTTTTCCAGGCCTCCTGCCAGGGTCCCAATGGAGCCTTCCTTGTTCTGGGATTCCGTTCCCCGGACTCCGTCTTGGAGCTCCGACCAGGACGGCACTGTCCAAGGGCTTCTTCGGGTGTCAGGAAATTAGGTTTCATCAGATCCTGCGCCCCTCGTCGGAGGATGGCAGAACTGACAGCGCACACTTGGCCTGGTCTCGGGAGACCCCCCACTGGGCGTGTGCCTTGAATTGTCTGGTGCCCTCCGAGTGGACCACCTTTACCTAACTGGAGTTTCCTGCCTGGCCTTTACTGTCATACCCCTCAGCTCTCTGATTCGTACCAGACTACCAGATTCCTACCAGATTCAAGATCTGAATGGCTCTCCCCTTTTAATCTTTTTCTCTTTTTCTCCTCTCCTGTTCAGTGTCCCAGCAGACCCCTTATTAATCCTGGATTTTAATTCTTTCTGGCTCTGTTTGGAAGCAGGTGCCTCAGTTAAGCTGTCCGGGGGCTTTCAGCAGCAGCGAGGGGATCAGGGGATGTGTCAAGGTCGGAGGATTGCAGCCAGGAAACCAAGCTGAGACCACACGCCTGGCCTGATATCAGTAGGGGATCCCATTAGGGCTTGGTCCTTAATTCGGCCATCTTATGGTGTCCTCCGATTGGACCATAAGATGAGAGTTTCCTGTCCAGCCAGGTAGGTCAGACCTGTCTGTGCTGACCTGCTGGACATGGCACACTTGCGCTCTGGGGTGGCTTATCCCCATCTTGCACCTTTTTCCCCTGTGCTGTTCTAGCTCCATCGGCCAGTATCTCATTATTTAATAATCATCTGTTCTCCCCATCACTTTCCCTCTGTTGTTCCAGAGTGCTTGTACCCCCCTCGGTTGGGTCTCTTCAGGCTTCTCCAGAAGTCTCTGGTCTCTTGCACTTGGGTTCGGTCCCGCGGTTATGCATCAGGCACAGGCATAACAAGAAGATTGTCTTGTCTTAAATACTTTGTATAGTTCTCTCTAGATATAAAGACAGTGGTGTAAATGGAAAGGTAAAGTCCCAGAATGACCCTTTTAAACAAACAGTAGTGCAAACTGAGTTTATTACAAATGAAATGCTAGGATCTTTACTTGGTGTGTTTAACATAAATTGATATAAGCAACAGTATATCACAGTATGGTTCGTTTATGTACCAAATATGCTGTGTATGGTAATTCATTTTTCTTTTAACAGCTTAGTCTATTGTAGTGATTTGTAGTTTGTAGAAAAATACTAATGTGACAGGATTAAACCTCTTACAGAAGTTGGCTTCACCCCATAGGAACCTGTGAGTCTTATGGTGTAGTGGAGTTTGTTCCTCCTCCCTTAAAAATAATTACAGTACAGAGTACAGAGCCCTCTGCTTTTTACTTTTAATTATGTTTAATTGTTTGGTAGTCCTAAATTTAGCCCTTCAAAATTTCTTTTACTTCCAATGGAAACATCTTTATCTTCAAATAAAGGTTAATTCCACAATGAAACGTAAAAAGAAGAAATGTCATATTTTGGCCGTTGAACCTTTTTCAGATATGTGTTAAATACAAATCAAGCCATTTCTCATCACTAACGTCTTGCATTGCATTGGGTTGTAGGCACCTTGTATTTGCTTGAGCTGTGACGTCCTCGTATTCCAGTGCAAGGTTTGTAGGTAGTACAGAGGTTTCAGTTTTCACAAGGCTAACAACCCTGTCCTGTAAAAAAATCTGATGTTAAGTAAACAGCAACAAAGAAAAGAGCTACAAACACAACAGTGCTAAAGACAGACAGAAGTGGAGGATCTCTGTTGCTGCCCAACATGCCAGCAGGCATAATAAGCAATAATAACATTGCTTTCAGAGGGCTGGGGAAGATAAGGTTTGGATGCAGCCGAATCATTTTAAACAAAAGAGTGTGTTCAGGAAAATTCTGCATCAAAGCTGAAAACAAGAGAAGTAATTTCAATGCAAAACCTAGCTATACTAAAGTTATATTTATGTAACAGATTAAAAGATGAATTTCAGATTTCTAGGTATGAAACTATGGCTTCAGTTGCTTTTGGTTTAACTGTTCATGAAAATTGACAGCAATGCATGGAATTTGTGTGGCTTTCTGAGATGCGCCTGTACAGTACACTGTCGTACCAGCTGATTTGAGTGATTAATAGATATGAGAATGAACATCCTTTCCGGGCAAAATGTCTGTGTTAAAAGATTGGAGTGGCAATGACTTTTAAGTATGAATAGGAATTAGTTTTCATTCAATCACAATGACATACGGAACAGTCTTCGGCCTTAATGATCTGTTAATCTGCCTTTTTAACCATATACTGCACTGCTGTTTTGCCCAGCAGGGTTTGTTAGTGTGTCAAAGCTAACTTTGACCAGTGGCACGGGCACATGCAGTGCCTCTCCAAAATATTCACCCCTTACCAATATCATAATTTTTTTGTCACAAAAGTCACAAACAGATTTTTTTTCAAATCACCTTTTTTTCGTCATTCCGAACTATAATGATCAAACTAACTATGGCTAGATATAAAGGATATAAAAAGATATAAAACCCGCAAAGAAGATATACACATTGAAGTTTTTCGGATTGCAGACGTAGTCAGCCCCCTTCAGTACTTGGCAGAAGCACCTTTGGAAGAAATTACCGCTGTCAGTATTTTCAGAGTGGTGTCTATCAGCTTTGCAAGGATGGATGCTCTAATGTTTGTCTGTAGTTTGTATTTCTGACATGCTTGTTGGGCTGAGTTGCAGAACATCAAGCCTCCCAGGAGTTTTCTCTTGAACTTGAGACCGGTCTTTGCCTGGACCACTCAAGGACATTTACTCTTCTTTCCAGACAACTTCGGTGTGGCTTTGGTCCTGTGCGCTCCAGAATATTGTCCTGCTAAAAGTGAAATTTTTACCATATAGACCGTATAGACTCTTGCGTGACTCAAGCAGGTTTGCATGTAGCGTTCTCCGTTACTTTGCACTTTCCATTTCTCTCTCAGTCAGGACAAGATAACCTGTTCATAGCTGATTAGCTACATGAACGTTTTATGATAAGACATGGAAGGTTTGTGAGTGTTGCAATAACTGTGGTGCCATTGGCAGTAAGGTGTTGACTGCTTCATAAAGTAAATATACACATCCCAGAAGATCAGCTGGAAGTGTGGGTGGAGGATAGGGGAAAAGAAATAAGGCAATAAGTCTCAAATGACTCAAATGATGTAAGGCTGATCTTATTTATCCAGGGATGTCTGACAGCAGTGGATATTTAGTATGGTTGAAAGAGTGCTTTTAAAGTGCTGTTCAAATCTTCAATCGACATATCTTCCATACATCATTTTTTCGTTCTTCAAAAGCCCATCAAACTCATTTGCAATGCAGATCATATACAGTATATGGTGGGTCATGGAAGAACTTTAACCTTTAGGCTCTTTGATTTATTATCAGGAATAATAAGTACCACAGTTCTTAGGATTTTAACCTTTCAATTTTTAATGGCACTTTAATGGCCTGGAACAAAGTTAATACTACAAATAGCTTTGTATTCACTATTACTATAGAAATGGCAAGAATATTTATTTTGTATTTTCAAAGATCCAGTTGTCATTAACCCACTGGCTGTCTTACTGTAATTCCAGTGCCTGACACTGGTGTTCCAAAAAACAGCAGTTATTATTATTGTTTTTAAATAACTGATCCCATTAAATGATTGTGAAATGGGAATTCCTTTAAAGGCAGTGAGTTCAAATCGGTTTGTCTTGTAAAGGTTGTCAACCATGTTCTGAAATATTTATTAATTTAAATGAATTCAATTATATTAATGAAACATGTCATTAATATTAATAACATTAACTACATCGAAACAGTCAAATATGTTTTATGTTATTAATATATGAATGTTGAAAATATTGTTATCCGGGCGCCTGTCAATTTCCCTGCTTAAATCTTATCTCAGTGGTGAGTACAAAGAGATAGTGCCGCAACAGACCTGCTAACTGCTTTGAAAATGTTCATTTGAAAAGACTTATGCTCATGTCCCCTGTTTCATTACAAGGGTCTTTGATGTAACTCTGTTCTGTGCTGCCTCCCAACTACATTAAGTAGCTGCTTAATTCGAACTTGTACCTTCGTTAGGCATGTGAAATACTGACTGGCCTACCAGGGGAGTTTATTGACAGCAGCACGTAGGCAAAAGCTAATGAGATTTACACAAAATACACCACAGCATTTAGTAACAGGGAGAGATGAGAAGAAGCAAGGAGAAAATAGCTCAGTGGCATTGTTTATTTTAATTATAGCAGACAAGACTCGCAGAGAGTTTGCTGTGTGTTTACTGTACAGCACTCTCAGGCTGTCTGCTTACATCGGGGATGCCAAACTACAAGCACAGCTTAACCTTACTTGTGTAACTTGTCTAAAATAAAAAAAGAACCAACTTTAAAGGCCAGCTTGAACAAAGAAAACAATCAATTTCCTTGAGATATGAGCTTGTCTGAGTTTTTTGCCGTTTAAGAATGAAGTTCTTACAAAGCTGAAGTGCAGGATGAGGCTGGAGTCTGGCTTCCGGAAATACAGCCAGGTTTTGAGCACATTGCTGGGTTTGTGGAATGAGCTGGAACTCACAGTGGGAGAGGGATAGGATCTGCTTAGACTGGATGTATTCCTTTAAGAATAAGACATCTGAACCAAGCTGCATGAGTGGGAAAATATACAAATCTGTTTTACCTTGTCCTGTCTTTTAGTTACACCCCTGCTGGTGCTCACTCCTCTACTTCTGCCATAATAGAAAAAGCAAAATGTAACAGAGAGAAGAGCAACTTATCAGTTTTTGAGGAAAACTGATTATTTTTTTTCCGCTTGAAACTGCACTGTCCACATTCACTTAAAAGAAAATTTGTTTTCAATTCGTATTTTTTTCCCAGTATTTTTCTTTGGAACCCCAGGATCTTCCTTTCCAAACAGAACAAGCTGTAATTTTGGTCGCCCTTTTCCAAATAACATTAGATGCTTGAAGCACGCCGAGAAAAAAATAAAAAAGATCATTGCAATGCAAACTGCCCTATGGGTAACCACTGCTACAGGTGTGCTTGTTTTCATTATGAGAAAGGTCACTATGGCAACAACATCCTCTTGTGAACCTAAATACCTTAAATTTGTCTCTGCAAGAAGTTATTTGCTGTTATTGTACTGCTTACAGGACCCTTGTTGATAACTGATTTGATATGAGAGAGTGGGAAGAAAAAGGAATAAATACTGTGGTAGTTTAAAAGGCACCCTGTAGCTGACAAAACAGGAAATCAAGTACCATTGAAAATACATGTGGTTCAGCTGGAAAGATGATTAAAAAAACAACATTTTACATACAAAGAAAAATGAAAACATGCATATTTGTTGAGGATTTCCTGTAACGCTTCATCTGTTTTTATCAAAATATTTAAACAGAATTTTCACTAGAGGAAAAGTATTTTGACTAACATCCTATGAATGAGCTTATTGTAAAATAAATTTTTCCCTCTGATTTTAGTCTCATACTTATTAGGCTTTCCACAAAGTTATTTCTCTATGATACTCTGTGTGATCTGGATTTGTATGTACCATCTTGACTACCTGTTTCACATTCAATAATATCCTCAAAGATTTAGACTGAGAAGCAGTGCTGGGGTGAAGCACAGAATGTTGTTTTTTTATTTTCTCCATGTGGGTTTACCATCCTGCACACGCACAGTGCTCTGCTACTCTGCTTCATTGTTTCTCAATCACAAGGGTTAAAGAAGTAAACGTACAAAAGAGGCTTCTGTTCAAACTGACTAACCTATAAAAAACAGCCTTCGCAATTGAAGTAAGAAAAATCTCCACAATAATTATGCCCTATATATGTAATGCACTTACTGTAATAGTTCTGATGCTTTATTCACCTTTTATAACATCTGTGAATTTCATGCATTTCTGTTTTACTTTTGACAAAACGTTTCCCTCACACGATTGCTATAAATTTCTCTCCTTGTTTTATGCTATTGTCTGATACCATTCTTTAACACATAAAACACAGAAATATTTACAGGGGTGATCCACCTGGTTTGTGTAGAAAACTACAGAGATGTTTAGCTATGATTTTCCACACATAGTGGAACGCAGAAATTTGTAGATTTGAATTGACGACCTTCAGTACAACATGAGTTAGATACATGCAAAGAGGACTGAACTCCTCAGGTAATAAGGGATGTTTTCTATTTATGTTGAGCTGATAAGAAAACATTGTTTTCCCCTGGGATTTAATTTTTTTTACTAAGAAAGGCCAGGGAAGGGGGCTTGATGGCAGAACTCAAGGGAAGTGGCTACATGATGTAATACAGTGAAATAAACTGGCTCTGAGCCTGATTTGTTTCACCATCTTGTCTTTATATGGCTGTGTTGTTCAGTTGTATTTTGGGTTTAAAAGTCAACCTGGTTGTAGCAGTAGCAATATGCAGAGATCAGTTATAACTTAGGATATCCTAATATAAATTAATTTATATTGCTTTTTGGGCAGATGCTCTCCTGAAACACACACACAAAGCAGGCTTCCTTTCGCGGTTTCAAAACTGTTTTTTTTGTGTTTGGGAAGAGATAGCTTTACCTTTATACATTTTAGTTTAAGATTTATAGTTCAGATCTAGTGTAAATTCTGTTTTATTTCTTGTTTTTATTGTTAGATCTTTCTGCTTGACAGGTGCTTCTACACTACTGGACCAAGATATATTTTGTATGGTCTGTTCTTTAAAACAATTCTACACATTTCAAAATGTCATATTGCTTATAATACACAACTTAATACTCTCACACAGCTACAGCTTATAAGACCATATTTTAGGCTGACATACATTGTGCCAGAAGTCTGGAAATAATCAATTATTTAATTAATTTATCAGCTGCACTTGACCAGGGTGACTTATAGTTACAATCAATACTGTCAGTGGATGGCTTAAAATATAACAGCATAAACAGGATAATATACAGGAACAGCTAAGTGCACATATCTAGGTGTGGGGTACAATGCAAGTTTAGAGGAAGGTCTAATTCAGCTTTGCAATGTAAAGAGTAATACAGATAAGTGCTTAGTGTATACGGGGAGAATAGTGTGTAGTGAAAAAAACAGCACAAGTGGTACAATAAATAATGGGCCCATAAAGTACCAAAAGTAGTGCTATAAATAATTTGGAAGCAATAAATGAAAACAGGGAGTTGAAGCAGTGGATACAACCGGTAAGTCTGAGTTTAAGTATGTGCTGTACTGCTAGATTTTTCTGTTTTGTTAGTCTTAGGTCTTGATAGCTTTGTCCTCTCCACTATACTTCCCAGACATAACCAAAATTAGCCTTGTTATACCTTGTGTAGTCCTGCTTTAAAGCAGTCAAGTCTGCTTTCACCCCTATCAAACATGAGAAGAAACATGAAAAATGAGTGCATGTGAAAATCAGCACACCAGCTCTGTCACAAACACAAGTTACAGCATTAATAATGCGACAGCAAGAACCATTTACTTATTTGTTTCAATGAGAAGCATGAAGTCATGCTATACAGCATCATGTGGCTTGCAAAATGTCACAGGATGGAATAACATGGACAAGCGTTTCTACTCCACAGGGAAAAGGGGAACGTTATTTTTTGTAGAAGGTTTGACACAATTAGGTCAAACCTAATTGGACTGAATTGACAGTCTGGTATTACTTTCATACGTCCAACAAAGCAAATTAAATAAAGTTGCTGCTTCATACTACATATTGGCCTTGGTAATTAGAACACAGAAGCAAGAGGAGGTTCAGCTTGCTTGTCCAGTTGTGAGCAGCTTATTTTATCGAAACTGTCACAGCAGTTTCAGCCACTTGTTCGATGTGTTTAAAATATGACATTTGTATATTGAAAAATTTGTGAACCACTGTTCAATCGCGGGGCAGTGTTTTTATGAGATGTGGCCCTTTTCTCAGGTTGTTGAGGGAACTCGGGCTCACTCAGGTCATAGGCATCGCGCTGTGCCTGAAGGCTTACAGTGTGTCCCACAACAGTGCAACCTGGAGCGCCATATTGCTGAAGGAACACAACATGCATTGCAAGAGCAAACCATCAGGCCTAGTCTCTGCAGGCCAAAGTGCAACCCAGAGAGCCACCTTTAGAATTCTTTTGAGGGGGGTATGCAGGCTTTTTAGATACCTCCAGGGAAGTCTGAAATACAGCTACACAAAGAGCCAATCTGAATATTACCCTTGCCCTCCAGGTAGTTAGCAGCTCTTGAACCATGTCAATTAGCTTCGTTTCGCTTGGGAGTGAGCAGCTCAACCTTTTGGGATGTTTGTTGTTTTGTTGCTGTCTTTGTTTTCTTGGCACATCTCATCTCGAAAAGCTGTCTGTTTATTCTGTTTCTATTTATGGTAAAAATAACACCAACAAATAACTTGTTGGTTTCTCTTACGTTCTATGCTCCTATTTCTCCTACTCTTTCTCTTTGTATATTTATGATCTTTTGTTATCCACTCTCTACTTACTGATTATTCCTGAAAGTTTTTTCTCGAACCTATTGCATTGGAGTCATTTGCTATTGGTGTTGTGATGGATGAAGACCTCATTTCACCTCGGGAACAATGAAAAGTACAGTAACGATTATTTCGTACTTATCGAATACACGTTTGGAGGACACAGTGTTTTAAACACTTTGCCCATTTTTGTTGACTTTTACTACACCAGAAAATATAACTATAATAATAATTCCTTACATTTACATAGTGCTTTTCTGGACACTCCACTCAAAGCGCTTTACAGGTAATGGGGACTCCCCTCCACTACCACTAATGTGCTGCACCCACCTGGATGATGTGAAGGCAGCCATAGTGTGCCAGTACGTTCACCAAACACCAGCTATCAGTAGGGAGGAGAACAGAATGATGAAGCCAATTCAAAAATGGACAAAATTAAGAGGCCATGATTATTAGGAGTACTGCTCTTCCAGCAGCACTCCATCCAGGTACTGACCAGACTCACACCTGCTTAGCTTCAGCGCAATAAAACAAGCTGCTCACAACTGGACAAGCAAGATGAACCTCCTCCTGTTTTTTTGTATTCTAATTACCAAGGCCAATATGCAGTATGGAGTGGTGATAACTTTATATGTAAGCCAGCAGCCCACACAACAAAGCTAATCTGGAGTTCAAAATGACTCATTGGCAGGATTGTAAAACTTAGAGATGCTCCAAACTTCCTTCAGCAGTCAACAGAGATCAATACCAATAAACTTTCCGTTCTCCAATGATTCAACAGGCATAACATAGCTTTGCAGCTTGTAATTTCATGGGAGATGGCTGGGCTCAAATGGCGAGATATCGTGAATACACTCAAAGGAAAAACATTTCTTATTTGATTCTGTCTGTCACCCAGCCAATACATTTTAGGGCTCTTTTCGTCTTCTCTATGAGCGTCTCCCTCAGGTAATGTGTTACCAAACTGCCCATGGCCCTTGGAGCGAACCTAAAATGGTTCTTTTTTTAGGTAGAATAAGCATGTAAATTTTACCTCGAAATTGACTAGTTGTCTCTTTCAATTGTAACATGTCTGAGCCTGCACAACCTAGATAAAAAAGCGATTTACAGTTCTTAGTTTTCTTTACCAGAATGCGCTGGTGGTTTACCATACCGAGCCCATGATTAATCATCAGACCCAGTGCTTCTGACACAGAGGAAAAGTCTGGCAGGCGCGGGAAGATGCAGCCCCAATGTCCTTTCCTACCTGCTGGAATGTAAAACTGTCAGCTGCTCCCATGCTTCATCTTCCTCAGGAGACTGATGGGCTGCATGTGACATTGAGGGCAAAGAGGCTCAGCATCAATTCAGGGCTGGCTGATGAACGTCGAGAGCAGAGCCCCGCACGTGTCAGCCTGCACACGTGTTCTGTGTGCTGATATTGGTCAGGTTTCCACCAGAGATCTGCGTAAAAGTGGAAGCCTTTGCAATGCTATTACCATAAATACTAAAGAAACAGGAACCCAGACAATTTAAAGCCACTGATTAGGATCATTCGTATAAAAGTGTGTCTATAGTGCTGTGTAGTCAAGGAGAATCAATGGTGGACGGCATCAGAGGGCTGACATAGACTGCTTGTATAAGCCATGCAGACTGGGAGATAGCAGCATCTGTGTGGTTCCCTATAGGGCAAGCCAACTGTGCATCGCTGGGGGCTAGTTTGTCTTTCGACAAGGGCATGCATACAGAAGTCGAAACATTAGTTTGTGTGTTTCACAGAGATATGAAGTTTAGCTCAGTTGTGGTAAATGTGACTGTAAATAGTAAAATATATTTTACCATAGTTAAAGGGCTGGTGCCACGGAGTAGTTCCAGTTTTGTTAAATGTCGGAAGGTGGGGTGTCGCAGCAGACAGTGTGGAGAGAGAGCACAGGATGATGTGAGTTTCACAGACAGCCCATCTGACCTATTCCTACTGTACATTCCTATAGCACACATGAAAGCCATTGAGCAGCAGGACAGACAGCACCGACACCTACTGAGAGTTTGGCATTAAGCGGGTATCAGGTCTAGCCTTGCTGATTTTAAGTACACTATCTGTAGTTTCCGGACAGCTTTTTTCTACATTACCGGATAAAATTGAGATTTCAAAAATGAAATTACAGGGTCACCACTGCTCTTTTCTGCTTTGTCATGTTTTAAGAATGTTTCATTGCAGCTCACTTAACCACTACGTGAATGATCAGGCTGGTACATTAAAAGTGATGTTCCCATTTCACATTTCAGCAGAAAGGATTTTAAAATCCACTTGAAACCTGACAAGAGGCTGCTGCAAGGACACCAAGACAGGAGTGGTATGATCCTTTCAGGGTTTTAGCTGATGAATTAAGAACACATTATGATCTGTTAAGCGCAGTTCTGGAAAAAGGGTTGTTTTTAGAGACTCCTGAAAGTTGGGTGTTACAATAATCACCCTTTGGAAAATAAACACATTAATCATTTTATTTCTGCTGCTTACAACACAGGGCTTGTTTTGGTAATATTTTTCCTTTGAGGTAATTGTTTTTCCTTCGAGGCTTGCTACAAACATAGGGCTTGGCTTGATAAAAAGAGGGAAAAACAAAATCTTTACAATATTTTGCAGATGAGCTTCAAAGGTCAATCCAGGACTAAGATCACCCCAAATTCCTCACATACTGAGCCACATTCAGTATCATTTCAACCAGTATTTTTGAAAATGTCATTAAATACAGCATCAAGGTCGCTGAAGCGCTTACTAACTTCTTAGACATAATGCGTCTTTACTCCAACATTCAATTATGCAAACAATACTCATTCTGTGTTGTTCATTCTACCATGCATGGCCATCTCTCCTAAAAAGCATACCACAGATCTTCCAAAACAGCACCTTTGAAGAGAATGGATTTTAGTCTCAGGATCAGTGCCATTACACTCATCTGTCATAGCCCTGTGTTCTCAGGGCTTTCGATGACTCAAAGAATGAACAGGAGGCTTTCTGTCTGATAAATACACTACAATGGCTCTTCTGTTGGCTTAGCTAAAACACCATATAAATCCTCCTACAGTTGGACTACAAAACTGTTGGTGGCTTACACAAATCACTCCTTCGGGAGAACTATTCCATTCCCACTGCCAAGACCCATACTGGAATGGAATTGGTCCCAGTCCAGGATACCATCTTATCAGCAGCACAACATAGCCGAATGTGGATAGCAGCGGCCTTCTGTGCTTCAGCTCCAGCTTCGTCCTCCTAAAACAGCAGACCAGAAAGACAAAGGGGCGAGAGTCTTTATTATCCCCAAGGGGCAATTACACTACATTACATTACAAAAGAATCCTCTGGTTCCTTTAAAGCTGTGTGTCCCAACCTGGGTCCTGTGGAAACAGTAACAGTTAATTCTTTCAGAACCTTATTGTGCTAAATTTCATTCTGATTTAAACTATGTGTAAAATACATGTCTTAGGTTTTAAAATACGCAAGGACATGTAAGAGCTCTGTATGTATTGTAAGCAAGCTAGGCTTTAAAATATTTAGCAACTTTTTGTTGCTTCCATTGATTGATTCAGACTGAATCCTCTACTTTTAAGCTATCCAGCTTTTTAAAAGTGCTTCACCTGCAGAGATAAATACCAATATATTCAGTGTTTGTAAGTACTCTGCAGTGATCCTCCATTGGACTCTCTGAAGACAGCACCTGTGGCCTGGGAGTCAGTGTGAGACTGGAGCTGGGACACAGTGTGAGACTGGAGCTGGAACACAGTGTGAGACTGGAGCTGGGAGACAGTGTGAGACTGGAGCTGGGACACTGTGAGACTGGAGTTGGGACACAGTGTGAGACTGGAGCTGGGAGTCAGTGTGAGACGAGCTGGGAGTCAGTGTGAGACTGGAGCTGGGAGTCAGTGTGAGACTGGAGCTGGGAGTCAGTGTGAGACTGGAGCTGATGGAGACAGTATAAGACTGGAGCTGATGGAGACAGTTCCAATGGTCTCTAAGCAATAGGTTGTATAGGTATTTCTACCTACTGTATAGCACTTGTTATTGATCAATTAAGAAACTAACATGTTCAATTAAGGAAACTCTAGTCCCTGAGGGCTATAACTCCATTCTAAATTATTTCTAAATTACTTAATTTAACAAATCACTTGCTATTGATCACAATGAAATTGTTCCAAGTATTTAAACATTGTGGCTGGGGATTTTCAGGAGCAGGGTGGTGATACCTGCTTTTGATCGATATAATGTTATTTCATCCATCCATTTTCTAACTGCTTTATCCAATATGTCGTGGGGAGCCAGAGACTGTCCCATCAAGCAATGGACGCAAGGCAGGATACACCCTTTCTAAAGATTTAAAGGGTGATTTATGGATGTATGTACAAATAATACGTTGACATTTTAATTGTAGCATTTATTAATTGGAATTTCTATTTTTTCCTGTATTGCAGTCTCACCATCTCCCAACTGATATGCACACACAAAGAAAAGTGTCACTTTTGCTTTAAACAGCTTCTTAGCACAGGCTATGGTTTTGACTATCCACCAAAACAAGATAAAGAGCTTTTAGCAGACTGTAAATGGTAAACACTAATACAGAACCTCAAGGGCTTCACTTCAGCTCAAATTGTATTAGACCTTGTCCTGAACAATATTAAGTTCAAGCCAAGAGACAGGGGAAAATCAGATCCAGGTGATAATAAAATAGATCAAAGCAATAACAGACTCTCACCAGGGCCCAACAGATTCCAAAATAAAAACATAATTCAAACAAAACAGTCATGGTGCACTTTCAGTGCAGTGTTTGGAGTAATTAAAATCAAATAGTACCAATAGAGATTAGTTGGCTTATTTATACATTTTGTCCATTGTTTTTCAAATAGCAGTTTTGCTTTCACCATGTCATTCACTGGGACTACTCTGTCTATTAATATCCAAAAGCTATGTACAATCACACCTCTGTTAACTGCTTAAGAATTACAAACAGAAAAAAAATGAGATACTGTCCAAATATTGTCCGTCTTCTTTGACTGCAGTACAGTGAGGAAAAAAGGAATCAAACTCAATTTTATTGTTTTAATTAATATTTCTATACAGTTGCAAACCGAAGTATGGTTTCCCTCCATCTCCAGTAGTTATTTACTACATTTATCACAGTTATTGTGAGTAAATATTGTTTGTAAAATTACACTTACTTTAAAATTACCTATCTTCTTTTCTGAACCCCTTTATCCCAGCAAGCAGTAGTTAAGTTTTCTTGTGAATCAGGTCATTTTAAACCCAGGGTGACCATTGACCATGTGAACATATGTGTCTTTTATTCTATAAAATGATATACAACTACAGTCAAAGTATTACACATGCAGAGCATTAAAGCCTTCATTGCTATAGTGAATGTACTGTATTACCTCCAGGTTTGTGAATAGCCATTGTCTAGTAAAAATATCTATTTTTTTAATTAGTGATGTCTAAGCTAAATATCAAGCCGTTCACATTGACCTTTAAAATTAACTTAATCTTTCTCACCTCCCTACATGTATGGAAACTGTTTGTGGGGTTGTGTACACACATCATTAGAAAATGATACCCCGGTGCCCTGAGTTTCACAGAGCACTTTCAGATGTCTGGATTCTCTAGCTTTAACACCTTTTTAATTGCCGCACCAATGGCAGATAGGAACAGAGAATTTGAGAAGCTAGGTTTTGAACAAAGGCTAGCACGTGTTTGGGGATTTAAAGCGATTAAAAAAAAGACGGGCGAGGCAGTGACACATCCGCATAACCGTCTGATCTCATTTTCATACTACAAGCTCTTGACATCCCATTCTCCTATTCCCTGCCCCCAGTCTCCTGACTGCAGGGGTGGGATTAAGTGGCCTACTGTAAACGATACGCCTGCAAGAGCTCCAATATAGATCACCACTACAGCGGCAGTGCCGACTTCCTTCACATTTCCAGTTAATTCTGGCAATGGCCCGTCTAGAACTTTGATCTGCTCCTCTGTAGCCATCCTACACTGTTTATATGGTTGTGTGCTTCCTGTTGAAGGATGCATCCCTGGCAGATGAGCCTGCGAGCAGTTCATGCAATAAAAGTCAGCATTTCCTTCACCTAACAGTTCTGTCATGTTACCCAAAGCCCCTGAAAAGCAAAAGCCGGCCCACACCTAGATGGAACAAGCACCATGACAAACACTCGATTATGATAGAGAGCTCTATTTTCAATTTAATACAAATTTTAAACCTTGCTTTGGGAACATTTCAACTCACCGCACTGTAGGATGTAGGATCAGCTGTAATGTTGTGAAAGTACTGTGATTTATAGACATTTCTGGATTCTGTATGCTTTTAGTTTTAGGAATTGTCTGGAACTTGAGGTTTGCACTGTGGTCACCATTTATTGGTTATTTGTTTGTTAAGGTATCGCAGTAGTTCTGTTAAATTATTAAATGATGTGTCACTGGACATAAAGAGGAATTATCTGGATTGCACCCTCCACTTTTCTGGTATTTCCTAGGCCCTGAAGCCACAACACAAAAGCAGGCAGTCAAGTTTGGCAAAAGCAAAATACTGGCCATGAGGTTTGGAGCCACTTTTGAGATTCGGAGGGTTTTGTCACTCTGACAGGCTCACACTGAATGAGCACTCACACGCAAGAACCTCCCAAAATATTTCTGTATTTCCTTTGTGGAGCCTGTGCCTCCTGGTCAGTTTTTGTTTAGTAATTCGCTTTTTGTTCATTGGATCTGCTGGCAGGTGCAAGGAAGGTTAGAGGGTTTCCATGTCTGAAGTTCCACCTTAATCAAATGATCTGCCTTTAAAAGATCCTTTAAAGGGGTTTATATCCTTTAAAGATTATATCCTTTAAGAGGGAATAACAACAATTATCATCTGTTGCTTGCTTCTTTATAGCACCAATACATAATTATCGATTAATTGAATCAAAGCATTGTGTAATAAAGTAATTAAAACAGAGGTGAAGTCATCCTGTAAATGGCTGACCAGTGCTAAACAGCGAGATTGGAGAAGGACTTGTGAATTGTTGTGGTTGAATGCACTGTGTGGTAATGTGCTTGTAAAGCCACAGATAATGATGTGAAAATGTGCTGATGAAGAGGTTCCCCTCGAGCTCCTGTCGAAGAGTGCGCTGCCACCGAGTGGACCAGCAGGGAACAGTCCAGGGAGGTACAGAGCTTTGCAGAGCAGAGTCTACTGCTGAGCAACTCAACCTGCTCAACCTAGCCTACCCTCCCAGCCCGCTTCACTGTTAACTTCTGCTGCAACCAGCTCCTTAATTATTAAAATAGTAATTAGCAGATAAAGGAGCCTGGTGTATCAGTGTGCTGCACTGGAGCGGACTGGAAGGGCTGTGAGGTGAGTGCTGGGTTGTTCCCAGCCCATGCACCTGCTGGTTTCCATTCTAACCCCGGCCTTGCCTTCCCTGCTTCTTTAACTCACATTTTCCCGTTTGTTTCCACTCAAAAGCTGGAGACCTTACGTTTTGTGTGAAATGCTGACAAGCAACTGCCAACGTTTTGTAGGAAATGGATAGAGTCATATTAGTATCATTGGGTGAATAAAGGGCTCAGTTATATAACTGAGAATTCGGTTGAAATGAATTGAAGACCAGCAGGTGGCAGAGAGTCTTCAGCGTCGTGGCGGGAAACCCGTGCTCTATTGTGTGATCTACTTATTTTCTAAAAAGGAGTTAAGCGATTCAAAAAAAGCATGGTCATTACTTACAATCAGATAAGCAACCCCAACACCTACAATTGTGTAATAAGCTCCATTAATGAATTCGGTCTTTGCCACACCAGTTTGGCAATGTTTTAGAGGCTGTTTCAGCAAGGGCTGAGTGACAATGAGGGTCTACAGAGGAAAGGCTGAGGGGGAGTTTGTGCAGTGATACTGACAGCATATGAGGTGCTCTGTTTTTGTGTTTTTAGAAAGAAGGTATACTAAAACTAATCAGGTGCTTTTTTGGCATTGTTCTGGATATAGGAGTCAGGGTTTTTTTTCAAAACAAAGAACCTGATATATAAAAAAAGAGACTAACATTTCCTGAGATATTGTAAAGGATCTAAAGGATAGCTCCGGTGAGTAAACAGCTATGACACTGGTGAAGCCTGATGCCTGGATGAGATGACCTCACCTGTCTCACCAGGGGTTTAGAAAAGCAGCGGCTCTGACAGGAAACTTGGACACTGATTAAAAAGGAATGTATAGGTCAAAAGCAGTGTGTTGCATCTGTTAGAGGAATAAAATACTGTTTGGGTATGCTCTCTATACTTCTCTTGCCAATGTCAGAAATGCTGGAATAGGATCCCATTTTTTGCTATAGATTAACACAGGTTATGGAGATGTTTCATTAAATGTTTTCCTGATCAGCTCCAACAAGCTAAAAGAAAGCATTACAAGATGAGCACAAAAGGGCCCAAGCATATGAAACAAACCCTTGTGTCATGGAATAATGTCACAAATTATGGTGTCATCTTCTTCAAAGCCAAACAACAGGTTTTTTTCTGCTACCTCAGTATTTTGGCATGATTTCTCACCTTTATTTAGGTTTCCAAGTTTGCCAGGTGTCACTCAGTGATAGCACATAATGAAGAAATATAACACTTGCCTGACCTGACCTTCATATATTGATGGTCCGTCTTTAATTGAAGTTCCCATCCTACTCTTCTCATTACTTACACCTTTTGTCTCACGTGCTGATTGTGATGAAATGACAACAGGTTTTGTATAAAAATTCAGAAATTCAGAAAGTAATCCAAAGAGAAATCTAGTAAGTTTATACTCTAAAACAGTAGTAGAGTGGCAGTGGAAGTTTTTCAGTACTGCAAAGAGCTTGAATATGAGGATGGGGGGAGATCATTGTACATATTTGACTACATTTTTGGAGAATGAAAAGCCACAAACAAGTCACTTAATATTCCTTCCAGTGCCTGTTTTTAGCAAAAGTAAAAGAAAGTCTTATGTAGATTCTGCTCCTTCCCTTTTGCTGTTTCAGCCATTTTTGATGAACATCAGCAATGCAATGATGTGAGCTGATGGCTTTTTGCAGGATGGGGGCTTTGCTTTCATCCTGGGTGCAAGCTGTGTGCCAGAGTCTTTCCACATGGCTTCACTATGCTTTGAGTTAATGTGAAAACACACAGACTGACAGCACGAGCAAACAGTGTCTCTGAGCCCGTTCAGTCCTCCCCTGGAACCACCATTAGTCTGTCACCACACCAAGGAGCAAATTGTCTCTAATGATAAAATATTAAGTTTCATCGTATTTTTAAGGTCCAGAGTAGACCACTGAATTACTCAAAGCTAGAAGCACTCTATTTCTGCTTAGAACGTACTTCAAAACGTTCTTTAATGTGAGGTTATTAGAAATAAACAATCCACATGATAGCCATACACAAACACATGAACAAATGAAAAGCCTGTGCTAGCCTACCTTTACTACAGTATTATCATTTTTTGTAGAAAGCAATAGGCCCAAACTATTAGGAATTATGCTTAATTATAAAACAGTCAGAATACTCATTCAAATATTTAAGCACTAGACAAACAAAAAGGGCTGTGAGGATCAGGAATAGACTGCCTGCCCATGATGTTGAAACTGAGTTTCTGGGATCCATCAAGGAACAGCAGGATAACATCCTAGAATTCATGAACTCCTAAGTACCCCAAATGAGCAAAACCGTTCACCTCTTATTTGAAACCTTCCTAATGTTCTGTATTCGTGAAATATTTTTTTCATTGTTTTGTGGGAAAATAACAGAGTTAAAGTTCTAATTTCCAACACAAAATGTTCTGTCCTTGAAGAACTGTGAAATTACAAGGCAAACCAATTATCCAATTCCACAAACCTGCCTTACAAATCAAATAAGAATGCATGCAATAGACATTCCTGACTAAATAAGGTGATAATAAATCTCCTGCAGCTTTTAATAAAAAATAAATAAATTGCAGTTAAAAATATGACACCAATCTTTACTAAATTATGGATTCTAAAGAATTTCTAGAGAATTTTTTATATTTTCAACCTTACTACAGGCACAACAAAACAAAAAGCTCACACTACTATGGAAAGGTATATCTTTTGTAAGTTACTCCACTAGTTTCATTATATCTCTCAAAGGGTTTTTTAAGTTTTGAATAGTCTTTTTGCCCAAGCATGACAAACAACTATTGACTTTATTGGCAAACTACTATTTCCACAGCAAAATAAAGCAGGGAGAGCAAATGGATGTTGTTTTTCAGAGGCACTGGCAACATGCCTTTCATGAAGAGATAGCCACGGGCAGTGTGTTTCTTTGACCTTTGATTTTACAACATATGCTAGTCAGTAACTGTGATAGGTAGATGGCTGTGACAGCTGCACATCCCCAATTTACTGCAAACTACACCTTTTAAACAGATTGTGTTACAATTCTGTGATTACAGAGGAAACAATTCGGAAGCCCTGGATTTTCAAGTATGAAAGGGGAGCTATAATGCACATATTGTTTTAGGACAAATCTGAAACCCGATTCTATAGGAGCAGATGATTTTTGGTTGTACATAAAATAGGAAAGATCACATGGGGAGCAAGCAGGGTCAGGAATGGTTTGACCTCTGACCTGACCTGCCAGTTCAAATTTCTCAAGCTGCTAACTCTGAAGTCGCTTGTGAGCCCAGATCCACCCACAGCAAAAACAAACCAGCACTGCTGCCTTGAAACACACAGCCCTTGAGCTTCACGTAAGGTTTCTTCCTATCAATCAAGAACCTAGGAGTAATATCTGTATCCCAGACCTTAGGGAGTTCATGGGTTTGGCTTTTTTTTTTCCTGAAGAAATGCCATCCAGTCAATAAATCTTAACAGAAGGCTATAGGCTTTCAACTGATCCTTTCAGGCGAGCAAGTGCCCAGGGGAATGTCAGTGGAGGACAGACGCAACTGCAGGTTTCTGTGCTCGTTGCTACCAGTGAGATCCCAAGTGGTGTTAGGAAAGCCAAGGGCTACAAAAGAAGTCTTCCACCACTAGAGGTCACCGCAATAAGAATGTGCAAGATGGAGTCGCTCAAGATCTATTATTAGGGCACCCCCAGTCATGCACGTACATGGAGACAGCCACGCACATACAGACAAACACACAAATTCGAATGCAAACTGTCTCTCGGTGCCTAGTCACCCAGCAAAATTTGACTACACTGGGATACAGAGGTAAATCTATTTAAAATCATTTAAACTGATGAATGTCAGGCCCTCCCCTGGGGAAACAAGGAAACCTTCTAATTGACCTTAACGAAAAACCACTGAACTCTTTCCTTCTGGTGAAAGGCAAAAAGCCGTACAAAATTCCTAAAAATGATGCACATCACTTTTTCCACTTTCTAAATTTTGCCTGTGCTCGTGTTAGCATCATCAGGAAAACTGTTTTATTTTTTACCACAGTGAGAATTCTCTTCAAAGAGGATATTTTCTGTCGTGACACAGAAATCAGTGCTACTATATGTACAATCTCCATTTCTGACAAGTAGGCTCCAGTTCACTTTGAGAACAGCGTGGTCTTTCCTAGGAGTCACATTGCCTATTTGTTGGTAATGTTTATACAGTAGAGACATGCAGAATTTTGTTTGAGAAAATCTCTAATACCAACGGATGAGCACTCAGAATTTTGGCATTTTTTAGTACAAAAAAAGTGCAAAAGTACAAAATATTTTGTTTTTGTATTGCACTAAATGTGAAATAACACATATGGCTATTAAATAATGTCCATAATAATGACAAATAATTGCTTAAAACCAGTGACAGAAAAAATAACTTTTAAATAAAATGTATCTATCGATTTGTATTTTATTTTGCGGAACCGTCTGCGAAATTGCTCAGGTTCAGTCATGAATTAAGTCAAATTATGTTAAATAAACAAATTCTACTATAGTGAGCTTTGAATGTTAAGTAAGAGTTTTATTTCTATGACACATAACTAAAAAAGCATATCTTACTGAGACCAAGTATTGCCTAGCAATCTAACTCCTGAAACCCACAAGAATTCTTCTAGGGAGTGTTTGCTAATTGATCATCAATTGCTTCATTAAGCTTAATGCAATTGATACCCGTCTCCTGTTATCCTTATCACAAGATCTGAAGAGCACAGCTGCCACAGCGGGGGCACGATGACACCTGACATGACTTTACCCAACATATTAGTGCATTCAGGGTGCTGACATCTTTAACATGGCCCATTTCTGCCTGACAGGCAAGGAGAGGGAAGACAACTGCAGTGTTGTACGCTCTTTAAAAGCCACACTTTCCTTCTTGTGTTCGTTCTAGATGCAGCTTTTCTTCCTCAATGCAGTGCAGAAGCAGCTAACACTGATGTCCCCCAGTAGTGAGGCTGCTCAGCACATCCATTTTCAGTCTGACATATTTGCCTATGACTATTCAAGGTTGCATCTGAGAGAATGTTTTGCAAAACAAGGCAAACAAACTACAGACTTAGACACCTGAAGAAGGCTCCACGGCCGAAACGTTGTGTTCTCTTTCTTCTTTTTTTCAGCATGGAATAAACCTATTACTTGTTCCTTTACAGACTTAGAAATACTAGGGAAATGCTCTCAAGGGCTCATACGGAGATGGAACAAAGGGTGGAGTAACACTACAAAGTTTCAATGTTAAAGTGCTCCTGTTGATCAGTTCTTACAGTAATTGTGTATTTTTGTATTATCCTTATTCAGGGAAGCAAAATACACATTGAACAAAAAGGTAAATGGGATATGTTGTATCCAGCAGCTATATCAGCCTGCAGCTCACAACTGGCAATCCCCTGAAGCTCAGCAGGTGTGAGCCTGGTCATTACCTGGATGGGAGAACTGAGGTTTCTGCTGGAAGAGCTGTTAGTGGGAGCAGTAGGGGGCGCTCACCCTGCAGTCTGTATGGGTCCTAATGCCCCAGTACAGTGAAAGAGTCCCTGTCCTGTACAAAAGGCATCATCCTTTGAATGAGATGTAAAACCGAGGTCCTGATTCTCCGTGGTCATTGAAAATTCCACTGCGTTTCTCGAAAACAGTATGGGTGTTCCCCCAGTGTCCTGTCCAAACTTCCCCCTGGCCTTAACCAGACATGACCTCCTGATAATCCCCATCAATGAACTGGCTTCATTACTCTGCTCTCCTCCTCACTGAGAGCTGGTGTGTGGGTGAGTGTACTGGTGCACTGTGGCTGCTGTCGCATCGCCCATCCATGTGGGGGTTACACATGGGTGGTGGTGGAGGGGAGTCCCCATTACCTGTAAAGCACTTTGAGAGTGTCCAGAAAAGCACTATATATGTTAGGATTACTGTTATATGAGTACATTAATTTATAAACAAATTTCTGAGCTAGAGAATGAAACAAGTTAATGATTGTTATAGAACATGCATGAACATTAATTTCATTTTCTGTGGTTTCTTTATCATCATCACCACCAAAGAACAGAATTCTTGAATTCTGAAATTGCAGTAAATGCACTTGCAACAGCCAAATGGTGTCTCAGCAGATTTAGTATAGCTGATTTTCATGTGCTAGTATATGTGGAAATCTCATTTCATCTGGTTTTAGCACAGGTTAAAAGAAATATGAAATTGTTTTTCAACTGTATTACTACTGTACCATTCATTTTTGCACTACAAAGTTATCATATCAAAATGTCATATTTATGTTGGAAGTAGGGATCCAAATAAAGATATGTTTGTCATACAGAAGATGATAGTTAGCAATGATCAGTCATTTCAGAAAGTGACGTAACATTTCCCTTCCTCACAGTTCCTGTGTGAACATTAACTTTAAGTTGCCAAACTGAAATCTAAGAAGGAGAGTGGGACTAAGTTAAATATACAGTCTAGATTCATGATTCTGGCGTTTTTAAAACTTCCATATTCTGAAAAGACGTCCTACGGGACTTGTTACAGTCTGAATTACAGAAGTGATCTAACTTTAAGCCCCTCGGTGGGGGAAAGCATGAGAAAGGGACTCTGAGTGACAGGTATGACAGAGTCACATAAAAATATTTAGCAATTTCATGTTCTTTATTTTGCAAGAGAATTATTAAGCGGAATGGCAGTGGAATCACCAGCTAAGTGGCACTCATTTCCTTCATTTCTGACAGATTAAAAACACACCTGTTGACCTTTTCTCAGAACAGCAAATAGACCATATGAAAGAAGAATAAGGCCGTAAATAACAAATATATATTGCCAATAACATATGATGTTATGCTTTAAAAATACACCATATAAGCCATACGGCATACAGGTCCCAGTAAATAATGTTGGTCTTTGTGAAAGATAAGTACATGTAGTTTTAGGCATAACCGCAGAATTGAGAGGTAGGAAAACTTTGCTAATATCCACTAATCAGCTTAATCCAATATGTCTTAGCATAATTAATTGTTTCATTGTTGTATTTGGCCCTCTGATTGTGTGAACTAAATATCTTGGAATGCGTGCCTCATGTTTTCAGTGCCGGCAAGCTTCCAAACAGTAGTCTTGCTTTTTTTTGGTACATGTGGTTTTTATTATGGTCCCTGAGAGAGGCTTGGAATTGTACGAGCCGGCTCTCTGGCCTTGATGGGCAGACGTTTGTAACAATAACCCACGTCTGGCGCTTCTGCTGCCAAGTCTGAGTCTGAGCCACTACATCTCCTAACACCCATTATAGAAAAGTACAGTAAAATTGCTCAGTACGTTACGCGTTTGGCGTATTGCACTGTTGTGCCTCATTGCTTTTCGCTGTGCTTTACAATAGTCGTATATTCTTTTACTGTCCAAAGTGCATCATATTTCAGTTCAGGTTCAGCTTTTGTGTGGAAAGTAAAATGACTTTGATAAACATCCTTGTTGAGCATGTTGAGCGCAGAGCAGAGGAGTTTATTGTCATGTGTACATGTACATTGGAATTCTTTTTCGTGCTGATCTCTCGGGACCTACACAGCACAAGAGACATAACTACACGACGTAGACAGTACATAACAAGCATAATAAATAATAACAACCAGTGACGGGATATTCTATCACATGCACTTTCAGGTCATGACGAGAGTTTGCCTGTACTGTACATTTTTTTTGCATAAGGACATTGTGCTTGCAAAGTGAGGAGCTACTTTAAAATTCTTATTCTTTTGGTTTGGGTCAGAAGATGCCAAGGTCCCCTTCAGAGGAAGGATAGATGTCTCTGTGTGAAGCTTTTTGACAGCCTTGAGGCTGCCTATGTCCTATTCAGCCTAAAGCTGCCACCACCTATTATAGGACTTTAATGTAACATTTGAGAAGATTTCCTCAAGACGTATCGCTCTTGTGATCGTTCAAGGGCAAGTAAAAGTGTAAACCTACCTTTACTGATATTTTTATCAGAAGAGTGGAGCCATTTATAGTTTTAATTAGGCTCTCATCACTTCCCAATGTGACAAAATAGCCATTAATAGGTTTGTCACCTGCCAGTGTGACAAACTATTAATTAGTACAAATTTCAAAGGAAACTAAAATTTGAGGAAACTTAAAATTTTAACATTTGGCGTTATTAAATTATCTGGATATTATGTAATGAAAACCACACGGCCGTTTGACAGGTTTATTACTGACTAAAACACAGAACTATGACATGGGGACACCTAGTGTTCAATCAGTGAACAGCAAACTATTTTTATGTTACAATTGTTAAATGAATTACTAAAACGTAGCAGTGTCGGTTATTGAAAATTATTCAGAAACTCGTTCACAAACCCCCTAGAATTAGCTTGATGTCTACAAGTTGTAGATCCAAATACTTCAAGGCAAAAAAAACAACTTATTTTCTCTGAGAATATTTAAAATAACCTGTTTGCATGAATCTGAGCACACACGATGCTGGTAAATATTATTTACAGTGCAGAAGAGAACATTCTGAATCCTTCTTTAATCTATCCTGTGTTAAGATGCTTGTGAAGTTGTACAGTAGTCCAGCTACTACACTGCACAATTAAGGAAATAAATGATAAATCCACTGTTCTGAAATATCCCAGAAAAGCAGAACCATAAAACACACTGGCTGATATTTTTAAGTAATTTGGTTAATTTATCACAGCAATATAAGCTACTTTCTGCTGCTATTTACACAGAAAGTGTACACATCAGTAGTTTCTCCAAGCAGGATTATGCATTTGGATATCAACATCTTTTCAGGTTTCTTCTATTTCTCTCCATCTTCATTCTGATAACTTATGAGAAAGGCCCCTTTCTCTCTCTCTCTCTGGTATTTCTTTACTGAAAAAGCCTGTATTACCTTTCTGTGTATCCCTGAATGAGTTGTGCTGTGTGTATATCTATAAAAGCCATCGCCTTGCTAGAGCATGAATGTGATGACAAATTGAAAAGCCTGTCTCTCAGTCAGGGTCTCTCCTATTCTCCATTTTTTGGCAAGTGGTCTGTCTATAAATACTTTTGCCTTTCTTGTCTGTTTCAAAGGCTTTGTTGTCTGTTTGTGCCATATGGAGAGGGGGTGAAAGAGATGCAGGCACAAATACAGGTGGAGCTGCCGTACTTTGATACATACTGTACAGTAAGTGTGAAGCCTTCCATTTAGTATGTACACAGAGTCTCTGTGAGCAATCAGTCATTGTCATCTCTGGCAGGCTGCCCAACAAGGTGCCATTTATAAAGATTCCAATCTTTCATAAGGTTTCAGATTAGAGGGTGTTTCATTCCAGAAGAATTCTTGCCCACTAATTTGCAGGTACATGGAATAATGGAAAATCCATTCACTTTCAAAAGTAGGGTAATGGGAAAAATGTTTCTCAACTTACAGTAATTTTTGTTTTTTTGCTTCACTTGCTTAAAAATGCTGTTTTTTTTTTGTGATTACACTTTCTAATATAAAACGCAAAGGAAAACGGTCTATGAAATAAATACATTTCATTTTGTTGTTTTTTATGATTTGATAGACTATGAATTAATGGCTAGTCACTAATGCTGTGAAGCTCTCACAGGATATAGCCCTCATGACCGATCGAAAGATACAGTGGCCCATTAATAATGAAGGAAATTGTGAGCTTTGCAAAGAGCAGCATGCAGGACACTTTGTTTCTGTGGCATTTTTCACCTGCACACCTGTAAAAAGCCTTATCAGGTGTATGAATGCTCTCTTTTCAGTGCGTGATTATGATCAATGCATTCTGATATGATAGGTTATATCTTCTATCTCCAACAACTGTATTTATACAGTACATTCCACTTTTGAGGATTTCAATAAGAATTCATATTCATCTTTTTGTTTTGTCCAGGGAATCCTTTTCCTTATGGTAGAGTGTTACTTTTACACTTTTGCATAGCGGTGCAATTATACCTTCCTTGATGTTTGTTATGAAGTGACTAGTTTGAAGAATAAAACTGTACTCGGAATGTTACTGTTTCAGAAATTTATCTTTTTTGTTTTGCGGCTGATCTTTTAGTTCCTCTTCAATTTGCAGAGGCATGCAAATCTGATTTAAACTTGAGGCAAACCTGCTGTAAATATACATCAGGCTGGAGAAAATCTAACAGCCAAGGGTGTTCATAGACCCTCAAACAGATATTTCTTAGGTGGACATGTCCATGAGGGATGGCACTGTGGCTCAGTGATGAGCTTTTGTTGCCAAGCAGTGCTGGGGCCTCGGTTCATTTCCTGGGGTACTGTCTGTGTTGAGTTTATATGTTCTCCCCAGGTCTGCATACTGTAGGTTTCCTCTAGGTCCTCTGTCCTCTCACAGTCCGAAGACATGCTAGCAGGCTAATTGGCTTCTGGGAAAGTTTGCCCTAAGGGTCAGTGTGTGCCCTGTGATGGACTGGCATAACATCCAGGGTGTGCCTTGCCTTGCTTGCTGGGATAGGCCCCATCTCCCAACGACCCTGTATTGGATAATGTGGTTGGAAAATAGATGGCTGTCCCTGTCCCTGTCATAGCACCCAGACGCTAGTGGAAACATGAATCCCTAGATTATTAATTCTTAAAAAGTCTGTTCAGTTTTGACTTAAAATTGTTAAAATTATTGCAATCATCCTGGTTTACAAAATCGAGTTTGATTTCAAATAGGGAATATGCTTCTTCTTAAAACTGGATAATTATTTTTATGTTTTTCACTGATTTCCAGTTACTTTGCATAATTAAGTCAGAATACACCACAATAACACCACATCCGATGTGCTGTAGTAAGCCTGTAGTTCTTTGGAGGCAAAAAGATTTTAAAAAAATTCCAAAAGTTTTTTTTTATTATTATTTTGAGGAGACATGGCTTGGTTTTTCTCAAAAACAAAATTATTCAACTTAATTAAAAATGTGCCAGATCATTTACCCTCAGGAACCTCAGGCTTGAGATCTCCACTTCACAGTTTTTTTTTTAAAGCAATACAGTTTTAGTTTTATTCCACAACGATCACTGTATTTCCAAGGTCTTTTTTGCCACTGTGTACAAGATCATTTCTTTTCTTGTCCAAAAGACATGGGAGCATGTTTTCACCCAATCAGAAGTAGCTGCAGAAACCGACTGCCTCCGCACACAAACAGGAGGGAGTGTGTGTGTCGGCGTGGGAAGCGAATGGAACACAATCGTCTTTCCATGGCTCCTTGTCACTCAGCTGCTCAGAATTCACCCTGGCAGTATAAAGAAAGCTGAGTGACTTCTGAGTGTCTCTTGCTCTGGGAGGTGGCCAGTCAACCATCACTGGGCTAAATGCCATTCATCTTCACCCCCGCCGCGCATGAACTGAATCTGGATGTTCAAAGCAATAGCTGAGAGAGAGAGAGAGCGCGAGCTGTGGAATAAGCGCATGGTGAACTGGTCGAAGTGGGTCAGCATGATGCAGAGCACTGTGTGCGACTGTGGGCGAGAGTTTGTGTATGCGTGATTGTACGGCGCCACAGAATCTATTAATTTCCAGACATTTCATCTATGTTTAGAGGATATCAGTAGGAAAGTTAATCAGTTCCCCATACCACTACTGAATGTAGTTTGCTACTTGCTAGATATTCCTTGTTCTGTTTCATAGGAGTATATTTATTCAAAGCAGACACCTCTGAGGCAAGGTTTTCTGCGGCCAGGACTAGTCTGTGAGCAGCACAGCTTTTATGAATGAAACTCTCCTTGATTGAGTGTTTGTTCTCTAAAAATATCCTTTCAAATGGAAAGGGTTGTTTGTTTCCATTGCTGTCGCTGCCCACGACAGTTCTCTGCACTGAACCCTCACACATGTCGAGACCTCACTGTATCTTGCTTAACCTGTTTGTTTAAGAAGTAGCCTGCTGGCCATAGGGCAGGGTGGCTCAAATCCCACAGAAACAAGTAAACCCCATAGCCTCCAACGTAGAAATAATGCAGAAGGCAGATTGAAATCCGAACATTACATCGAAGGGGAAGCCAGACATTAAAAGCTATGGGGTGTTGGGGTTAAGGAACTGGCATTAGGAGCAGCAGGGGCTGAGAGGAAGAAACTCAGGGACGAGTTGGGTGCCAGGGATAATATCAACTGTAGGACACCTGAGGCAGAGGTAGGGCACCAGACAGACCTGAGGCCAAGAGGACCAACAAGGCTGAGAAAGAAGAACCCGTGGCTAATAGTACCAGTGGGGAAAGTGGCATAAGGAAGGCAGAATTTAAAAGCCATAAGACACTTACTGGCTGAGCCGGACGCCGGATAAACCTGGGGCTGAGAAATGAGCAGCAGGGACCAAGAAATGCCAGTGATAGTTGTCACTATCATTCTTTGAAACCAGCTCTCATCAATGCAAGAGAGATGAGATGCAATGAGAACATTACACACAACTTACAATGTATGTCTTAAGCATAGCTCTTGAGAATTGGAAAAAGCACCAGACAATGTTATGAATACTAATTCTGTGAGATTTTTCACGATCTGGTTTGGATCCTTGGATGACTAAGATCCTTGGAGACAATTTACATAAAAATAAAGCACAACATCTGACTTCCTGTGGTATGTGTCAGACATACAGCTTAGTAACACATACTTTGATGTGTAATGAATCTGGCATGACCGCCAGACAACAGTATTCCAACTATATTCCAACTATATGACTACATTAATGCAAAAGGATTTTTATTTTTACCATGTAAAAAAACCCAAAAGGTTAATTAGTGGCACTACAATTGTTATTGGGATATTGGGACATTTTAGAATTTCAGAACTCAACGACAAGCCTTTTCCTTTCTGTTGTCACAACTCTCCACTACAGAATGTCTCCACTGTCCTTGTTTAAAAGAGTTTGAAAAACCATATTTTCACTTATCAATCAAAGGCAATGAGGTGAAACACAGATGATCATATCCTAATCACCACATTCCTATTAGAAACAGTTATATAAATGTATTACATAATGTGACTGATGGATCCTTAGGGACAGTCATTAATGACAACAATTATGTTAAAGCCAGATGTCAGTTGTGTTCGTGGGAGACAGCTTGGGTTCTGTGGTTTAGCTGTACTGCATTAAACAACAGACAAAGAGGACCTTATTGTACCTCAGAAGAACACCAGCATGGCTATAAAGATGATTGGTGAACAAGTTTCTCACTTCTTTGTCTGGAAAAAGTATTGCAAATGAGAAGACTTTCAATCCATGCAGTCAGTACCTAATTGATCCAATGATCTGAGTTTCCAACGCAATTTCATTCAATTTCCACTTGTAATCTCTGGTTCCCGTTTCATGGGAAGTGATTGATATTGATGAATATCAGTCAAAAGAGTGTTTTTGTTCTGCACCATTCCCATTCCAAGGTAAGTTGGGAAAGCTGGGGTAACTCTACTGATCCAGAGGAAAGCAGATGTGACCCGTCAGTAAACAGAATCAGAGAATTGTCGTTCTTCCTTATTCACCACTTGCATGCCTTGTTTATTTTAAAATAGGAATAGAGAAGCTGGACCACTACAGATCCTGCAGGAATGAAGTTTGCGAAATAATGAATTAAGTAATTCAACTTGGAGAGACATTTTGCAAAAAATGTGATGCGCTATATACAGTAGATATTGATCATCTGCCTGAAAAGGTTCTATCATTGGCAAAGACATGTCTCTCTTTTTCTGGATGCTCCTGAGTAAAAACTGATTGTTAGGATTCTTCTCATGGGAGAATATGAAATGTTTTCCCAACTGTGCTGTGAAGGACAGTACATGGAGGCAAGGGGCAATAGCTGTCAAATTGTTTTATGTTCTACAGTAATCTGTATACCATATATAGTGTTGTATAGCTGTAGCCTCCTCTGTTTCAACCTTTACAATGATTGATAACTTGCAGTGAGCTGTCAGCGTGCCCTTTAAAATCCTTTTTCTCCAGTTCATCCTGTTCCATTTACTCTTGAAAATTTTAGCATGTATTACAAGAAGAGCTAAAATGCACCCAGTTTAATTCTGCTATAAATATGCCAATGTCAGCTGCATGGTGGCACAGTGGTGAGCATTGCTGAATCTCAGTACTGGGGTCTTGAGTTCCATTTTGGCCCTGACATGCTATCAATATGGAGTTTGTATGTTCTCCTTTGTAGGTGTCCTCCAGGAGCTCTGGTTTCCTCCCACAGTCCAAACCAACAGGTAGGCCTCGTGGGAAACTGGCTCTGGTGCGAGTGTGTGTGTCTGTGTTTGTTTCTGGGTGTTTTTCTGAACATGAATATATTATACTTTTGCTTAATTTATCAGTGCAGTTCTTTTAGTACTAAAAAGTTTTCAAGTTCAGCACAAATCTCTGTATTTTATTTTAAATGAAATTATTACAGTATTGAAATGAATGAAAACAAAAGCATCTAATGGTGAAATTTCAATATTTCAAAAATTAGGACTCTTGTAGGTATTACTTTTCAGAATGATCAGATACATACCGCAAATTCCAAATTTTCATGACCTTAGAAAAAAATGTCTAACAATGTTAAACAATGCTTACTATTTTATATAAAAACCTATATACTCTGAAAAATAGAACAAAACATAACCATCGCAAAATACATCCCCCACTCACCACAAAAAATAACCAGAGAGGCAACATGATGTTGTTGGCTCCAGGTTCTTCATGTACTGTATATACTTGCAGTGCATCTGAGTCTCCAATAACTGCCGATGATATATTTTCTGCTTTATTGGTGGTACTGAAAGTCACTGGCAATGCAGTGTCAGGTGCCATTGTAATGACATTGTAGTGCTCTGTTCCTCTTCCTTTGACAAAATGCAGGAAAAAATCCCAGCAGAGAGTAGATGACATGAGTGTTTTGATTGCAGCATGCATTACAACCTAAAAGAGCAGTGTGTGCTTGTGGAAAGATTCTTACAACAGTACTCATTTGATGTTGGAGGGAATTTGAGCAATACGCTATAATAGAAGGTATGCTGAATTCCAGCTTGTTGCTAGTGAAATTAAATTAAACCTTATAAAATATCTCTTTCAGTCCATGGTCGATGTTAAGGACTGTAATTTGTCCTTGTGTGAGGTCAACAAGCTGTGATTAATTTGACAGGAGAAGAGCATCATTAGAATGGCCACTAGTGCTTAAATAATGCAGTACAGTAAATGTACAAAAATGCACATGTCACAGGCAAGACGTAATGTGGTCTCCTAACATTTTGGTGATCAGGACTCTTGTCCCACATAGTACATACATGGACATATAGTACATGTTAAAGGTTTACTCCATGCTGAAAAGAGAAGAAAGAAAACATAAAATGTTCGGCTGTGGAGCCCATATACAGTAGTACATACTTTTTAATCTGAAAGGATGCCACTCAGGTAACATATACTAGTAGTACTTTTCACTGTGAAATGTGAATAAAAATAAACTGAGTAGTCTCCTTGGTCAAACTAAATTCTTATTAGATTAATGAACTCGACTTATTCTACTTATTCTGTCAATGCACAGCACCAGCTATAGTACAGCATTTACTCTGATCCATCTCCTTATGTGTGAACTTTACCACTTTGATTTTTAAGATATGTTATTTGTTGATATGATTCGTATCGCCGTTTATTTTTAAAGCTGAATTTCATGACATTTCTCTCTCGCAGTGGGAAAAGCCAAGGTTTTTATTTTTCTACAGCTCCTGAAAAATCGCACCCAGACGCAGACACGGACAACCCCGGGCTTTCGAAATCTGAAGCTTGGCGGTGACCCAGAGAGGCACGGAGAAACGAGGGTCTGGGTGTCCCACGCTGTGCTGCTGGACGCAGAGCCTGTCCGTGCCTTTCAAGTGAGCATTTGGTTCCTCCTGAGGTGGAGACTGTTGGGGGATGGGGCTTCACAGCTTATCCTGTTACCAAGGAGAGGCCTCTGATCACCAAGCCACACAAAATACAGATCTGCCTTCCTGCCTTCCTCCTTAGGGAGAGTGTGCTGCTCCCTGCATTTAGATACAAACACACAATAGGATCACCAGTAGCCATCCAGTGCATACTCCACCCTCTTCGCTACTCTGCTGTGGCCTTATGTATGGGCTTTTGTCCTGAAGATTTTATTGTTTTAAGACATCAACAAGATACAAAATGAATCAATGGTGCCATTGTTCTGATCTCTTTTAAACGCATGCGTGTATTTTAGCACGAAAGGACCTTAATGATGAAACAGCTCTGCTTAAAACTGTCTGGTTATTCTCATGTCCTTATCATTTACTGACACCTCTTTCTTTTATTGTGTGAAACTGTCCTTATGTTTTTTGTGTAATAAAGAGTCTCCGTTTGCTAACATCCCCTGAAATATGAAACTGGCATCAATGATAGAAAGGTCATACTGTTTATGCTCTCTCTTTTACACTTCACGATTTGTGTGAGTACATTTGTCTCATACAGTACATTTAATAAACCACTAAAATGGTTTCAAATGCACACTTAAAGACAAGCACAGGTGGTTGACTAAAAGTCTTCATCATCTCAATTTGATACGAGATATTAAATTCAGGTGTTGATGTGATCAGCCTACGGAGAGACAGAATTTGCCACAGCTGCATTTAGTAGTAAACTTGCAACACTGGGGACTCTCCTTAGTTTGGCTTGCAGTGTAATCCCAGGGCAGCAGAGAATTCATTTCTCCCGATTTCCTCACTTGCCTTTCAGCTGAATTAAATACAATTTGCAAGGCCTTTGGGATATATCATGCATAAGGAAAGAACTGCCTCCTCTATTTCAAATTATATTAAATAAGAGTTTTAGCACTGAACTAATTACACCCTAGGGATGAGCACACTACCTACTGTACTTGGAAATTCTGTTGTTTTAAACAACAGCCAACACATTTAGTTATATTGTTGCTAGTACACCTACAACTGATGTTATTATAACTAAAGACATTTTTGTTTTATTTCTTATTGCAATCGTGAAACCAGTACTTTGTGAAGCATTTGACTGTCAAGCAGTTTTCATTTGGTGGAATAACGTCACTGAGATTAGAAGGTCCTGTATACTGTAAGTTAAAAAATGGCTGGATTTTTTTGTGTGTCCAGTAGGCGCTGTATGAAACATGGAATCCAATGTTTTGAGGATTAAATGTGCAACAGAGCTCATAGTGTAGGATAATTCTGAGACTCCACTATCCTGGTCTAACCAAGATAATTCAGGTGGAGTTCCAGTGTACTGGTGTAGCTGTTTATGGCTCAGGATATGTCTGTGACAGGTTGTTTAAATATCGGTCCATACAGTATGGACAGTATGAGTTACAGATGGGTAGTAGTCCCATCTTGAACTACTAAAATATCATTAGATATTTTATTTATAACACTTGATGTGAGAAATATTACAGTAGGGAGATTTTCTTAGAGGGTCAACATTAGGTACTTTTTACCTTATGTCCCTCAAAATGACTTTTTTTCCATTTGGTATGTTTGCAAAGGAAGCATGCGCATTACATTTTGTTTTTACTTATCATGCTGGAGGTAATCACCCACATTTTGTCCTGAGAAAGATCAGATCAATGCTTTATGTGAATTTATCAGAGCAGAGTGAAATAATGAGTTGTCATATTATGTAGCACCTTAAAGAATACATGACTGGCAGTCGTACTTCACCTTTTTTGAACACGCTTGTGTTACAAATCAGTTTTTTAAAAGCATTATTTTAAAATTTGGTCATCTGTGAGTGTCTCAGGTAACTGACAACATGTGAGTAATCTTGTGGTCAACTGACATTTATCTTAAAAAATAACTAGTTTCTCACTGCCTTTTGAAATGTTGATTTGGGAAACAGAGGAAAGAACAGACAGAGAAGGTATAAATAAAGACAAGTTTAATCCAAAGAAGGAAAAAAGTAATAAAACTATATGGCACAAAATGTGTTGATCTAAGAGGCTAATTTACAGTAACTGTGTTATATAAATATTTTAAATTTTCATATTTCATTCAATCTTTTTCCCTTATCATTAAATGCTCCTGTGATACAGCAGTTTTCTCTAATTATGGGCTGCTTGTGACCAGTTTTCTGTCAAAGCACTTAACCTGTGGATTGAGGGTGTTCCTGAGGTATCAAAGAAAAAATAAGTTGATCTACTCGCTGTTTATATGAGCGACAGGTAGAATAAAGAAAAACATCCAATAATGACAAATTAACCAAAAACACACCACATAAGCACAATGCATGCTCTGAAAGCTTCAGAATCAATGACAGATTCAGAATCCTCGAGCTGCTCTGATCCAGTCTATCCCTGAAAACCTGTGTGAAAGCTGTGAAAGCTGTTGACAGCCTCTATTTGAGGTAAGTAGATCTTTACTTTCTGATTTTTACCACTGGAGGGCGCCCATGGCCAGGCTGACACATGTAAACGTGCTTTGGAGACGTGTTATACAGTATAGCTGTTATTTTTAGTTTTTATAGCAGAATTTTACACTGTATAGTAAGAATTCTAGGTAGTTTGTGTAATGGTTTTTAAAATGCTACTCAGAATGTTCTCAGAATCTACTATACTTGTTCTAAAGATCATCTGAATTTAAAAATAAATGTAAAATTTTTCAATTACAAATGAAAAAACCCATTGTCAATACAAAGTTGAGAGGCACATATATTGTTAATATATTACATTTCTTTTTTCCTTTTATTTTTATTAATTTTCAATAAAGATCACATACAATCGTTAGAGCAGTAAGATTTAGAGAACAAAAAAACCCCATTGAAGAAAATAGTATACAATATTCGAAAGATACAGATAGAAAAAGATTCTCCAGTCTTTAATTCCCTCCTAGCTCTGTAGTTGCATCTGTCCCTTCTCCTCTTCCAACGTGTTAACACCTAAATAGAATAAGATCAGGATTATCATTCATTTCATGGTTAAAAACAAAGCAGGACTGAGTCTTAGCAAGGGCGAGAGATTTAGGATACAATATTAGATTAATGTGTGGGGATGTGACTGGGTGTAGGATTGTGATAAGGATCTTCAGGTGAGGGTTCAAACTAGCATTTGCTTATGGGTTTTGGACAAGGCACAGATTTAATGTTTTAGGTTTCTGTTAAGGCAGTATTTTGGGCTTAAGCCATTTTGAGGGAAACATTTTTGGGCAAGGTAGGTATGAAAGCTTAGGAGCAGATACAGGATTAGGTATAATGTCAGCCTTGCATTTAGAGCTGTATGTAGGGTTATAGAAAAAGGACGAGTATGGAGAAATTACAGGGTCTAGGGTCAGAATATTTTTTTAGGGAGAATGGTTGGGATGGGAGAAGTTAATTTTATGGAAGAATAAGATGTGTGTTGATGTTTCACCAACAATGGTTGGTGTATTACAGTATGTCTTTCTCCTTATACAGTATTAATCAAATCATAATAGAATCGCTTTATCCAAAATGTTGCTGAGTAATGTTCACAAAATTTAATAGACTGTATACAGTACTACTTTACTAGTTTAGGACTGGGACACAAAAAAGAGAACCATATAGTATAAAGCAGTTTGGTAAATGACAGGACATGACTGAAGCTTGTTAATGCTCATTGTGTCTTTTTTCAATCACACTGATATTGAAGAACTTTAATCAGAACTTGTTGCCAAAAAATAAAAGATTGTTCTATGTAATTATTGGCTTTTAGCATATTTTACAGCAAAGATTAGCTCAGTCCTGGGATGCTTTAGTTTAAGCAATTTGGTCACCCATCTTCCAGAAGTTACGACACGGTGTTGATCCGGGAAGTGTCCCATCTGTATGACACACTGTGAAGTCCATTGGTGTCACGCCCTCTGCAGCCAGAGGGCGCTCCTACTCTGTCCTGTCCCTAGTTTCCTGTGCTTTGCTTGTCCTTCCGGTGTCTCTCTCTCCCTTGGGCTATATATTTACAGGTCACTTATTCTGCTTCGCTCAGCATTGATGTTCGGATGTCCTGAGACCCGCCTGAAATCCGGGGCGCCCCACGTCCGCTCCCTGAGGGCCTTGGTTTCTATTGGACTCCTGAACTGCTGAGCCCGGGCTTATTCCCCGTTCCGCCGCTGCGCATGTGGGTCTTTTCCCGCTCTCCTGCCTCTCCACGGTTTGTCCCTACCGACATCCGTGACAATTGGCTTGTTCAAGGAAAGGCAATCAGTGAGGTGGGAGGTTGGGAGATGCTTTGGCACCAGACAGAACATGGATGAAACAGGGAATCTGCTACCCAAGCAGACAGAAGACAGAGTAAACAGGGGATGCACAGTACAGCAGAGATGAATAGGACAAAATGTGTACCTTGAGTCAAAATGTAACCATTCCTAGTTGCAACCCTGAATTCACATTCATCATTCTCTACAGTCCCTGCTTCCTAGAGTAACAGTGACCTGTCCTACCTGATGTCCAAATTATAGTACTAATCCTAGTCCTAAATTATAATTCTGACACCACACCTCTTGTATTATCACGTCCCACCTCTTGTCTAAGCATGTTGTATCTGTCCCACAACTAGGAATTTGAGCACTTGTGCATCCTTCACTGATCATTGAAGCCATTTTCACTTCCAAGCATAGCCATTGTGAAGATTCTCACCGTCATACTGTATGTATGATGACATCTCATCCACCATTTTTCTGATTTCTCAACAAACATCAACAGAACAAGAAGAAGGCCTTTATGCTGCTTGCTTGGAGGTATCTCCTCCTCATAGACCACATGAGGACACCTTAAACCGAGCAGTTACCTCCCAGCCTCAATACTTAGGAAAAGGGTACTGATTTATGTCTTCTCCAGCCCTTGGGACTCCTTAGCTCAATTGATTTCCAAAACCGTAGGGCTACTCTTCCAGGAAACATTTAAAACGTTATTCAAATTCAGCCGAGCTCAATGCCTTTCAGTGGCAGGTGGGGCCAGACAGCTGCAAGAATACTTTATACACACATTCCCAATTAATTGCAACAGCACAAGACCAGATGGCCAATGCACTGTTGTACCATATTTTGCACGAGCCCTTGGTTTTCTCAAAGCATCTCTGGGGTAATCCTCCTGAGACAAAGATCTAAATGGATTAAGGCAATATCTAAGAAGTAGCAACTTGTCTAGTATAACGTTCTCTGTTCCTTTGGCTAGTACCATCCCATGGTACTTTGGGGATATTAGTTTATAGTTTGTAAGAAAATACTGCCAAGATTCAGGAGAGAGAGATATTTGTTTATACAGCAAGAAGGTTTGAAAGTCATGTCATATGGTAAAAGTCATGTGATGCATTCACAATAGGTACTCCTAAGTAAGTGCTTTCTAACATTAACTGGCAAAAACATGATTTCATTTATGGGCATAGCACACACATGACCAGGGCATAGAACAAGGAGAAGGGTATTGTTTCTCCATCAATATGGACTCCAGCTACCAGATCAACCTCTTAACCATTACATTTCTGAATTGTACTCATGAGGATGAGGGGGATCTGCATTATCATCTGGAAAACATGACATTACCGCTGCCATCCTTGGACACTCTGAGCTGCCTGGCCACACAGAACTGCCCCCTTCTGTGAGACTTTTCAACTTTGTACATTTTCACAGTTCAGTCGCTGTTTGAAATGTGAAGTTACCTTGAAAAGAAGCATCAGCTAAAAAGATTATAATACATTTTTAATACATGTTGGAGTTATAAGTTAGGGACATAATTCTATAGATGAATTAGAATAACCTCCCTGACCTATAACTCAGTCTGAAACAGTTCTTCATCAGATGTCTCTAATGAAGCTAAAGTGAAGAATAGTTAAATCACTGGTGCACATCAGCTGTTGGCGTATTAGAAAATGCCTCCTTAATAAAGGGGGTCAGTTGTTTATTCTTTTAATCATTAGTTGTCGTCGAAAATAATAATGACAACACTATTAACATATATTGCTATATGGATTCGCAGTGCTACAGTTATAAAATCGTGGATAAATTGCTGCATTTAAAATATTTTAATACTGCAAATAAACACTGTATGGTTGAGCAAAATTCGTTTCTTGTAAAAAAAAATGTCTTTACCATAACTACATGGCACTTTTGAAATTTTTAAATAAACGGGAAACAAATTTCCAAAGATAATGGATAATACAATGGTTTTTTTTAAAGAGATTTGTGTATCGTTCTTAATAAACTAAAATACAAAGATAACGAACTTCTCGGTCATGTATTTTGCCCCCCGATATCCTTCAGTCTTGCTGATATAAAGATTTTAATTATATATCTTTTCCTTAACAAAGCTGCTTGTATTTATGTCGTTTATTTGAATCAAAAATATAAAAATCATTTTTAAACCTCTTCAGGTACAAATGCTCGCGTTACCAATACATTGAACAACTCTGATGATCGCGAGCTGCTGGTTACGTCTGGAAAATAAATCGTGAGGAATTTGCTGCTTGACGACTCATTTTATAATTCAGATTTTCGGTCATTCCTATACAGTATGTACAGTATGTACATCTTACAACACAATTGTTAAATAACTACCTCCACACCTGGAATCAATTATGTTTACCGCACACGGTCATTCAAGTTTCATTTAAAGCGAAATTTAATTCCTTTTTAAAAATGCTTACACTGATTTCATAACGGGGATGAATTTATGTTTCGATTGACAATCGACAAAAAAACATATACGTGTTATTTTTCTGTCACTATGAAGCATAAATAATCTCTATAAATAACCTTAAGGAACCGTGTGCCTCCTAGCATTCTTAGGACCTAGAAGAAATTTGACTCCATATGGGAGGACTGAAGGATAGCTCACGCCTACTAGTGTTTCAGAATCACATCAGGGGTTTGGTAGGATACTTCAGCGTCCTTGGAAAAATCTAACGTCAAGGAAAAAAGTCATCTTCATTTCTTCATTGAATAATGGGAATTCCAATCGACTAAGAACGATATTAAGCAATTAAACAAAGAACCGATAATCCATGAGGTAAGAAGACCAGGTTATAACGATAAAATATGTTTGCACGAATGCAGCACAGTATTTGCTGTCTGACTGCAGGGTCGTTCAGCACCTAGTTGTGTGGACAGCTCTCATCTGCACTGCATCTGCAACTCTTCCATTCTCTCCGTCCGCGTCTCCTCCATTCCACTCAGAGTGATGCCTGCATCGTTCTTTATATCTCGTTATCTTATTTTTGTGTTTTTAAGCATTTGTGCAACATCGCTAAATTAGAAAGAAAAGGTTTATTGGACGCACGGGAAGTGATAAGACACATAGAGTAGTACACGTTATGGAACAGAAAGAAAAGTTGTAGCAACTGATGCATATATTCAGAGGATGGTGCAGATCATACCGGTGTCATTTTCAGAATAAAGTCGTCTTCACAAAGATAGTCTCATATTTTGCTACCACGAAGCAGATGTCCAGTAACGCAATAACCGTGCGGGTATTTTTGTGTTTTTAGAATATGTATACATTCGGACGATAAGGTCTAGAGAAGGACACTAAACAATTTCAGACGGTACAACAGTAGTGGGTCGAATTTCTTATCATCTGCCACTGGAACTTGTTTGCGCTTTTCTCACTATGTGTCTTAAACTTACTTAAATTAAATTGGAAAAATACGCTTTTTTAATATTTTTTTTAAGTAAAAACTGTTCATAATGATAATGTACCGTAAATTACATGGACACGTAAGGAAGTAAAGTACCGTGACAAAATCAGGCATCGCCATTATTTTAAATGGCTTGCACAGATGAATCATTTTAATATATTATGCTACAAAACTACTTGAAATACTGTATATAAGGGTATTCTCATTTTATCATTATAGTGATAGTCCTATGCTATTTCAACTTTTCTTGAATGAGAGTACAGTATCTTAAAATACTTATGATTTAATTGAAAAAAGTATCCATCTGTTATTCCACCTGGACCTGGACAAACTAACAAAGGAAGAGCCAATGTAGTCTAATTATTTGTTTACAAAGAATTTATTCTTCTTAATGTGACAGTGAAATAAAGTACAATGAAAGATTTTGTTTGCATTTTATTTTGTCCTTTATTCATCGTAACATATGGTGGGTTGTTGCACAACTGATAGGGTTTCATTGTCTTTTTCCATTCATCTTTCAATCATCTTTTGGATTTAGGTTTGTTATGTTGAGATCAATCTTCTCCTGTCAAGCTCTTTCTGTATCACACTTACTGTGCTCAAGGTCAAAGGACTAGTTAGAGCAGTGTATAAGCAGTGTATAATACTTTGATCTGTATAATTAGAATCATTTGTACACACAGCATGTAGATAACCCAGAAAGTACCAACATGGATTCTTGCTTTCCTGTATTTTCTTATACTGTACATTACAGTTTTTTTCTTGCTTTCCATAAAGGAACAAATTACAGTGGCATCAAGAATTAGCCATATTTTGTTTTCTCAATTCTTTGGTGTTGGGTACATGTTAAGGACCAAAATCAGTGGTCCGACATATCTAGTTTTTGCCTGAGTCAAGCTAGTTTCATTAAGAGTGCCTGGGCAAATCCTAGAGTCATCACTGTTTTCAATGATTCAATGGATGGACTGCTCAGGAACCACCAAACTATCATATTGATTCAGACAGATTCATTCTCACCCTAACCTAAGTTAATAAAAATTGGATTTTCTTAGAATCCAAAACTGGCTGGGGTGAAACTGAATTCTGCAATATTCCACTATTTGGCCTTGACATATACATAATGCGTTTTTTTTTAACTGTAGCAATTTAAGCATTCAAAGATGATCATTGTTAAGTGATGCTATATTTACTATCATTATCTCCAGTTTTTAGGCATGTGTGTGAAGCAGATATATCAAGAATCGAATACCTTTGTGCAGAGAAAATGAACGTCTGATTTTCCTCATTTCTGGGAGATTTACAAAAAGATCATCCTCACTCACAATGTCGAGAACCTTACCTATGTTTGGATTTTAATAACAAGCAAAGAAAACATTTGGGAAATTGAACACGAATGAGTGAAATTACTCTATGAGAGACAAAATGACCCATTTACAAGCTGGTCTAAGTCCTGAAACCATAGAGAAAGCTCGTTTGGAGCTGAATGAAAACCCGGACACTCTCCACCAGGATATTCAGCAGGTCAGGGACATGATCATCACCAGACCCGACATAGGATTCCTGCGCACAGACGATGCTTTCATTTTAAGGTTCCTCAGAGCGAGGAAATTTAATCAAATGGAGACCTTCAAGCTGCTGGCTCAGTATTTCCAATATCGTCAGCAAAATCTGGACATGTTTAAAAGCTTTAAGGCTGATGACCCAGGGATCAAACGAGCGTTGATGGATGGGTTCCCAGGAGTCTTGGAAAACCCTGATCAATATGGCCGAAAAATACTTATCCTCTTCGCTTCCAACTGGGACCAGAGTAGGTAAATGTTTACGTTGTATTTAATATGTTTCTGGTACTCATTCTACAATAAAAATCCTTTATGTGAGCATTTCAACAATTTCTCTATGTATATATATATATTAGTAGTTATGAGTCATGAAACTCAACAGGCAGAAATTACTGGGAAGTAAGGTTTCTAATCAGGATGGACAGTAAAAGTATGATCCTACTCTCTGCCCCAGCAGGAACACTCAAGCATTTCTGTTGACAGTAAGAATGAACCTAAGAAAGGCTACGAATTGACAAAAGGCCATTTGGCCTATGTATGATCTTTGAAGGATCATCTCGAGTTTGATTTTTCAAGGTGCTGAGTTGTTTACTGTTTTTTTTTGTGTGGTGTGGTCTGATGTCTCTTGGGAAATATTTTTATGCCATGAAGGTCATCCTAGCTGTACTGTAGGTCACATACCCAGAGACAAAATATCCAAGCCAATGAAGTTTTAACTTTCTGTAGTCACTGGAGCTTCTGTCAATGAACATTGCTGACTTGTGTTTAACTACTGTATGAGTTTCATAATGGTGACAAATTACACTGGTGCTAAAGATGTGTGTATAATATTTTCTTTAAAAATTGCACGAGCATTCAGGTAAAATCACAATATCTTTTTCGTACCATTGTTATTGTTGACCCACAAAGAAGAAAAAATAGTATGAAATCTTAGACTGACCAGACCCAACTGAACATGCATGCTGAAAAAGGAATTGTTCTACTATAACCAGATATATGCATGAGTCATATTGGACTTATCAATCAAACATATCAATTTTCAAACATATCAATCATGTTAATCTTGTGATCTTATTGGGACGGTTGTGACTGTACTGTCCCAGTAGCTGTGGAGGATACTGGAGATATGTGAAGAAGAGTAGTAGATGTTATATGTTTAAAAACAAAACTTTTCATACACGAAAAAGTTTGTGATTACTCTTTATTCATTTCTAAACCTTTTCTTTGTTTTAGAGCAAACATTAACACTGATTTTCTGAATGCCATAACAAATAATATGAGAATCTAAACAATGGCTAATTCAGGTGTCAGAAAACAAATGTGAAATGACAGTTTTTCATTCTGAATAGCACCTTTTTTGAGCAATCAGGTTTAAAAGCTGCCCGTTTCTCCAATTAATTTCATTCTAGAACAGAAGACTTCTACATTTTAAGTCATATGTATCATGAAGAAAGCAGGAAATCAGATAGAGGTGAAAGGACTAAAGGGTGCATTTTCTTCCCCTCAGATAACAAGGAAGAAAGGAAAAATAATGTTTTACCCAATGTTGGTAAACGTGACAAAGTCTGTAAGCCTTTCTTTGAGTAAGCAGTGAAACACTAAGAACTAGAACTAAGACGGGTGTATTATAGCATTGCTTTTATATTAAGATTTTGTTTTTAAACAGGTCTTCTTACATGCTGCCTTTTTCATTATAAAATTTGTCTGCCGTAAATATTATTTATTTTACACAGGAAAACTACACTTTAACCACATTGTTTTTATCAAAGATTTAACTCTAGATGATGCAGGTACTTGCTTTTCTGAGGTTATAAAGTTGAAGAGGAGGACACTTCAGTTAAAAGTGGTACCTGTCTGTTAACATCTGCCACTATCAAGACAGATTGAGACTAGACATTTTGTGCAGTAATGGCACATTAGCTTGTACTTTCTTTAAATCATATATTTTGTTCTATAACAACGATATATCCTATGTTAATGATGGCTGAAGGTAAAAGACAAGAATTATTACATATTCTGGGTTGCAAGGAAGGATGTGTCTAAATTGTCTGTATTTCTGAAAGCATTCTTTACGCTAGAGTTATGTTTCTTCTTCAACACAGGAGATAAATACACTGAGATAACTATTAAGTCTTTGGTGTTTGACATAGTTAACCCAAATGATTACCTCAAGCTCAACAATTCTAACAGAATGTTAATTAAGGTACTTGTGGGACTGAAAATGTGATGTAATCGTTTAATAAAGTGCATGTGGTGTCTGTCATAAACTATTGTGAAATAGGTGAGGTGGATCCTTCAATAATTTGCCAAATTGTCTGCAGGATCTCCTGTCATTTATTCTAAATGCATTTATTTACATACATTTCAATGTTACAAAGGTTTCATTTTCATATTACCTTCATAAAATAATAACAGGAGTCTTTATCAGGGCAGATCATGTTATTGACCATTGTGTATAGGCTTTTTAGAAGACTTGTGATGAACAATAAATTACGGAATTGAACAAAAAAATACAATATTTTACATTAAACGAGAGCAATAGACAATGGTAACATTAATTTATTGAATTTTTATGAAAGTAGGTTCAGAGGAAGAGGTGAGACCATTTTAGAGCATTTTGAGAAAATAACACTGAGAGAAAAGTAAAGGTAAGAAAGTCATTAAGTCATTATGCAAAACGTCGCTGGAGATTTTTTGACTGCCAAAAATGCAAAGCTAAACAGTGCTGACAAGAAGAGGCAATTTGTCTGAAACGTTTTGTTGATTGTTGGTAACTTATTGATTCAGAAACCTCATCCGTTCTTGAAAGGACGTCTCACAATGGAGTCCACAGCATGATTAAAATGATATCAACAATAACAACCTTATTCTTTCGAGATACATCATCTCAAGGCACTTTACAGTTGAACAATCAACAAATGAGCCAGGTTATGATGAGACATTAAGCAGAACAAACAGAAGAGAATTCCTTGTGAGGTTGTTGCTCTGCAGGTTAGTTTTGTGCTTCCCTTTCACCACAACACTCTTTCTATTCCCATGGTCATCAAAGAAGATTTCTGCATTTCACAGGATGACCTCTCAACTGTAGCCTTTTCTTCAGTCCAACCATTCACCTTATGTTACCAACCACCTAATCTAAACACCTTTTGCTGCAGCAGAAGCCTCTGCAAATATATATCAAGTAGGACACACATGCACTGCCCCTCTGGCCATTTCAAGATCATCCAGACAGCATCACATGTGTCCTGCCATCTCATTTTTTGCATCGCGTGCAGAAGGTGCCCTGCCATTTCATCACTGATGAGGCAGGCCAACCATTTTAGTAAACATGTCAGATCAGTGAGGATCGCCGATCTCTCCATGATAACACTGACGTTTCTGCCTGCGTCCTTTGACAGGGTTCCACAGAACTAGTTCAAGAACACTGCCAGAAGCCAAGACAACCCTTAAGGTTGGCTCACACCTCCCACCAGCTCTCAATGATAGACCAATTTCTTTATGGAACGTTTGATTCATTTAGAAATTTCAGCACCTCCCCCAGGTTTTCCATTCATTTGGAAAGATTCACCTGCTGTGCCCATTCTCACATGCTCTCTCTTCTGTCCTGCTTTGCTTTGTTTCCATCACTCCTTTCCTCTCTCTGAAGAGCGATCTCAACCTGAAATACTGCATTTGGCATTTCCCTTCTATTTGCTTTTCAGCACAGAATCAGCCTCTACATGTAACATTTTTTTAATTCCAGAGATGCAGAGGTACAGTATGAATATGTATATGTTAAAAAATAATCTAGGACAAATTAGGGTACAAGGACATTGCAATGGTGTATCTCATCACTATAAACATGATTTATGAATTAAATTTTAAAATTCACATTTTCCAAGTGAAAATGACGTGTGTTCTTGATTATTAAAAATGCAAGGACTATGTTCAAATGATTTCTATAATTACAGTTTCATAAATAATAAAGCAGCTCAAAATATAAAATATTAAAAACAAATAACAAATGATGCATTTAGTGAAGTGGTCACCTAAATGTACTGAAAGTCTCCAACAGAACATGGCATGATTGTTAAGATGTGACAGGCATTAGGGAAAAGGTTGTTGTTAGATACAGAATGTCTGAAAAACAACGTCACTTGCTACAGAAAGGATAATGTCAGAGAAACTCAGTCAAAAGACATTTCACAAAAGCGAAAGCATTATGCCAGCATGAAGCATGATCTACACATTGTGCAGTACTCCACATATACATTTAACACTCTCGTTGTTGAAAAGTCAACTCAAAATGGTAGTTAGCCATAACAAAAATACCATAGAATGAAAAGCTTTTTAAATTGAAAATTTAGAATCACCCCTGGAAAAATGTGTTAACGTTTGTTTTTGTTTTCCAGTAACTTACCACTGCCCTGACAAACAGAACAAACACTGAGCCAGAGTGGAATGATACAGTTAAAAGAGTTTTAGATCATAGCAGAGTAGAAAAACACTGTATAAGCAGCATTAGTCAGATTGCGGTGCTGTGTTTATGCAATGAATTTCACACAGCTGTCATAGTTAACCGTCTATGATCTTATTTCAATGTTAAGTCATATTCTACTGAGGTTCAAACATATTTAAAATCTTGAAGAAGGCTATTTTCATGTTTGAGCCACTGAACATCTATATACTGCAATAAAGTACAGGCAAATGTTGCTCAGTGGTGAACTTGAATTGATCAATAGAGTGTTGGAGGAGGCCCTGCTGCCAAATTTCCTTTGAGGAAGATCTGATCCAGCACAATAAAGGTCGAAGGTTTAGCTGGTTGTCATGGAGGCAGGGCTACCTTTTAACAAACATGCCCCTGATGGGAAATTCAATTTCATAAAGGATGCAGATCCACTCAATAAATGCTATTACACAACAACAGATGGCTTATTCAGATATTTCCCTTCATTTTATATTCATGTATTCATTTATTTGGCAGTGTCTGGTTAGGATAACATTTAATATGTTCTGATTTAACTACTTCATTTTAACTGTAGCTGGACATGTGTAAATTCTGAACTCAGAAGCTTAAAGGATCTTTAAGATTATTCACGAAGCAATTTCAAATTTCCAGCAGCAGCCTGATCTCCACAAAGACACATTCGTTCTTACAGTGTGCACTGAAGTTGGAGGGTTACACTTGAAGTCATACTTTTTTTCCCAAAATATGTTTCTTATTGCACAAGTCTTACAAACAAAATGATGGGAAAAGTTTTAGTGACATTAGATGTAAAACCTCAGGGGGAATCCAATTACATTGTTATATGCTAGTCAAAAATATTGAATACAATTGATGGTGAAACCCCATTTCAGGTTGCCAAAGGTAAAATGTTCTGTACTGTATATACTCTGTGATTATGTAGAAACAGTGATTTTGCACTCTTTAATTTAAAGTGCTTTGGAAGGTCTAGCTTGTTGTTGAGTCGAAAATAGCACACCATGATTCAGCTTTCCCCTGGGTGGATGAAAGTATTTTTACCAGCATCAAAGTCGTACATATTGCCATATCCAATTTTATGGGTTTGAAGAAGATAAAGCTGCCTGCTCTTTTCTCTTGTCTTTGCTAGAAACTCCTTCACTGACATCCTGAGAGCCATTCTGCTGTCCTTGGAAGTGTTGATTGAGGACCCCAGACTGCAGATCAATGGCTTCATTCTGATCATTGACTGGAGTAACTTCTCCTTCAAACAGGCATCCAAGCTCACCCCAACTATTCTCAAACTGGCTATTGAAGGACTACAGGTAGGCCAACTGGAGAAGTTTAGAATTCCTACAAATTGTTCCTTATGAGATTAGGCAGAAAAATTTCTGTGGTTTTGATTGCGTGTGCTTCTTTATAAGGAGTTTTTATATTCTTGCATTGAGAGATGTACTTGGAGAAGATTAAGCAGTTGGTCCATCACTGAAGTCCTACCTAGGCACCTGTTGACAACAATGAAACATGTATATATTTAAGACAATGGGAAGGACAAAGTCAGCAGCTAATTACAAAAATTAAAAATGCTTTTCCCTCTGTCATACATTATGACAGAATAGATTTGTCTTTGACCAGGACTCTGTATTCATGTAATGATCTTAAAGTGACAAAACCAAGAACTCCGGTTTCTCTCCGATTTCTTCCTTCCTTCTGTATCAAACGTCCTTAGCTCTAAGTTACTGTAAGTCCCTTAACAATCACCAGCTTGTGAAAGTTTCCTTGTGTAAAAAGTTGCAATAACTCTTAAGGACTAAACTGCTGTAGCGTCATTTCGCGGGGGGCGTGCTCAACGTGGAGGCGGAGTCCTGGAGGAAGGGTGACGCCTCGCCTTCGTAGTCCCAGCTGTCCCAGCTTCTAGACAACAAGCCAGAACTGGGCAGGTCCTGTAAAGGCACACTGGACACTGGTCCTATAAAGGAACAGGTCCACCCCCCGGAAAGGGAGTATTTTTCCGCCGACAGTCGCGGACACACTTTTTTCACGCACCGAGTTTTTGTTTTCTTTTTAGCCTTACGGGCCCTGCTCTACCAGACACCACTAAATAGCGTAAGTCCAGTCTGGTCACCGCTGTGCTATTGGTTTTTCGGTCGCGATGCACAGCGGTACACCTTTCTTTATGCCTTTGTGTTGCATTTTTCACGCTTTTTGGTCCCTGCTAACCTCTCACCGGCGCTTCCGTCCCTCAGTTAGGGGCGTGGACCTTTTACCGGTGCTCGCCGCGGCCCCGCCCACTCCCGCACTGTCACGCTGTCTTGAAAGCAGAAATGCTTCAAGGAGCACGTTCAAAACCCATCTGTAGCTTTCTGACTGAGACCCTGTATTATAAAGTGCTTGGAATTGTTGTAAAGTGGTTAGAAAATGGATGGGTGGAATCCCTGTGTCGGATGATTTTCTATATACGTCATTCACTCATATTTTAAAATGATTATGCACCGTAAATGTCAAACTTCGATAAGAAATTGAATTGAACAATGACTACAAGAGTGCTCCTTTTATATTCGAATCTCCTTTGCTTTTTTTTGCACAAAAGGAGTACGATATGAACTATCCAAACATGTCATTGAAGTGGATACTCTGGCTTCATTTGAGAAATGAATAATTGATCCTTGATTCAATTCATTTCAAGCAACCAAACAACTTAGATGGGCCAAACGGCTTCCTTTTGTTTGGAAACTTACTGTAGAAGTTATGTCAAGTTAATATTAACTGAATATACTTTATTGTAATATTTTCTATTTTAAAATATTCAAAGGTAGTGGAGCACTGTCCATAAGAACATGAGTGTTAATAGCAGTATCCTAACTAAAATGCATTCTGGGTTTGCACAGACACGCCTATCCAAAGTACCTCCTTCTCTGCCTGATGTGCTCTGTAATTGGGGTGCTGGCACATAATACACTCCAATGCATCACGCAGATGGATGTTGTACTTCAGCGTAAAGCATTGTGTGAAGTGCTTTGGGGGTCCTTTAGGGAGTGAAGGGAAAAGCAGGTTGCTGTTTTAAGTGGTGTTGCTGTACCAGTAGGTGGCACTCTTCCTTCTGGACCAGGATTTCCAAGCCATTGCCACAGTGTAGTGGGGGAGGACACTATGACGTAGGAGGTGGTGTTCTTCACATGAAGGAAGGTTCCTGCTGCTGGCTCAGTAAAGATCCCTTGGCAATGCTCGTACAAATAGGGCCGTTGACAATGGTGAAATTATACTTTTTTACATCATCTGGCCTTCTTAAAGTCCTGTAAAGGCAAGCAGAGGGTGGAGGGTGGGATATGAAAATGAAATGCTTAAGGAAGAAAAAAGCATGATATTTACATGTAGGTAGGCAGACGTGGGCGAGATTAAGGTTTGACCTTCTCCTAAACTCTTGTTTTAAGCTCCATTAAATAACATGAAACACCACTGCAAAATGCTTTTAACATAATCTAGTATTAAAGGACATCAAGTCAAACAAGTCCCTATCCAGTAATAATTGAAAACTTAATTACTAACATTCTTAAAAAAAACTAGAAACAATCCCTTGAACGAAGAAGACCTTGAATATGTTTATAATTTAATATTTTGACTGATCAGTTTGAAAAGGCTGCTTTCTACCCAAGAAGGTGTAAAAGCATTTTTCTTGCCACCCACCCATACAGCTCCACTTTTTGTATTGACTGAGATATTGTCAATGTATTCATGTCAGACATAGAAGTTTGGAGAACTTTCAAAGTGGCTTCACAGTTGCATGCCACACAAGTTTCCTGCTTGCCCTGATGCTCAGTTTGGAAGAGTAGTCTGAGCTAGATAGTGTCTGGTTGAGATGATACTGTTACACTTCTTAATGGACCTTCTTGTACTCAAAGGAATTAGTACCTTTCTCCTGATCTGTGCATCTAAATGTTTTATTCCTGATTGGTTCTGAAAGCTCCTTGGTCTTCATGGTTGATCACTATGTGACTTATATCTGAGGGAACATCTGAAGACATGCATTTAATCTGATGTCAGGGTAAACCACTTGGATTACACACATTTCAGGCTATGCTTTTGTAGTTGAAATGATTTAGGATTGTCATAGCAAAGGGTTTCAACACCTTTGCAATTCAAAATCTAATTATCACTAAAAATCAAATTTACATACCATCATTTTTGTGTTTACCTATATGGAGTAGGATGAGTAGATTATAAATACTGTATACTACATGTTGTGTGCTCTGATTTGAATGCGATAGCAAGTTCTGACAGCAATGAAATGTGGAATTTTGCAAGGGCGTGACTGTTTTTTCAAGGCATTATATGTGCAGTGGTTACAAACAGTATCTGCTGTACATTTTAGTGCCAGTCTCTTGAACTGGAGTTGTAATAGTGAAAATAGTTTTTTTGTAGCATTGAAGCCTGGCAAATAAATTGTCTTTGGCATTTCAGATGGTTTTTAGTCATTGTCAGAAACGTTGTCCTAAATTTTGTCCTTGGCAACAGCAATTACGGACTCTTGTTCTGGTATGTGTAGTTCTGAATAATCTTAAAATGACCTCTGAGTTTGTGTTTTTACAAAAAGCTTCTCTTTCCAATGATTTTGAAGTTGATGTCTCTGTTTTGTTGATGATGTGTGAGCATTCACAAGGAGATGAAGGAGAAGGAGATGTTAAGTGATCCATAATGCATTATAGCAGGTTTACTGTATTGTACAAGTCCATAATGTGTCGTGACTCTATAGTATTTGAGTAATGTGAGAGAGCATCATTCTTAATCATTACATTTTTTCATATCCCTGAAATTAAAAAAGAAACCTAAACACAGAAGCATAGGCAAATGCTTTTTGCATTTGCTAATATCAACATTGATAAACAATATTACCATTAGATTAACACATTTAAAAAATGGTAGAGCCAAAATGAGCACTTACTAATTAATTCCTACAGCATTTATTTATTAAAGTATAGTTGGTCTTTCACCTGGAAACGTTTTAATTTTTGATATCCATACCTGAAATGGAAAAATTTGTGTTGGCATGCTCTTCTGTTCTGAGTTCTGTATGATTCATTCATCCATTTTCAGCTACTGCTTTATCCTTAATGCAGCAGGACATACTGTAGAATGCAACGTGAGGCTACTCCCTGGACAGGATGTTTTTGGGCTGTGAAAGCAGAGCAGAGCATTAAATGAAAACCCATGCAGACAACATGCATACTGTGTACAGAAGGCAGTACAGGGGTTGTCATGCACACATTTATTTCTCCTCTGCGTTCACACCTGAATGCTGTCATGTTAATGTTTAAAGAGATGCTGATGAAATTGAGGCTGCTTTTTCCTTTGGATTCCAAAAAGCCTATTTTACTTCAACGTCTCTGTGAAGGTGGGGTTTACATTGATGAGAGGGCCGAGGAATAATATCAGCAGACACTTACCAGAATTTCCCCTTGCATGTCTGAAGCAGAGAATGAGATTTTTTTTTTTAAAAGAAGCCAAACGTAATTAAAGAAGAAGCTAATGTGTCTACTGTGTGACAGCCGATAGCTCAATTGGTTTGTCATAATTATCACAGTGAGGAAGCAACTTACGAAAAGCTGAAGCTGTAAAGTAAGGAAATTTTGCTGGGCAATTATTTCCTATTCAATTGTGCAATTTGCTGGGAAACGGCAGCAGGAGCTTTTTAAATAGATATGGAAGAACACTATTCTGGTATTTATTTTACCAAAATAGTGTTCTTCCAAGGAAACACATTTTAAATTGGAATTGTGTCAAATCCAGAAGAGCTGCCAATACATAACTAGTTTGTGCTTTGTATCCAAAAAAATGCTATATTGAAAATATAATTCAATTAATTGTCACAGTAGTACTGTATACAAAGATACTTTATTTCTGATTTTTATATTTCCATGTTTTATTCTCAGTGTGAAGGTTAAGGGGGTAGCACAGTGTCACCATGGTTAGCATTGTTGCCTTGCAGTGCTGAGGATCTGGGGTCAGTTGCAGACGTACACTACTATCTGTGTGGAATCTGTATGTTCTCTCTGTGTTTGCATGGGTTTCCTTCAGGTGCTCTCTTTTCCTCCCACAGTTCAAAGACATACTGGTAGATGAATTGCCTTCTGGGAAAATTGTCCCTGGTGAGAGTGTGTGCATCTTTGTGTGCCCGGTGATGGACTGGCATCCCGCCCAGGATGTATCCCGCCCTGTGCCCGTTGTTTATGGGGACAAGCCCCGGGTCTCTCACATATCTCTGTATTGGATGAAGTGGTCAGAAAATGGATGGATGGATGGATGGAAGTTTCAGAGCTATAAAATGGTCATTCGTAGCTCCCTTATTAGGCTAATACATTTTTCCAATCAAGATTTTTCATCTACTGTAATTCCAACATTGCCACGTAAAATGTTCAATGCAGATTATCTTTTACTTGACAATTTGCACTACAGTATACTACATGTGCAACTGTGAAGAACTGATTCTTACATGTAATATTAAATGGTTATACAGTATTCCACAGAAAGCTGTAATGAAATAATAATGGAAATTACAGTTAAGAAAATAGATAATTTTAGAGCCTATACCATGATTCGACTGCCCTGCGTAACAATGGAACTGTATACAGGTGCTGTGGAACAAACTCTTGTATAAAGACAGTACGGTTTATATGATTTTTGCGCACATTTATCCACTGCTCTGCTGCTTGTGCCAGCAGAGCTAACAAATGCATAGTATCTCAAAATATAAACAAGTATTGCCCATACGTAGAGTTTAATTTTCATTTGATTGTGTGGGTGATATTTTTCCTGTGAGCTTCTCAGATCATATGTTATGGTGATAATTGCTTTATGAATGTGGAGCCCCGAGATGAATGTCAGCAGTAAACTAAAATCTCAGTAGTGAGACTTGGCTAGATTTTGAAAGTCTAGTCTAGATCACTTTATTGGCTATATACAATTTCTTGTATTAGGAATTTGTCTTTTTGCATACCCCAGTTTGCTCTCCATGAGACACACAGACAGGGAGAGAAGCTTGGGGTCAGAGCGCAGGGTCAGGGATTTATACGGCGCCCCTGGAGCAGCTGGGGTTAAGGGCCTTGCTCAGGGGCCCAAAGGAGTAGGATTTCTCTGCCAGCCGCAGGATTTGAACCGGCAACGTTCCAGCCACAGGCTGGATTATATAATGTTATTTGCCATTCATCAAATGTCATTAAAGAACAGCAGTTACACTTTAGCTCTGAAGTAAAGTAAAATCTTTTGTTTTACATATTTGTGAAAAATGCCGCTTTCTTTTCATAAATGAAGAGTCAACAGAATTTACAGATCTCTAAAGTGTCCAAATACAATTTTCAGGATTTAAAAAAATCTGTTTATTTTCCCATTATGGTTAGCCCTTTGGAGAAAGAAGAGATAAAAGCATAAACCTACACAGGTTCCAGTACTGCAGGAAAAAGCTTATGTACAGTATGTCACTGTGTAGGCAGGAGTGATAGATCCCAGATACAAAATCAGAATTAATTTTAATACACATTTTAAGTTCTTCCTATTAGGCATTTCAGAGAAAGAGGCCATGAATTATGGGAACTTTCAGATAATACTTCGCAGGAAAAAAAAACAATTAAAAAAATGAAATTTAAAAATATGCATAAAATCCCAACAGATGTTGTGTACTTTCTGATAAATGTATAAAACAAGGCTCAATCTTCATTTTCACTGTTCTTTTCTTTAACATCATATCATGCTATGTGAAAGAAATTACTTTGAATTGTTGTTTTCACTGTTATTTCTTAATGTAGCAGGAAACCACACTTCTGAAAATCATCCTCACCATCCCCTCTGAGAATACTTTTGAATGAGGTTCTAAAATAAATGGTATAATTTAGTCTTGTTTTTTCCTTCTGTGCTCTTACTACATGCACATAAACCAGTACAGTTTAGCCTGCATTAGCTTATTATATTGTTTCACCATTAAAGCCATTACAAATCCACAAGAGCAGCAAGCATAAATGAAAATGTTATCTCCAAGGCTTGTAGAGAATGTCACTAATTCATTCAAGGTCAAAATCAGACCAAAGGCACAAAGGGATCTGTGAGAAACCCCACTCTCGTTTTACCTGGGAAAGACCGATTAAGTCTGTCCTGACATACAGTACTTGTACAAAGACTCAACTCCTTAGCTTTCATAATGAGATCACTGCTTTTCTCTGCTCATATGGTACTTTTAGTGTCATTTGTTATTTCACATAGTTCTTTCCATGCTTCTTTGTCATTTTAATCAATATTTTCCCCTGTTTTATTTTCAATGAGCAAGAAAACACTCTTTAGTTCAGTCAACCACTCCAATTAAGGAGGACACCTAATTGTCTTTATGATTAAGGGTTGATGATTAAGGCATTTGCCACAGTTTTCCCACAAAATTAAAACTTGTGAAAAGAAAAATAAGCTACTCGTTATCACAGAGAGTTTCTTACCAAGCTATTCTGTCTTTATTGGGCTTACTTTTACTTGCTTTACAATTAACAGTTGATTTCACCTGCTCTCATTAAATAGATCACCATAAGATATATTTCAACAATATCCTAGATTTGACATGGACTGGCATTCTGTAATTCTCAAGATTGTCCCTGAATGCTTTTCCAAAAAAAAAACCTTCACACCAAGCATAACATGGAACATTCAGGCTGATGAAGCATATGTATTTCATTTGATTAATGATCTTCATATATTGAGAATTCTTGTAACTTCCATTGGTCTTTGCTGATTATGAAACATTTTCTTTTCTCATACTATCTGGGACACATTTATGAGCAACAACTTTTGGACCTTTTTACTTTTAAGAAGGAAATGCAAGGAATATGATCAGTAGAACATTTCATTGACTAGGGTGGTGGATATCTATGGGGATGTATCCTGCTGTGATAAAGGAAAAACATTTTTGCTTTTATTTATGCATTAAAAGCTTATGAATAAGGCAAAACCTCAGTAAAATAAATAACTTTAGCTATATGATTCCTAGTTTCAACTATACCAATACAAAGGTAACAAAGATTTTGTTTATGTTTGACTGTTCTTTGTCCTAGAATCAAGTGAGTTGATCCAAATCTCACTATGACTACACAAACTTTTTTGCACATTTTATTATTGTTTAATTATTTTATCCTTCCTTGTGCCTGTTGGATTAAGCAGTTAGACAATGTATGGATTGATCATCTAGTTTAATACGATAGGTTGTGTCAGGTCTTCAGGGCTTCTGAAGCTCAGCTGTAATTCCGGTTTGTGTAATTACAGCAGAAACTTGTGAAATATTATGTTAAGGGAAAATTAAGATGGATTGTCATATAACCGTACAGCCATGAAATGATTTGTTTGTGACTGCAATTAGCTTCACCAGTGAAGTGATTCTGCCTGTTGGTATGGAAACCCATCTAGCCAATATGAGCATAAAAATAAATGAGAACAACAGAAAAGCATCACACCCATATCTCTGAATCAAAGGAGTGTCTGAATAAATTCCTGCCTGTACAAATATAGAGTGTAGTAAAAGAGTACTTTTAACAGGGACTTTATTTTATGGACATTTTATGGGTAAAATCTAATGGATATGATCTATTTTTAGGCAAAAAAGTCACAGATATAATTTCTACAGTATACAGTATGATTGCATTTGCAATCCTGCAGCAGCAGCACGATCTAGACATGAAACTCCTTTGTCCTTTAGAAAGAACAAAACAAGACCACAGCAAACAGAACCGTCTCCCAGCACATATGTAATAAAAGACAGATAAAAGAATAGAATACAGACAGCTACGATTTTTAATTACTGACTGGCAAGGGCCTTCTTTTATTAAGATCCTAAGGCCTTATAATCAAAAACTGTACGAGGGTATTTGGAATCATTATCAGAAATTAAAATCAGATTCACTGAAGCATTGTCTGGTGTAAAGGTTTTCTGCATAGAACCGCCTATTAGAGGAGCTGCAGCTCAATATCAAAAAGGTGTTTATTTGTTAAATGGGTAATTTTAAAGAATTTTGGTGAAAATGTTAATTGCCCAGAAATATTTTCTATATTGTGTGAGTCAAGTGAAGAATGCTGTGCATTGTACCTCTTTATGGAGAGAGAAAGCTCTGTATACCATATTCACTGACAATACAAGCACCAAACAAGATTAGATATATTCTTTCAGTGTTCAAATTCATTAATTATAAAAGGCACAAATTTGCATTTGTCATGCTCAGTTCTCCGTTAAATTCCTTTTAAACAACATTCTGTACATTTCTCAGAAATAGGTTTTCATTTCTAATTTAGTACTTCAGATGGTTCTTCTGTCAAAAGTTTTCTGCCTTTTTATTTCCAGCAACACGCTGACAGCTTTACTTAAGAAAAGAATGCCACGCTTTTCTCTTTTTATTTCATTATGTAATAGAAACTTAGATAGTTATTGCTACAGAGTTTCTGGAAAACATATAGGGGAAGTGACTAATCTTAACCTGTAAAATTTCCAATATAGAGCCGTCTACTATCGAAACAACTATAGTCTATTAGCTGTTCATTTGCATGATTGCAGATCATACCTAGATTGGCTATATTTCTCGTTTCTTAGATGGAATGCAGTGATCATTAGGGAAATTTTTACCTACTGACAGTGGAGTTCTTTATTATTTTTCAATGCATGTCAATGAAATTAAATGTCAAGAGAGAGTGTAGTTTTGAATTTTGCATTTTAAATAGTTTAAGAATAAATAACAGAATGGGAGTTTGATGCAGAATGCGTAAATACCTTTTAGCATTGCATTAAGAGGTCATACTCAGTAGCCCTCAGAGTAATCTGACATTAAATGAAAAAGTCCTCATCAAAATGAGATTGTTTAGATCTCAAAGCTCTGCACTCTGAGTGAATTTTAAATCCTATGATTAATAGCAATAACATTATGCACCCATATTAACCAAAATGGAGTGTTTCTTTTTAAACCTACCAGTATAAAAATATACAGTTAGATACTGTGTTATGGGATTTGTTGTGATTGTGCCTTGGACAACGTTCAAGGCAGATAACTTTTTTGGATTACGTCAGAGCTCTACAGGAAGCACTTTGGTTTCTTTACATGAGCACATTTGTACGAGTGAGCTGATAAAGAACCTGATGTTTCCTAGTCCTAATCTTTGGGTGTACTATTGAAACTATGAAGGCACGTGAGGTGTTTAAAACTTGAGCCGTTTTTATAAGGCAGTTAACATGCACTTGTCTCATGGATACGTTGGTCATATCTTCTTTCGTCAATAACAGGAAATAATTTCTAACTAGTCGACGGCATTGGTTAATTGTTCGAACGGCTTTCTCATACACCCCTTTCATTTGTTATTGGACATGCCCTTCCTTGTGGTAGAATGTATTAACATTTAATACTGAGTTTCTTATATTGAGTGAGGTAAAAGTTCCCGGCCAGTATAACATTAATAGCAATAGTAAGACCATCAAACCATCCTTCCTCCTTTTAGTTTCGATTTTAATAACTGCTATTCTATTATCGTATACAGAATGTACTCTGTTTATGGAGTGGCTCAAACAAGCCCTTCTATACTAGACAGTGTTAATATTTGAAATCCTGAACTACTAAGCATGCATTTTAATGCCCCCAAACTGGTATTAAAAAATCATCATTTTTAAGACAATTTAAAAAAATGAAGTGTTGAGTGTGCTGGTGCTAGTGTGGAGGTCACAGCTGCCATTGTTGCCTTAATGAGCAGAAGCTGTGAGTCACCCTGTTTAAGTATTAAGAACCTCTCTTGAAGAGTTCTCTTGAACTCTTGAAGTACAGTAAGTGAACATCAACTGACTGAGCAGCACAGGCTGATGGCTGGAGTTAATAATAATATAATTATTATGGCAGCTGGTCATGAGTACGTTGCATTGAGAAAGGGGACAGTAATGGTGAATGTGGTTAGTAAAAGTGCTGTGACAATATAGTGGTATTAATATTGTAGCGTGATTATTAGTGGCTTAGTGATAATAGTGGTTAAAGAATGGCTATAATAGTATGATTAGCTTGGTAATAATTTATGGGCAGCTTCCCGAGAACGAGCTCACCTGGGGTGGGTAGGGCCAGGCTTTCACGTGGACATCAAAAATTACTTTAATATCGACAGATTTGTTATATAAGGAATTTATCCTACATCAAAATAGTTCATATCAAACTAGGATATTTTTACCTGAAACCTAGGTAAGAAAAATCCTATTTTTTAGACCAACAAGCTTTAGGCAACCTATATAGATGGGGCAACAGACATTTTTTATTAAAAATAAGATTTTTTTATTTTTTTATCAAAATAAGATCTTGATAAAATTATTGATGTAATAATAAACTAAAGAAAATAGGAGACTGCTTGGCTTATCTAACGCTTTTCAGGTAAGACGATAAATTCATCCAGCTGGTTCTTGAAGAAAGTCAGGGTATCAGCTTCTACAGTGTACAGCTTCTACTTTGAACATCTTGCTTTGAGTCTTGAATGTACTTCCCATTTCTCACAACTTTATTCACAGGCTTAAGATTAAAACTGATTGTCACAAATTAGTTTTATGAATTGTACAGCACATTTGGATTTCGGGCTCGCAGTTTCGTTTGTTTTTTTTTGGTGTAAAATAAAGTGTGAAAGCTAATTTTTTAATAATATTTGTTACAGCAACAGTATTTGTTTCATTATCTTTTTTGTCCTGTTCGCTCGTCTCTCATAATCAGAGCACCAAAGAGACTCTATCTTTGAGAAACCTCTTGACAATGATATGAGCTAAGATCATCCCAACAGAACCGCAGTACTAAACAAAAGGCTTTAGACTTAAAAAAAAATGTTTCTTTCAGTCGTTTTGGACGCAGAACAATATCCTAGTTCTATCAACGTGGAAGTATGAGGCAGAAGGGTTCCTTTGACATGTGGTAGTAGCACACCTGTTTGTGTAAATTTGATGACTGCTGATCAGGGCACTGGTTCTCAAATCAAGCGATTCTCACACTGGTGAAGAACCAATTTATTGTTTCTTTTTCTGTCTCCTTTCATCTCCACAGGATAGCTTCCCTGCCCGCTTTGGAGGAATCCATTTTGTCAATCAGCCTTGGTACATCCATGCTTTATATACAATTATAAAGCCCTTCCTTAAGGACAAGACCAGGAAACGGGTAATTATAAGCTGTATAACAATTCAGTAGTGAAGTGAATCCCTGCATCTTGAAAATTATAGTAAAAACAGAGACATTTGACCTTTAACAATGTAGAAGGAGCAGATAGTTTATTTTAAAAATTATTAGAATATACCAAATATAATATGAAAGTGTGGTGCCATTTTTTTTTTTAAATGAAGCAACAGGACACACCATACCAAATATAAAAATATTTGAATGCATGTACAGTACAGTGTTTGTCACTAATGTGTGTTTGAAGTATAGGTACATTTATATAAAGGATATTTTTAATTTATATAGTATGTTCACCGTTAAATTTAGTCTATGCTATACACAGAAAAACATCAGATGGCAATTTCAAATGTTGAAAATACTAGGTACTTCATAGCGGCAAAAATTGCGAAACTGATCTACTCCCCTTGCAAGCCGATTCGGCATCACATATTGAGTGTGTGATTTGAAAGCTTGAAGCTTTCAGGGCGAGTGGCTGTCACTGTCGCAGGACAAAAAAAATCTGCAGCAGAAAATGAGACTCCTGAGGATCTTGCATAAATATGCATTTAAATTGCTGAAACTGACACAGGAGTGAACTGTGGATGAATCACACAGACTCGGGTCTTCAATAAACTAGGCAGTGGTAAGATTTCAGTAAGCTGTCAAGTTTAGTGTCAGATGAGGAAACAGAAGCATGTTTCTGCACACCCTTGACTGTTCAGACTATTCATGCATAATGGAACATTTTCAGCATAGTATTTATGGGAATATTGGGAACACTGTGGAGATACCAAGACATTTATTTATATGAAGTCAAGCTCCCTATTCACTGACAGTTCACTTACTGTAACTCTGGCTGTCTTTCACTTCACAAAATGCAAGGTCTGTTCCTTTTGGGAAATGCAAAACCTGTTCTTTTGCTCCCAGAATGATTTCCCAATGCATATCAGATCTCAGAAGTCAAGTTATCACTTTCAAATTAACTCACTTCATAGTAGAAGAAAAGGCTATTAGGGTGCTGTATTAGTTTGTGTATGCCTGTCTCTTTTGTGTTATCGTTTTAATATAAAGCTCCTTGAGAAAAGTATCATGAAAGGAGCTATATAAAATAAAGATTATTATTATTATTATTATTATTATTATTATTATTATTATTATTATTATTATTATTGTAACTCCTGTAAGAGCTATTTTCAATGGAAGAAGGCTATTATATTTTATTTTTGTTAAATTATATTAACATTATTGCGGCACAGTGCATAACGTTGCTGCCTAGTAGCGATATTGCCCTGGGGTGCTATCAGCATGGAGTTTATCTGTTTTCCCCATGTTGGCATGGGTTTTCTCGGGTTGCTCTGGTTTCCTCCCACAGTCCAAGAACATACAGGTAGACTAATTGGCTTCTAGGAAAACTGGCCCTGGTGTGAGCGTCTGTGTTCATGTCTGTCTGTCTACCTTGTGATGGACTGGCATTCCATACAGTGTGTGCCTTGCCTTCTGCCAATAGCTTGCTGTGATTGGCTCCAGCTGCCCTACAACCCTGACTTGAAAAATAGATGGACATTAAGACTATGAAACAGCTTAAAGACTGCCTAAGCCTATCTCAAGTGTAACACATAAAGTGTATTATTTTCATTTTTTATGAGAAGTCCAATAGCAAATATCGCAAGCTTTTCTCCAAAGAGACAACATTAATGGGGTTTTTTTAATAGTTCAACACAAAAGCAGAAAAACAAAAACATCTGATAAAAATGTTGAAATGTTTGTGCTGTGCATACTTATTACATTTTTCATTTGGACTTACACTTTGGGGTCTGTGGATGTCTGTCATCTGCATTGAAAGCAGGATCACATTTTATCCCATCAGTGCATCTAGTAGCCAGTATTTCGCATCAATATACATTTTTGAAGCTCCTGCATATTACCTTGAAATTTCACATTGTCCAATTTAGTACTTGAATGTGAATTTACCCAGAACACAGAGCATTTTTTAATGTTCAAAAGTAACCTCTGAGACTTTTATTAAAATGTTTGTCAACCATTACAAGGTTTTGCAAAACAAACCAAAAACAGTGGTACAGTATGCCAGACATACACTACCGGTCAAAACTTGATTGGCATGTTTGGAAGTGTTTCTCATTTTGCAACTCCCTTCAATGAACACACTTCCCACTGAAAGTTAACTTTAGATGCACAGTATATTTTGTCCCCTTTTGAAATACATGGCAACTCACTTGGTACCTGGTACTCTTCGGTCCTCTTTCAAGGTCTCTTTCTAAATTAACTGGGAATTCAGTGGCAGACTTGCCCCAGATCTCCACGTCTCTTCCGATACAGTTCATTCAGATGGGGCAAAAATGTGTGTCCTTAGTCAGGGTTGATGTGTTACTGGAAGATTGTGGGTTAAAACCCCAGGTGAGATATCAGTGTTGAACCCTTGCAAATGTACTTCATCTGCATTGCCCCATTAAAATACCCAGCTGTGTAAATGGTTCAATGTTACTTTGTAGAAAAGTGCTGGTCTATTAAATGAAATAGACCGCTAAGCCTTTCACTGCAAGCATGTCCACAGACTGCAGCTCAGTCCTGAAAATGTCAGTGCACTAGACTCCATCGAAAATATATAGATGTCATCTAATTCTAAGCGCTTGGGCATCACTATTGTATTGCACAATGAAAACCAACCTAGGTCCATTCTGCATGTGCATTTAATGTTTGTAGTTATGCACTACTGCTTGTTTCACAAAGTAATTCCATCCATCCATTTTCCAACTGCTTGATCCGGTTCAGGGTCACATCAGAGCCGAGGCTTACTAGCAGAAAGCAGGATATCCCCTGGATAGGACACCACTACATCACAGGGCAAACGTGATTGCACCAATTTTCTCAGAAGCTTATTAACCTACCAGTACATCTTTGGACTGTGGAGGAAACTGGAGTGCCAAACAGAAACGGGGAGAACATACAAACTCGGATAGCACCCTGAGAACTGAACCGAGGGGCTTAGCACTACGAAATGGCAATTCTAAACACTACACAACAGTATCATCTTAAATAACAATTAAAAACTGTAGATTCCTATTATCATTCAGAGCTCATAACTGTTGGATCAGTGTAGCTTATTTTATGCATGTAGTGAAATTGTTTAAAACACAAATCGTAATTACATAGTCATATGTTTGATTCATCCAGTCATTTTGAAATATAAAACAACATCTCAACAAAGTTGATAAGTTCAAGTTTTACCTTTACTCTAGCAAGGATGAACTCTTTATTTTATGAGTGTCCTCGAATGTCTTCAGGTCCTGGACACAGGTCCTGGATTTTGACCATCCAAATACGGTACTAAATATCCATTGAAACAGGAGAGCAGTCACTTGTGTGTCAGTGCACCCATTGTGCAAAGCAATGAATAATCAACTGACTAAGGAGTGAAGCGAAACAACATTCTTAATAGCGCGAGCTTTAGATTACAAGATTGATGTATTTGCTGAAGGTGCATTAATGGCTGACTAAGGTGCATTAAGAGCTGATGACTGAGCATCATCTACACTACAAACTACAGTATACTGTATGTAAATCTGCTGAGGTCAGAGTCGGCTGAAGGAGAGTCTTTAAGGAATGTGCATCAAAAAATGCTACACTGAAGCATTCTGAGTGTCAAACAACCAAAAATGTAATTTGATTGATAGCAGCAGTTATGTATACAGTATATACCAGCAATTATATCACTGCGCAACTCACAACTGGCAACCTACTAAAGCTAAGCAGGTGTGATCCTGGCCAGTACTTGAATGGGAGACATTAAACATTAAGGTTGCTGCTAGAAGAGGTGCTAGTGGGGCCAATAGGGGGTGCTCACTCTGCAGCCTGTGTGGGTGCTAATGTCCCAGTCTAGTGATGGGGACATAACACAGTTAAAAGATGTGGAAAAAAAAAGATGCAGTGGATGGGACATAAAACTGAGGTCCTGACTGTGTGGTTCATATTTGTAATTTTGGCTTTGTTCCGTTTTGAATTAATTTCTGATTTCGGTGAAGTGTAAATACAAAGAAGGACCTGCCCACTACAGTCAATGCAGTAATATTGGCCAGAATATTTTATTAACGGACAGACACCGCCTTATGTTTTATTTAATTGCCATGCACAATTTTCAAACTCAGTAATACATTACAGATCATTGTATGGGCCTTTATCAAAAAGTTCAAAAAGTTTTATGTTATTTAAATAATCTTTTCAAGGGTGTACTTCCCAGAGCACATGGATCAAATTCGCTTTTTGTTTCTGTGATCCCTTTTTGTTTTCCTGGATGATTCTAAATACATCGCCTTAGTTTGTCACTCGTTATGCATTTCATTTATCTCCCAAATACAGATTTTTCTTCATGGGAACAATCTGAACAGTTTGCATCAGCTTATCTATCCAGAGTGCCTGCCTTCGGAGTTTGGGGGGATTCTGCCTCCCTATGACATGGGCACATGGGCACGGACGTTATTAGGCCCTGACTACAATGATGAAACCGAATATACTCACACATACAACGCCTTGCATGTGAAGGAAGCCCTGGGGAACTCCGATAGAGAATGTACTGAAAAACACATGAAAAGGTGAGTGAAGCCACGACAAATGAAACGGAAAAGGAAAAATAGATTTCTGAGGATTGCAGCAGTATTGTTTTTTCACTCAACCACCCAGTTACGAGCTGCTTTGTCCAATACAGGATCATGGGGGGAGCTGGAGCCTATCCCAGCAAGCAATAGGCGCAAGGCAGGATACAACCTGGACAGGACACCAGTCCATCATAGGACACACTGAGACACAAACACACACTCACACCAGGGGGTCGTTTTTCCCAGAAGACAATTAACCTACCAGTATGTCTGTGGACTGTGGGAGGAAGTCAGAGCACCTAGAGGAAACCCACACAAACGCGGGGAGAACATACAAACTCCACGCAGACAGCACCCAGACCTGGCATTGAACCCAGAGTCCCAGCACTGCAAGGCAAAGTATTGTTTTTCCCATTAATTCGACTTTGACTGAAATGCAGCATTAGAGTTGATTGAAGAAGTCACTGATCAGATTTGCACCTTCCTTTTTTGCAATGTGAATCAATGAATTTTGGGTGCATGTTGGGGGTTGACCTAACATGGATCCCAGAAAAATGATATGTCAAAATGATTATTTTGATTCAATTTTATGCTGAATCTATTTTTAACGTTGACACGTAGGTCAGGAAAATACTTTTTTTGGTCATTATGTTCTTCTGAACAATTTCTTATCTTTGAAGTTAGAAAAGGTAGTGTGGATCTTGAATCTGAATTTCTGTTTGTCCCCATGGATTTGTAAGTGTTTGAGAATGATTAATTCATATTTCCTGCTATAGCGCAAGTACACAAAGTGAGTCAGGAATCCTACAGTGTCATGTTTTATGAGAATACCTTCAGGCAGGGGCCTGCAAGCCTGACCCTGGAGAGTCACAGTGTCTTCTGGTTTTCATTCCAGATGACCTGTTCACTCTTTGAAAATCTGTTACTGCCTTTAGAAACGTTAGAACTGTATGGCTTCCCAAAACTTATTTTAAGGCAATCCTTACAGGATTATTCACATACTGTAGTTGTCTGTTTCTCGGTTACAGTAGTAAAAATGTACAATTGGAAAGCTAAAAAAGCTTGCATACATTTCTTCTGTGTGTCACCATTATGAATGAATGTTTCTTTTTTTCATTTTTTGGATTTTAGTATTAAAGCCCAGGCACAATCATAATAAGTCCTTTTCATCCATGACACTACCCCAAATATTGAAACACTCTCTGAATCCAATGTACTGTAGGCTTCCTAGAAGTCACAGCACAGTTCAGTGAAGGTTTGGAATGAGTTTAAATGTGTTATGCTAAAGGCAGTTCCTGAAGAATAAACAGCAGGCTAAAGTGCATTTTCCTGTAATGCTAGGAGCAAATACGTTTACAGGAGGCTTTAATATTTTACATCTTATCTCTGTTACCATAAATGTCAAAATCTTTGACATTTGTCTTACTCTAAACATGTATAGAAGTACCATGTATAGAAGAGAGACTCTTGCATACATATTAGAACTTATATAAAGATTTCAATACATACTGCAGTGTTTTTTTTACAACAGTTATATCCCAGAGCACACAAATCAAATTCAGCACCTGAATCCATAGTTGAAGCACTGTATTTCACCAAGCTGACAAACCAAGCTGTTTTTAAATCATTAAATCCTCTGTCTTTATTATACCTATACCAATAAAATAAACACAAATCACTTTGTAATAATACAAAGAATCAGAATTATCTGCTACTAGCTACAATCCATGTTTTAAGGGAACCTTTTGAGATGATGAGTTATAGGAACCATGAAAGCAATAATAAAATGTTGTGCTACTTCTCTTGCTTTGTGTCATCCTGCATAGTATTTCTCTCTCAGGTCAGCCTCAAAGCCCCAGACATCTTTACCTCCTAATGATTAATGTTAAAAATCTATATTGATTTCTACAAATTACAGCAACTTTTAAGGATTGTACTCAGTGTGTACCCTGTGTAGTACCATGAGTCATTCTGCAATCCACAAGTAATATCTTAAGACCAGGTCTCTGGTGACCACTACCTTGGAATTGATTCAATTAAAAAAGACTACTATAGAAACCATCCCCTCCTGACCTTTCCAAATGGCATGGATAACCAGAGCACAACACCCATCCCCCGTAAAGCCTCTCTTCTTTTCAGTCACTAATTAGTGTCTCATCCTACATAATACTCCGTTTTTGAGAGCCTATATTTTAGCAGCCGGAGATAACAAATAAACCTTGATTCCCTGAGGAAAAAGTCAGTAATCCATCTAAATCCAGTCCTTCGATATAACAGGGAAAATGTATAATTTGGATTTGGTTTTTTTCAGAAAAAAAAAACAGTCTCTACAGAGCAGGAAATAAATGTGCTTGCATTAACAGCTTGTGCCACAGCTACAAAAGAAGCATGTTTTCACAGAAGTGGATTGTCTGAAGGTCAGTGGTGAAGAGATTCAGTTTTCACGCTGAGCTTTAATTGACTGAAGCTTTTACGTCAGCGGGAGTGAGCTGACAGTCTCAGAGCTGTCAAAAAGAAGCAGTAAGCGCTAATGTCACCAGCCCTCCCAGGTTAGAGGGTTACCGGTCAAAGGAGAAAGGACTTTCACATCTGGAACATTGCTACTTTGCCAAACCCCTCTCTACATGTCCAAACACAAAACAGAAAATGGATTATTTTTGACACTTGCACATTCTTATAAAACCTAAACTGAAAGAAAAGTGCAGGCATGTTCTCTTACCGAAAATCACTTTCTTCTCATTTGTATAATCAATCAATAGATCTGAACAGGCATCTAGATTTACCAGCGCACGCACATGCCCTTGTACAGCAAGGAATTTCTTTGGCAAAACCGAGATCTGATCAGTCTTTCACATGCTTTATTATGCTGTGTGCTTGATATTATTAATTTAGTTGGTGCAGTTCCAACTGAAAACAAGATGAGTAAAATGGTCTGCTTCTTATTAGTGCTCAAGCAGTAATATTAATAATTGTTAAAGCCTGTATTCTTATATTAGCCTCTAGGTTTACTTACATTTTTTTTGGAAACCAGTTTTTATGAGCTTTTCATTTTTCATAAACGGAATGAAACAAGAAGCAAACAGAACTACAAAAGAGCACCCAGCAGAACTGTCCATCTGTTTGTTCTTTAAGCTTTCAAAGCACAGGAATACCATTTTAGTGTAGCACAGAACATGTTTCTTGTCCAGTGTGTATGGGCACATGTGCCACAGTCAATTATATATTTTCTTAGCAGGATCTGTTTCCGTCCAGCTTGGGCGATATTTAATCAGAACTCAGCCTCAGGGTTCAAATGGATTTGAATCTTAGCAGTATACTGAACAAGGGAAATGAGAAACCTAGCATTTAAGTACACTCTGTAAGCTTCTTGCAGGGCGTAAAGCCGGATAAAGCTAAAAAATGGAGAGATTAGGATAGCAGGGTTGCTTTGGAGCTTAAGTCTGCATTGTATTATTTAAATACAACGTGTTCTGAATTACTCTTGTAGCATAAAGGGGATCGAGCCCTGTGCTATTTTGCGTGTGTGTGTAAGCAAACTGTGGCCCACAGGACACGATATCCACCTGTATCAATTGAGAGAGATTTCTGTTTCTGTTACAGACAGATGTACTGTAGGTCGTGTTTTTGATTTTTGTATCAGTCAAGAGCGTGACTTACATGAAAAGAAATGCTGTTGAGGGTTTCGGCACCTTTCACGAAGAGAAAAGGCAGCAACCCAGAGTCAGAAAGGGCAGTGTGCAGTGGAGTTTATTCACAAGCAGAAAGCCAGGTCACAGACATGGAGGAGCCTTGCTGTCTGTCAAAGTTGAGGCACCTTTCATAGAGTTGACCTAGGGGTCAGATCATGTTTTGTGCATTTTTTTTGGCGTTTATCTTTTTTTTTCCCCCCACATGTGAACTAATTGTTTATTGTCTGTTACTTGTGGGAACTGAAAATGATTCCTAAAGAAAAACAAAACGGTCTGATTGAGTGAAGCTTCCAGCTTTGACCTGATCCTGAACTGTAGCTAATGAGGCTGGCTGTGGTGCCTGTAATTCATAGATACTGAGACTAGACAGGTTTATTAATTTGACCTTTAATCACAACAAAATTAAAACATAAAAAATGTTAAAGCTTTGCAAAATAATACCAATTATAATAGAATACCGTTATGTTAATACTAAAAATGTCTAAAAGAAAAATCTACTAGTTTTTTATCTGTTGATTATGGTATGGTCCAATTGTAATTGCTGATGATAGCAAAGCAAGACAAATAATTTAGACTTCTGTAATGGGATTTTTTCAGGGAACACTGAGACCTGTCGTTAGCAACGACACACAGTATGTAGGAAGAGCTGAAAGAATAAAGCTCAAGCATTTCTAGAAAAAAAAAACATGATATTGTGATACCAAAACAAACATGAACTGAGTTCACACAGAACTGAACAGTCTTAAATTCTTTATCTTGTTTTATGTTTGTATGCCTTATAAAAGTTTTTTTCTTGTGGGCGAGCCCATATACTGTAAGAAACCAGAAAATTATTTTTTCTGGAGATAGTTGTTTTATTAGCAAAAAACTTCATCATAGCCTCCTGTTTCATGGGAACCTTACAGACAATATGGGGGACCAGTTCTCTTTGGTGCAAATGTAGGCCCAGCTAATCTCTGGTTTGGGCAAGAGCGGGGTAGGATTTTGCTTGTAGAAACTCTCACTGAGAAAAGCTGTCAAATGGTTGTCCTTCAGCCAAACAATCTACAGAGAGAAAATATTTAACAAAATACTGCATTATCATCATCCCAGGAGCTGTGGTATTGAAGTAACAACTGGCTGAGTGTTAATCCCATTGGGTTCAATTACTCTCATTATGTGAAAAGCAAACGCAACCAATGTATGAGCACTGAAACAAAGCAAAAAAAGTGTTATACTTTTTTGTTTCATTACTGTGTTGTGAATTTGGCTTCATATGCAAAGCAATTAATTTAAAAATCCTATTTAGAAGGAGGGGAGTTATTAATATTCGCAGTTTCTCAGGCTCGGCTGCATAATAGCAACCTTTATTGCCATGCCTTGTTGCAATTGAGGCTGACTAGATCTTACTTTTCATTATATTTTTCTCAAACCCTCTGTGTAATACATAATTGCTCTCTCCTTCTGTAACCCAAGGGAGTTTGCAGGCTGTTTTCATCTACAAAATATGCTGTGGTGTTAAAAATCCTGATGGCCTTACCCATCTATGCATATATATCTTATACATCTCCACGCATGACTTAATATAAAAGTTGACTGAAGTAAGGATGCCAGGGCAAATTTAATGGCACATCAGCTTTTTCAAGTCAAAGAACTAGGACAGCAATTGCATAGGAATCCTACAGGAGGAGAGAATCATGGCACCGATACACATGAAAAGGATGAATAGAAACCTCAAAGCACTAGAATGACAAAAAAAAGCAAAGGTGTGATGTGACTGCAGCATATTTGGATCGATAACGTCAGCAAGGCTTCTATAAGCAGCGTTGAAATGTTCATTTTATCAGCCATAATTTAAAACTCCGACACTACCCTGAGGATACGTTTCCTGTTCTGCTTCGGAAATGTGCATAGAATAGCTTACATGGTGAAGCAAGAACGCAAGTAAACCAGAGAAGGCCATTTAATCTATCCAAGACCATCTGAGTTTTAGTAGCTCATGGATCCAAAATCTCACCCAGTCATTCATATGAGAAGCCAGGGCATTGGCTTCAAACATTAAGGCTGGGCAGCTTGCTTCACACTCCCGCAACCCTTAATGTAAAGATGTGCCTCCTGTTCTCAATTTTAAATCTATATGAGCAGAGTTAATTTCACACGGAAGTGTTTCAGTCTTGGGGCCTTCTTAGCCTCTACCTATATCGGACGGTATATATATTATGCAATCATGTCAGAATCAGCTGTTACATCTCATAAACATCCATCCATACATAAGTATTTAAACCTCATTCATGTATAAAGATATTTAGGACAACCTGTACATTATGACAGGAGTGGTGCAGTGGTAAGTGTTGCTGTCTTGCAATGTTGGAGCTCTGGGTTCAGTTCCCAAAGTACTATTTGCCTGGAGTTTGCATGTTCTCCTCACTGTAGGTTTCCTCCTGGTGCTCTTGATTTATCCCACAGTCCAAAGGCACACTGGTAGGTTTCTTGGCTACTGGGAAAAATTGCCCTGGTGTGAGTGTGTGTGTGTCTGTGTGTGCCCTGTGATGGTCCAGTATGCATCCCACCTTATACTCAATGCTTCCCAGGATAGGCTTTGGACAACCAGATCCTGAATTGGATAAGCTAAGTAAACTAATTCAAAGTAATGTGATGATGTGATATACATTATGAGAGTGATTTATGCAAAGGTGTTTTTTTAATGTTAGTAATGGAAGGCAAAAGAGTTTTAAATGTACAGTATATGCCAATGTTATTGAGTTGTATTCAAAATGAATACAAGATGCTGTTTTTTTAACCCATTTAATTAATCGTATACTGGGATAGATTTCATTACCACTTGACTTTTAAGATCTTTCTAAATGCATTTTAATAACATTTACCATTCTAATACATTGATACAAGATGTAGGCTGAGCAGCATTCAAGGTCTCAGCTTAATTGACATGCTATTGGGCTGTGTAGTGGGTTATTCCACTCTCTCAGCAGTCATGTTTTTGCTTTGAAAATTAATCATTTCCTCTCATTTCTGTAGGTCTCAGTCAGTGGTCGAACCCGGGACTCTAAAGCACGAGGACAGGGAGGATGATAACACACAGCCCTTGTTAGCTCTGGACTGATTTCTGTGAGGAGACACTCTCCTGCTGTGCTTCTTGCATTCAGAGCCATGTCTTAGCGAAGTGGCCGATGAAACTCACCCTCAATCAAGTCAGCGCTGGCTTGCTCAGGCGTTCCGTTTCAGTGACACAACTGATACCAGCCAAGCAACGTCTGCAACTAATCCCAGTTAAGCGAAAGTTTTTTTTTTTTGTTGGTGTCGAGTCTGACTTGTAGCTGTGAATTTTCTTACTGTCTTATACTGTACACTAGATGCTTATTTTCTCTGCAGATACAGGACTGACTGGTTACAAAGATTGTATATTTAATTGAACTTCTACCAATATAACCTCATCAGACCTTCAGTGCAAGGGATTTTATTTTTGGAATTTAATGGCAGTAATTTAGAGAAACAGCTGAGGAGTGCTTGCAGGTTTATTCATCCAAAGGAAAACAGTTGAAACCACGAATAAACATATTCACGAGAACCAACTAATAAGCTTTATTCTTGTGGAACAACAGTGCCCAAGAACAAAACGTAGCCGAAAGTATTTTTGGGATGCTTTGTCGTAGTGACATTTGGCTCAACCTCATTGGCTGAGGGCAAAGGTGGGGTGGAGAAGGGGATGCAAAAGATGAATGTGAAGGATAAAATGCTTAATTATGGTATTTACAGTTTTTAATTTGACAAACGATGCCAGGATTGATTACAAATTGGAGCAGCTGTGAAGAAATTGAAACTTGGCTGCTGTCATCCTTCCCAAACATTTGTTGTAAACGCCATTAAGTAGGTTACAGTGTGGCTGGCAAAGTTGCTGGCTACTCATCCAACACATATTAATATCTGTATATCATATACTGTAAGTATAAGTTGGTTTCAAAATGCAACATTGCTGCCATTTATATTAATAGCATTAGTATTGTTAGTTATAGTGGAACACATTGCAACTAATGTATTCTAAGATGGTGCTGCTAAAGCTCTCTATTCAATAAATATTAAGACTAAATTGTAACTGGAAGGCAAAAAATGGAATGGAAACCTGAATAGTCCAATGGAATAAACTGGGGAAACAGATGTGATGCTATAATGTTATATTTTCCAATGACAGCACAGTGCTAAGCCCAAGACAGTTAATGTTTGACAGATAGCAGAAAAGAACATACCTTTATTCATCTGTTTCCATCATTAACTGGAGACCTAGTTTACATGAATAATATATTCCAATGTGCAAAGTCCTAATCAAGATCCCTTTGTGTAAACAGGTGGGGATGTTACACTTAGCTGGAGAAGGCTGAGGACGTCTTTTTTAGGTGTATGTATATTGGTTGCAATATTAATACACTGAATTAAGGAAATTCTGTTTTTCATTCTGGCTTAAGCTGTGCAGCCTATTACTTCAGAACAGTTTATTTTACTGAGGCTTCTGTGATTTTTGTTGTAAAATGTAATGTTTGTGATTTGTTGTAGACTGTAAAATGATTTATTCTATTATTTACTGTTTTTTTTTTAAATGACCCTTGTTACAGTGTTACAGAAGTGTTAAAAGTTCATAACATTTAAGAATGTGTGCTCTCTGAAGCCTGAGCAAAGAAGAACTACAGTACCTCCTTAGTTAGCTTACCTGTGTTTTTCTTCCCAATTCTGGTCCCAGTGACCCACAAATCTGCTGGTTTTAATTCCATCCCACATTTATTAGATAAAGAAAGTTGTACTTGATCTTAGAAGTTGCTTCAATTTAATATGTTCATTTTTTTTTCTATTCACAAGTTTGGGATTTTATTTAACTTGCAAAATACAACAGTTAAAGCTCCAACATGCTTCAAACAGCCCAAAGTTATCCTATTATTAAGTAACTGTACGGTTTGATTTTGTAACTGAGGGCTCAACAGATGTGTGGCTCACCAATAATAGGATTGGAAACCACAGAAACCCACAGAGTAATTCTGTTTTCACAGTTCTACTCTGTAAAAATGTGCCATCCATACATCATCCCATATTTTTTCAGACGTGTAGGAAATAGGGCATGTATAATCAATATTTAACTGATGTGTCAGGTGTAACAGGTGCAACACTGTCACACCAGCTGCTCTGACCCTGCTGGGATTTGAGCACGGCTGCTCATACTGTAGATTCGGATCACACATACTGTAGTACTACTGCCTAGACAGTGGGGAATGCGGTTACAAAAAAAACAGGTCTTTTGTCAAAGGAGATTTATAGGTTTCAAGAGAATGACTTCACTTCAGTAACAAACCCAGCGCCGATAAACACTGTTACACTGAAACCAATCAAACAGTAACAAACATGAAAGTTTCAGCTCAGTCATCTTCAGGCTTTTATTCCAAAGGGTATTAATGTTTCCTTAAATTCAGAGATGCTGTTCCTACTATATGTTATTTAATTTAATGTAAGCTATCCCTGTGATATATGTTTATTATACATATCTGTAATATTTCCAATTTAGAAAGCTCCTCAATTTCATTGACTCGTGTTTGTAAACAGGAATGAAAATTGTTTTTTGGATTAATGTGAAAGGGCTCGGCAGTGGGTCCGTTACACTGTTATATAAAACCCGAGTTCGCTTTTAATGTTAACATTAAAAACTTCACAAAATCGATAAATCTTTTTTTTCCCCCAACGCTGGTCCTGGAAAGCTACGCACCATCTCGTTTGTCATCATGGGTAATGTAATGTGATTAGGGTGATCTACTTGCTATAAGCTTACATGTAAGACATGTAAGTTTTTGAGCAGGAATATTAATTGTAAACACTCGAATCTAGCAGGTATGAAAGTCCCAGAGGTGATGTAATTGGATGTGTACCACGGAATCTATACTAGGACCACTCCACTGATCTTCTTAATTTAATCAGTGGTCTAGATTCTGGAATAGTTGGCAAACAAAAACTACAGTATACTATAAATACAAACTGGGACTCCCTTGGCTACAAGAGGCTACGTATGAAAAAGACGGGTGTTTATGTTGACATATCATTCACATCTTCTAGACAACATTGGAAAGCATTTAAAAAGGCACCCAAAATGCTAGGATTTATCATTAAAAGAGCAAAAAGTTCTGTTACAATAAATCACTAGTAAGGCCTCATTAAGTATACACTGTATGTTATAGAACAGAAATTGCTGATCTCGAATCAGTCCAGAAAAGTGCAACTAGATACATTCTGGGGCAGGAATGTCCTACAGTGACAGGCTGTAAGGAACTGAACCTTTTTAGCCTTGAACCGAGAAGACTAAGAGGAGATCTGCTCTAAGTATCAAAAATCCTGAAAGGCACAGACAAAGTCTACCCAGCAGATTTCTACAGAAGTAACAGTGAAACGTGTTGAGTGGAAACTGCAAGGGGGTGCATTTAAGATCCAAAACCAGATTAAATTCTTTACCCAAAGGGTGAAAGAGGTATAGAGGTATAATAAAGAGGTACACGGAACAAGAAGTTCAGCTAATGTTCTTGAAGCTGATACCTGATAAGATATGGCTGGCTGAGATGCTTGGTTCAATTAACTACTGACTTCCAAATGGACCAGATGTGTGCAATGGCCTTTTCCATTTTCTTATGTGCTCGTTTCTCAGGACCAGGTTGGGAACTTCAGTCCATTCACTGGCGCTAGAGGAGAATGTTGCCACAACCCTGAGCGGGGGACAGAAACAGATTTAGTTTAAATGTGGAATTCTTTTACAGTATATACACACAATGTATATATTTACACTAATGTAACAGATATGTATTTCAGTGATATAGGGTTTATTCTCAATTGCTTGTGAAGAGCTTTGGGATTTCTTTAAAATTAAAGGCACTATACAAAAAATGTTACTAAAAAGTATAGATGAACTTAAAGTATGGCATAAAACATTCTGTTGAATACATTTTTCAGCTCTGTGTAAACAAAGCACTTTAAGTTTATAATTTATTGACTCTGCAGTGACTATAGATCTGTTTGATTGAACTGTAAAGTCAGCTTGACCAAGTGCTGTACACTTAGGTGTTTTCTGAGCTTCTTTCTCTGCTGTAGTGCAATAATTCCCCTTTCTCTCATTTGTAAAATGTCCTCAATTACGCATCCATAAGGATTCTGTGAAAATGGGTCATTTAAGGACCAGTGAAGATAAACATGTCTGACTCTCAAACAGAGGATTTAAAATAGTTATTCCCATTCCTGGTACATTGTCTCTTCTGGAATAGCTCCAGCTAATTTTCTCACGTTTTCAATTTGCATTCAGCCCCTTAAAGGTTGAATAGGATTTGTATTTGGTGTCCACCATGAACCAATTTTTGAGTTCAAGAATGGCCCCCATTCAGGTGTCTTCCCTGAAATATTATCCAACTGACCTGCAGAAGGAAAAAAAAGCTCACCGTGGGGATTGTTTTGACACGGTGCCATCCTCACCTTTGTTTGTTCATCATAAATTGATCACCTGTCAAAAGTGGCCTCATCAGAAATAAGGGTGAGCAAGTTGAGCAAAGGCTAAAGAAATGATGTAGGCTGAATTTGTTGGAAACACTTCTCTTGAAGTAGGGTAGTTTGATTACCCAGGACTAAGTGTACAAAAAGCAAAAACCCAATTCTAAATGAACAAGCAGATCAATTAAAATTCTCAATTAGCACATGAGTTTTAAAGCTCAGCTTTAGAAGATGAGAATTTGAATGGAAGCATGGTATGGTCTTGGGAGTCCTCCATTTTCAGCCCGATCTGCATTTTTATCTTCTGTTTAATGATGATACGGTATGTATGTACTTTATAATTAGGATTTATCTGTCACTCATCAAAGTTAGGTGGAGTGACATTTGGCAGCTGCTGACTTTTCATGCTTCAAGAGATGTGACAGAAACTGTTATAGTTTTCTAAAATTACAACATTGCAGTGTTCATCATCCTCTTATTCCTACATTTTGTTCAAGTTTAAAATGGGCATTTTCATAATTTTTAAGGCAATTCAGGATTCTGAGATGGCTCATAAGAGAAGGAGAATTTGGTGGGCAATATTTCTGTTAAAGGTTATGAAATGTGGCCAGAGCACAATATCAGTTCTGCATGGACTGAATGTGCCTGCAAAGAGGTTATTCCCTGCAGCAATGGTGGGAAATGAGAATAAATAACGTTTGGATCAGACCTTGTTCCAGGCCTAAAGCAATAGAGGACTATTGGTATTGATGTTATTAAAATCCAGGGGTATTCACATACATGATTCACATAGTACTCATCCTTCTTGAGTAACTCATTATATTCTGTTGTCGCTTATTATTTCTGTTATGGTAATCAATCAATATGGTGATCACCTACAGTATAATGGTGACAATACAGTATACGGTGATCACCTACCGTATGGGTGGAACGGTGGCTCTGTGGCTAAGGATCTGCGCCTGTGACTGGAAGGTTGCCGGTTCAAATCCAAATCCTGCGGCCGGCAGAGGAATCCTACTCTGCTGGGCCCCTGAACTTAACCCCAACTGCTCCAGGGGCACCCTGCGCTCTGACCCCAAGCTTCTCTCCCTGTCTGTGTCTCCATGGAGAAAAGCTGGGGTATGTGAAAAGATGAATTCCTAATGCAAGAAATTGTATAAATTTCTAATAAAGAAACATTATTATAAAACCTATTTGCTGAGAAACTAGTCGAATAATTTAGCTCACTTTTGCACAAAAAATAATTGTTGACAGATATACTATTTATTTTGCTTACCAGTGATAAACCCTGAATTAAGCCTTATTTTTGTGCTTTTATCTGCTACAACGCACGCAACACGCCTCTGCAGGTAGGATAATCAGATCAGGTAAACCATCCATCACTCAGGACTCAATATTGCTTTCCATGCCCCCTCCTGATTACTAACACCATCAGGTGTTACCTGCTGTAATAGAGCAAGTCCGTCAGGTAACAGTTACCATCCTTTCCTTTTTTTCCTATTGTTAAATGTGATGGAGTTTACTAAAATGGAGAGAAGAGTGGTTTTCTGTTCTTTGAATTTGAATGCATATCAGGCATTATATTTGTACCATTTATAGAAGGGTGTATATAAAATTATTTGAAAATATGATTCATATCATAACTTGGAAAGAAGATTTATTTTAAATGATTTTCACCTTCTGCTCGATTATTGAAATTTGTTTGGCTATATTTTTTTTTTAATCCAAAGCAACTTAGATTTGTGCTCACTCATTTATACAATCTCCTGTCTCAGGCTTGAGTCGAGTAACCCTCTTTGCAAGTGTTGTAACGAATCCCAGATATTTTCAGAACAAGATAATAAACCGTGGCAGTAAATGACATCTTTGTGTTTGCAGTACACAGGTATTCATCATATAGACTTAAACCATGTGTAGCTTCATTTGATAGCTTTTGAGACTGGTTCTGCCTTCTGTAAGTCCAGAAGGTCTCTTTGGCAGAGACGGGTAAAGGTGATGGGGAAAAAATGCTGGATAAAGCATAAGGACGTACATGCATACTGTCTACTAAAATCTTCTATTAATTAGCTAGAACCTTGTTTGAAACAAATAAGAGAAGAAGGGCAGAGAAGATTTTACACAAAATGAAAGTACAGTACATGTGTATTTTCAATTGGACAACACAATTTCAAATCTTCAACCAGTTCCAACCTTGATAGTAGCTTTTATTTTTTGGACTCTATGTAAAGGCCTGTTTTAAATACATCATTTTAACTGCTGAGTGATGAAAACTGTTCCAAATTTGTTTGAATTTCAGAGGATCTTGAAAGTAGTGGGGTAAACTGACGGCTGTAAATAACTGCAGGAAGACTCTTTTATAAATATTTGTGCAAGCTTATGGGTCTGACTTCTTGAATTACTATTTATTTTGTTTATGAAATATCACAATAAAAACTGTATTGCCGTTATATTTCTTTTTCAGAATACACTGCAATTTTGTACAAAAGAATGGAAAAAATGGCATTACCAGGACATACTGTATATTGTTGGACTATGGGACTTCAACATAGTTTTTGCCAAAAGCTGAAACAATCTGCATTATATATTACTTGTAAATAATAAGTGCATGTAAGCAGCAGACTAATTATTTTGCTTTTATTATTATCAGCATTAGAAAGTACTGAAGTGAAACACATGTAAGGGAGCTGTTTGGGGGAAAAAATAAATTATTTCTTATCATGGCTTGCTTTTCTGTTTTTTTCTAGCTCTTTTCCTTTCCTTGTCTTTCCTTCCTGTTTAACTGTATTTCCTTATGCCAATGGAGTGAAGTCAGAACTACATAAAAGTCACTAGGAAGAAATACTGTAACTACCCTTTTCCTGGAGATGGAATACCAAGGGAAACAGTGAATTGGATCCTGTGCTATGTGCAAACCTATTATAACACCTTAGCAGATACATTAACACTAAACTCAATCTAGAACTATACAAACTATACATTTGTATAAAAGTATACAAATTGCATTCTAAGAGGTTTCTAAGAGTGAGTCCACCCGGGGTGCCGCACTACACAGTTTTCTTGTTTTTCTCCCCCCTTTGTTTTGTTTTCTTTTCGGGTCTCGCTAACCCCTCGCTGGCGCCTCCGCCCCCCTCAGACGGGAGCGTCGACTTTTACCGGTGCTCGCCGCGGCTCCCCCCTCCCGCATTGCTACAATGCATTTAACATTGTACAGACCCGTCAAAGTGCTCAATCTAAGGTAAAGCACAGAACTCTCACAGCATCTATCCATTTTCTAACCACTCTATGCAATTCGTGGTTGCAGGGGAGCTGGAGTGTTTCCTAGCAAGCGACAGGCACAGGGGAGGATACAAATCCATCCACAGGGGCAAACATGCATAAACTACACCTGAGTCAGGAGCCCCAGACCGGTACCGAAATCAGGACATGTTAAGCAGCAACACTGCATGTGACCCCATGCTGCCCCAGGATGATCAACATGCTGCAATCTGCTAAGTCTATCTGAAAAAGAGTATAGAGGGGGAAAAAAGGTCATGTAAAAATTTAGAAAGTTAGACTGGAAATTACTAAATGCAGGTGGTCTAATGACTCTTGGAGCAGAGGTGACACGCTGCCGGCCAGATTGCCCAGGAGAAACTGGGCAGGTCTTGATAGAGCACAGCACCTGGTGCTTTGTGCTTTCACGCAACAGCCAGATGACCAGAATATCTTGTCCCCTCAGCAATCACTGCTGGTAAGGCATGAAAAGGGAGGTATGGCCCATGACCACTACAGCAGTACACTCCCCGACGGCAAAGCAGTCATTACAAAACATTGTTAATTCCTCATGCTCACCTATCGGACGCTTCATGGCTTGGCATGATTCTTGTTTCCTGTCTGTCCCCCTGTCTGTCTCTGGGTGACAGGACCTTTTCCCCCTGAGCTCCGAAGCTGTGGAATTCGATCCTTAAGGATATCGGAGGGTCACCTACCCCGAGCTCTTTCAAATCAAGACTCAAACCCTCCTTCTTTATAAGGGCTTTTATTTGACTGGTTCTGTGTCTGCCCCCTTGCTTTCCTAATGTGTAATTCTGTTGTCTCCTCTAATTGTGAAGGCACTTTTAAAGGTGCTACTGTATATAGAATAATGTTTTTTATTATTATTGTATGGACTAGCCATATTAATGCATATACTCTGAGTAAGCAACTACTGTGCAGTATGCCAAGTTGTTCTTTTTTATGATAGAATTAGAATGTGCTCGCTTGCATACAATACTCTAAGACCACATAACTGAGAGTTAATCACAGTACACTGAAACTACTACACAGTAGTTAACAGAAAAATTATTGTGAATTTTTGCTGCACATAATATTGTACCTCATTAATTATTTGGATTATTAATTAATAACTTAAAATAATTAACTTCTAATTATTAATAATACGTTTTATTTGCATTACTTGCAACTGTTGGTCTTTATTTTGTCCCTGATGCTTGTAACAAAAAACCTGAAGGCTTTATGATTCTGTTCAAGCAAGATGCAATGGACATTCAGTCTGAAATTGCTGGGATGCCAAATTCAATTCCTGGAGGGCCACAGTGCCTGCTGTTTTATATTTAATTTTATTTTACTTAATTAAGTGAGATAACCATTTTATTAATTAATTTGGCTAATCTACCATCAAAAAGAACAATGATTTATACATAAATGTCTGACAGATGTGCCCTACCAAAGATTAGAACCCAGAGTAATCCTCAGTTAGAAATCTTTAAGTGATAATATGATAATTCCCTTTGACTGTGCTACGCATTGTTCGTTTTATAGCAGCCGGAGGTACATCTGCCTCCCCATCTCAGTAATTCAAAGACCGCATTTGCTGCCCTACTTCTAACCTCACTTTCATGCTGGGCTTTAGAACTACAACTTTAATGGTACAATTAGAGTGCTATATTTAAATTCCCTTCCTTTCCAGTTATTTAATTAAAGGCTCACTGAGGTTACCTGCGTGTGCCACTGTATGTGACTTGTACGACTAATTACATCGCACAACACCCTCATTTAGCTTTCCATATGCACTCTTTTATGGCAATGTCCTCTGGGACTGATATCCCCTGGACATACCCACAACTTAGCTACTAATTGCAGCTATTCATCAGTGGAATTAAGCACAAAAGTGGTCACCTATCTCATACCATTTATTGCCTTAAAAAGCTTTTGTAGTGCAGTGTGGGGAATATATTGCAAATGTGTTTATTCTCTGCTAGATTTTAAAAGACAGACGCCTAAAAATTGGATTTGTGTTCTTGCATAAGGCATTTGTGAATGGTAATTATACTTAAACATATTTTTAAAAGCAATTTGTACTTTTCAACTTGCAACAAACATTTTTCTTCAGTCTTCAGTAATAATTAACTTGATAGACCATATTTAACTTATGCTAAATATGATGTATCAAACTATACAAGTTAAGAATTTATATACATAATTACTGAGAAACATGAAACCCAATACTTTTGTTTGTATGGAGACATTTTATTTGTGTGAGAGATATTTAAGTTGTTTGAGCATACAGTTTTGAAACAATTCACAAAACTTAAAAAATGAAAAAGGAAAAATTAATAAAGCAAATTAGGGATTTATTTTTACAAAACAAAGCTAAAAAATCCATTTGAGGGTGTACCGATAAGACACAAGTTCTACTGAAAAATAGCATTACAAACAATGAAAGAAATCCAAGTTGTTTTTTTTTTACTTCTGATGAACAAACTGTCAGTATAAGCCAATAGTTTGTTCAAACTAAATATCCAGCATCTTAAGTCATCTATAATGAACAGCATTTTTCCCCAACAGAAACCTTAGCACATTACAAAGAAAACAATAAAAAAAAAATTCATCTCTCTAAAAGTGTAAGGCACACTCCAGAAACGATGAAAATAAAAACCTATAACCTCCATTCTTCGTCTGCTGTCACATTTACCTTTCCCGAAAGGGACTGTGCTATTAAATGAGGAAGCTTTTAACAGGGAACCCAAGTTCAGTATTCATAACTGCTGTACCTTGAAGAATATTGCCATCGTCAGTTAGGGTAACAATTCACTGTCACAACAGCATAATACCATGGGTCATATAATGGACCAGCTGTAGTTGTTTTTTATTGTAATTTAATCCTGCCACCTCCTGTGAAAAGGTGGTAAACGGCCACCTAATCTGTAAAATTTAGAAAGCTTCCGTCTGAAAGTCAAATGAATATTAAATGACTGAATCAAACATGATTTCACTGCAACCACAGCAGACCTGCAGTAAGACCTAACAATCAACTGCAGAAAAGTGGGTACTACAGTGCCCTATTTAATTGGACTCTCAGGTACCTCCCATGCTGTTGGTCTGGTGTGGTGTGTTGTATAGCACATATTATAGAAAATAGTTCAGTCTACCTCAGCATATACTGTATGTATATACATTTGTAAATATTCAAAATAAAAACACAATACAGTGTACTGTTATCACAGTTTTAACAGACAATAGTGATTAAAAAATATTCCTTCATTTCCCTTGAAATGAACCAAATCAGTTACTCTGACACCAAATGATACTGGGGAGACATTTCTCAGTGCAATTCAAGAAAACAAAAAACAAAAAATTGAAAAACAACAGAAATCAAAATATCATTCAAAATTGGAAGCTCATTGAGTAAGCTTGGTACAGCAGTTGTAACATTATAAATCCACAAGTAAGGAAAACAAAAACAAATGTAATTTCCAAAACAAACTTGACATGACTGTACTACAATTGAGTAAAGTTAACAAAATCAAAAACTGGGGAAAAAACTGAAATGCTAGTTTGCTGGCTGAATCCAATCACATCATTATATACTGTACCTGTTCAAAACTCACATGTGGCACCTCATTAGCTGTAAATGATGCACAAGCTGCAATCTGAACAATTTCAAGGTTCTATACAAAAAGCTCTAATAAATGCTATTAATATTCATTACCCTGGGAGGCAGCCAGATTGATTTTCTGCCAAGAAGATTGCACACCTGAAGAAAGCTCTACAGCTGAAACATGCCTTTTCTCATTATTTGGTGCAGAATTAACCTGTTTGTTCCTTTGTTAGATTATGCAGGTAACAGTCTAATATACTACCTGGAACTTTTAAGTGATGTAGTGTTGTTTTTACATAATGTAGTGTATTCAATAGGCAATTTTAGAGCCAGTTTCCACAAATAATGTAATAATTATCACAGACATTCAAATTATCGGTTCTAAGTAGATTTTGATTACCTGCTTAAGACAACATTACACAAGCATTCAAGCCCAATTCATTAAAACAACTAATAAAGTATAAAAAATTATCTGTTGTTCGCTTATAATTCTCTTTATATAAATTGCATGACTTTATGCCTTCAAGTAAACATCTCTACCTTGCCTTAGTAGACAGACGAAAATGTCGAAAGCGAAATGTTGAAAATTGAAAATCGAATTCAAAGGCACACATACATGAGTTTAATGATGGCCTTTTCTTGTTTTGTTCTGGTTAATGAATAGCAGTTAGTGTTTCAAAAAGTATGTGCAAATATTTAAGTATTAGTTTTGGAATTTAGTATGACATAATATTTTCTATTTTCATATTTGTATAAAAAATGAATCGCAAATGTTTAGATTTAAAAATATCACGTGATCACGCACAAATTAATAGGAAATATTTCAAATGGAATGTATTCAGAACAACATGGATGCTTAACCTGACAGTATTTTTGCTTACTTTTTTATGTAGTTTTTTCTATCTCCATTAATTCTCCATTATCCCTTTCATAATTCTCCATTAGAATGCAGTGCCAGATACATCATGATACTTGACCTAACTCCATTCTAAAAAAAAAACTGCCCTCGCGTGTCATGTTCTGAACAGTGTACCACTACATCAACCGATGAATCAACCAATGTCACAGTTTATAATTCACAATTAAATTCTTTGTTCTACTCAACTTGTAAAATCTTTTTTTCAATACGATTGCATAGACAGCTATGCAGCCCCTTTCTGAGTGTTTAATATACATCCATTCTGATAATAGAGCCAAGACTTAATAATGCCAGCGTTACTGCCAATATTTAAACTTTGAATTCAACACAATGATTTCTGAAAAGGAACTGAATGTAGCAGCTCACTCAAAAGCCGACACAGTTCATCACTGTGTGAGGCAGTCATACAACCCTTAATTTACATAGCAGCATCTGTGGTTTGGAAGGCACATCACATAATATACAAACAGCAAAATAAAACATCAAAACAACTTCATTCTTTTTAATTCTTTCCTAGCTGGAACTGAGCTAATCAATGTTGCATTATTTTCAAAGTACCATATATTACAGGCCATAATCATGTAGCTGTCTATGTAACAGAGTCACTTCTTCATATCACATGTACTTCTGTTAACTTTTTGAAGAACAATCTTTGTAAATGAAACTGTGCCCCTTTGGTTTTTTAAGTATGGGCTGGCATGGCTGTTGTTTTAACAAGTAGACTTCTAGAACAAGCAAAACGCATACATATAAAACAACAGCAATAACAGCAGAGTATGCACTGGTGTGTGGGAAGATTCAAAATAATAGACCCATTATATTGGGGAAAGAGTCCGTCTCTGGTGAACAGTCAGTTCTGGATGCCAAACGTCTACAATGAAGATAAGTCTATAGCTGTCAGCATCTTGCCAAACTTCATGTTCAAACGAGTCATCAAAGATGAGCACTTTACCTTCTTCCCAGAATCTGCAATAAGAGAAACAACATATGATGATCAGAAGGCAGCAATATCACCCCCTCCTGTAATAAATGCATCTGCCATCCATCCATTATTAGAAAGCTGCTTATTTCTGGGAGAATCACGCAACCTGGAGCCTATGTTTTTTCAGTGGGGGTACACCCTAGATGGAGTGTCAGTCCATTTCTGGGTACATACACATAATCACACAATGAGAACTTGATCAAAACCAGCAACATTTTTGAAGATGGGGATAAACCAGAACGCACAGAGAAAGCTCATTAAAAACTCACAGAGAACATGCAAATGTCACACAGAAGGCACACTAGGCTGGACTCCCAGACTTGAACCCAGGACCCAAGAGTTCTGAGGCGGCTTCATTGACTACTATATCATGGACGAGTCATGGTTTAGTCTGAACCACCTTACATAACTGAATGCTTTATTTTGTATTGCTTCACATTGAAGTCACAAGAAAGAGCAGACAATAAGTCATACGTATGTTAATAAAATTGACCATTTCAAGACAAATTATTAGTCACTAAAATGCTGCCAGTACAATTGTTTCTGTTTTCTAATTGTTCTGTACAATAAAGATGATCTTAGGCTTTTTAATTTAAAATAATTGTAAAAAGTACTATTGAAGTACTATTTTACACATGAAATCCAGACTAGTATGCTTGATCAACAGCAGATTTTGTTTTAAGATACAACTTATAGAAAGCTTGAGATACGGATCTCAAACAAAGAAGAGCCTGGTTGCATATAATCTCAACAAGCACTTTATTACTCAAGCAGGTTTCTTAGTACTTTCACAGAGAATTAAAAACAATGCGTGACATGATTTGCTAAATAATTAAAAAGAAACTAAACTAAAGGCTATGCTTGAAACATTCAGTGCAATGGGCAGACAACCACTTGTCAAAGGAAAACTGTACTGTGATTCAAGGGATTGTAATTAAAAGGGACAGCATAATGCTTTGGTGACTCAACTACTTTGTTAAATATGAAGAATAGAAAGACAACAAGTTACTTGGCTCGTGCATTGTTCTTTACAATTGATTTCCCAAATTGGTTACAAGACTGGCATCACAATTCTCATTCAAAACACCACACAAAGCCTGAAGTCTGTTAGAGGCAGAGACCCCCATTTTCTTACCTGGTGTCATTGGCACATCTTATCTTACAGCCTTGCTTGGGAATGACCAAGCCCAAATGCATTCTCAGGCGACAGTTTGTGGGTCCTGTGTGCGGCCACACGTGTGTACCAGGCTGCATTACAGAGTACTTGATCTGTATGGAAAATACAGAGGCAGGAGTTTGGTTTGGAAAAACAACCACAACACAATTTAGTGTGAAATTTGACATTATACAGTACTATCCCTGACAATGCAAGCCTACTAAAATGTGTCTACAAAGTTCAGACCTGGACCACAGTAGTTGGTTCTCCAACTCGCAACACAAAGAAAAACCTGAACTAGTTGCATTCCATTACTTTCACCAAACACCCCCCCATCTGTATGTACACTGTGGTTTTAATGGGACAATGTCTTCTTGTCCTTCCTAATGGACTTGAATGGCAGCTGGATTTTCTGAGTCACTGCTCAAGGCACAATTTTCAAATTCACTTATCTCTATTAGCAGCTCACTGGGGACTTTGATTCCATTTTTTAAACATACAATTATACGAGCAACATATGGTTTCCCCTTGCTGAACACAAGGCAGCACAACTAAGACAGGGGATCGAAGCGTCTGGACTCGTTTGGGTAGGCAGCCGTGACGCCCTGCTGGACAGAGAGTCGTGCATCACGCACCTGTCCTCTCTTGCAGGCTGTTGCCTCTGGAAACCGATCCAACAAAGTGCAGGTTTTCGGCACTCGGCGGCAGGAATCTTCATTCTTTCGACCTGGGAGACAAACCCAAACAATTCACTGTACATGCCCACTGTACTCACAATGTGCAAGGCAGGAGAGCCCCATCCTGCTCCTGGTGACTCACACACCCCCTGTTTTCATCCCCCCCACCTTCATGAGATAATTCAAGCCTTACGCCAGCGTCACACTACACGACTTTTCCTAGGATTTTCAGTCGTAGCCTTCATTTACATAACCGTAAGAAAACCACAGTGAGTTGTAGAGAGTCGCAGCGCACACTCGTTACCGTAAGTTGTGTAGTGTGACACCCCCAGCGACTCAGTCATAGCGCTCTTAAAAGCCCTTACAACTCTCCGCGACTCGCTACGACAAAATCAAACGTCTTATTCCAGTGTGCTCCACGCTGATTGGCTGTCAGAATGAGGCGACCTCGCGGTACCTTTATGGCACAATAAGAGATTTGAAACCGTGATGAAAAGTCGTGAGGGAATCGTGTAATTAGTCACCCCCTGCGGTTCCTAGTCGTATAATTTGACACCCTTTAGGACAGAAAAGGCACCGAGATTCAGCCGCTGCAGTCGTTAAATTTGACTTGCTCTCCGACTAGAAGTCGTGTCGAGTCATGTAGTGTGACGCCGGCATTAATTGATCTAAGAAGTTACTTCAATGGAATATTTGCATTTTGTTTCTGCAGTCCCAATTTCTCAGACTGATTATTAAATCTCAGTAAAAAAATAAATTCATTGACCTTATAGATAAAAAAAAAATAAAATTCCAAATCAAGCACAAAATCCTGAACTTTGTGAAAATCCTGTAAGTCTTCATGTTGTCACAAACTCGCATTAGAGTTCCCATGGTTTGCGGCATGATGCGGCCCTTCCTGCTCACTAGTCAATGCAATGACTAATGTAATTCGATGTACGAGCGGATAAGTACAGGTTGTGCAGCAGACATTTCACCACAGAAATGATCCAAGGTGATCTACATGCAGTAACAAGTTGCATTTATCGGCAAAACCATTTCAAAGTCGATGCCAATATTTATATTAAAAGAGATGTATTCACAAGATATTAAAAGAGATGTATTCACAAGCCTGCTTGATTACAATGTGATAAAGCCACAACACTTAATTGGAAGTTTGGTTGCCTAATTCTGAACTGCAGAAGATAGCACAGCGCATACCTGGACATTTTTTCTATTTTGCGATGTAATTTAGAGGTTTTGCAAGTTACTGTGTACATTTTACTTTTATTGTGGTTTGAAATGCACTCATAAATGCTGAGTCTTTCTACCATGAAATATAAAAAATACCATTACAGTTCCCCTTAAAAGCTCCCAACATGTTGAAGAGCCGGGAACAAACAGTTCAAATTAATCTAATCAAATTAATGAAGGGTTTGACTGTGTAGCTGTGGGCTCAGATTCAACAAAAACCAACAGGGGTGTGGGTCAGCAGGACAAGGACTGAGAACCAGTAGTGTAAGGGCTGTAGAGTATGAAGGTATGAACAAAAATATAAAGAGAGCAGTTAATAACAGGGACATAGATGCCTTTAGCTAATTGGACACCATTGCTCAGTGGTTTAGCTCTTTTCAATCATCAAGATGAATAGTATTCTGTACTATTAACTACAGTATGTTCCCCAAGCTACACATGCAAGTCAGCTACCCTTGTGATATTAGAAAGAATTGCACCATTTATTTATTCTTAATTTATTATAAATCGCTTGTGACTGACATAGAATATCGTTTCTTTTATAGTAAATAAAAAGGTTAATTTTTTAGTAGTACAACCACAAGGGGACAGAAAAACTGTGATGTAAGCTGTCTGAGAAATAAATAAGTGAAATGACTATTTCACTCAGGTGGTTACTAAGGAAGGAAGGGTAGAACAACAGAGGTCTATAACAGGACCTAATTTACAGTTGATCAATCATCTAGTTTTTAGAATATATTCTGATACTGTAAACTACTCAGTTCTGACCATGATACCAACACTGAAGAGCCTATTTCATCCACCACTGAAGTGCAGCCCCACTTCACAGCAGACCAGGAAGAAAAGTGAGAAATCACTTCACCAGCTGAATTAACATTGGAAAGACCAGATCGTAAAGCCCTACACCAGATCTTAGTGTATGTATTGATGGACAGGATTTTCTGTAGTCTGTAGCTATAATCCTGGGCAGGTAACAATGGTTTTAGTATAGTTAATAAAACAGATCAGGTGGGTAGCTGTATCAGCATGCATAGACTGCAAAGGAACAAGTAATACGCTTATTCCATGCTGAAAAGAGAAGAAAAAAAACACAAAACACAAACCCCGAAGAAGGTTCCACAGCCGAAACGTTGTGTTTTCTTTCTAGTTAATAAAATTGTCATGTTTGCAGATGATGCCAAAAAAGGAGGATAATCCAACACTGTAGAAGCAGCAAATGAAATAAAAAAACTGGAGAATCTCATCCAGTTATTTCTCACAGGAAGGCAAAGTATCTGCTTCAACAACTTGTTTGCTTGTTCCCTGCACCCACCACCCTTTATGTAAACAGAGGAAGTGCAGCTGTGAGACAGCTGTTCTAATGGCCATATGATACTGTTCTGTCTCAGACCAAATCAAAAAGTAAAATAAAGAAAGTACAGCTTGAAAAGCACAAGCAAGGCATATACTTGACCTGAAAGCTGTGTTGATAAGGATTTTACACACATTTAACTTAAGGGCATAAAGTTGAGACTATGTTAGATCGCTGTTGATTCTATACAGGTTAACAAAACACATTTCTCTATAACATCATAAACAATTCAACACCTTATGTTATTTTCTTTTAAATTATATTTAATACTAGTCTTAAAGCTTATTTAAAACTTGTTTTGTTCCGGGGTAGTTTATCCTTTTAACAATTTAAAACAAAAGAATAAAGTAAAACAAAAGCTGAATTAAGTATTGTCACCAGGAAGATGCAATTTAATCTCATTTTTTGTTTAATGAAACAATTTGCTCATTTACCATAGTGCTTTCCTTTTCAAAGCTCAAACAGTTCATCTGCCCTGGCACTTTGTGATACAATTATGCAGCTTTGCTGAATATTTCATAAGCCAGAGAAGCTAAATGATAACTAAACAAATCTGAATATAAATGAATCATGTGTGATTATTTATTCTGTGAAAGACAGCTATTAAAAACATAAAAGACAAGCAAACTGAACCACACCACCAGCTCGACAAGATC